>NC_091979.1:110235729-110573229 GCF_044704955.1 Pristiophorus japonicus
GTAGTTTCCCAATCTGTAGGAAAGCAAGAATTTAGACTGAACAAATTACAATAAAGGTAAGTTACAAAAAATAACACATTGCATGCACTCCTTTTTCCATAATCTATTAAATATTTCCTCTTCATAAATATTTCTGGTGCAGGGTTGTAGACAGAGCAATTCTTCCACCAATATTTTACCAGAAGAGATATCGGGGTCGAAATTGCCCACTGCCCGAAATGAGTCGTACCTACTGCTCTTGAAGTGTCCTGACTGCCCCAATGTATGGGGCGGCCATACTGGAGAAATTCATAACTTCATGCTTTTTTTTGGAGCAGGATGGAAGTGGCCTCATCATCAGGGCGGAAGTGGGGACGGGTAGAGTGGCCGTCACTAACGGGGAGGAAGTGGGGGCGGGGTAGAGTGGCCGTCACTAGGGGGGAGGAAGTGGGGGCGGGGTAGAGTGGCCGTCACTAGCGGGGAGGAAGTGGGGGCGGGTCGGAGTAGCTCACGCTCGAAGTCGTCAGCGCCGCACTGATGATGTCATCATGCTGGCATGTCACAACGTCTCTCCCCATCAGTTAAAGGGGAGAGCCGCTGGGAACTGTGCAGCCACTTTAGTGGCAAACACTGGAAACCAGGGAGGGTTTCGGCCGAGCCAGCAGCCTGGCACCCAAGAGTGGGTGCCAAGCTGCCTGTTGGCGGCCCGGCCGAACCCGTAGCCATAATTGTTGGCCTGACCTGGCAGTCAGCCGACAAAAAAAAAATAACATGGCGTCACTGGCAGTGCCACCCCGCCAAGCCACAGAAAGGGTACCGACAGCAAAAGCTAGGGTGGCGCCCCTCCCACAGGGAAATTCTGGGAAAGGAGCAATTTACCATGGGGCAATTTCGGGAAGGGTTCACCGCCGGTCGGTAAGGGGTCGGCGCGTGCACGCCATGGTGGGAAAACGGGTGGAGCGGTCCCTTACACTGCTCCAAACCTGAGGAAGGGCAATTTTTTAAATGGAGGCCCTTCTGCGGAGATTCGGCGGCCATTCCGCACTGACCCATGGCTGCCACTTTCAGGTAGCCACGGGCCTTATAGAAAGGAGCAATTTCGGCCTCAACAAGTGTAGTTACTGATATCGATGAATTAGAAATATTGGAGATCTTCCCAATTTTATTTTCAGATTTGTATTCCAGGGGATGAGTTAAGTTACAGTTTAGCAACCAAATATTCTTCTCTCATACACTTCTTTTTACTTATGTGTTACCATATCCCATGGAGTACAATGCTGTACACAGATATATATATACCACACTGTTTTGTTCCTGCTCCAGTCATCTTTCTTTAACTGTTGCCTACTACAAAGTTCTATCTATTAATAACCGGTGTTAAATCTTAATCTATGGCATTCACTCAAAGCATGTCAGTCAGCTGACCTTCTGTAGCTACTCCTTTAGGATTCCTGATGTGCTGTTGCCAAATTCACATTACTCTTTCAATACCACCTGGAGCTGGAGAAATACCACTAACGATGTCTCTGCAAGATCCTGCAAATCCCCAGGGAGGACAGACGCACCAACGTTAGCGTCCTCAATCAGGCCAACATCCCCAGCATCGAAGCACTGACCACTCGCGACCAGCTCTGTTGGGCGGGCCACATTGTTCGCATGCCTGACACAAAACTCCCAAAGCAAGCGAGCCCAAGGTGGGCAGAGGAAACGTTTCAAGGACACCCTCAAAGCATCCTTGATAAAATGCAACATCCCCATCGACACCTTGGAGTCCCTAGCCAAAGACTGCCCTAAGTGGAGGAAGTGCATCCAGGAGGGCGTTGAGCATCTCGAGTCTCATCACCGAGAGCATGCAGAAACGAAATGCAGGCAGCGGAAGGAGCGTGCGGCAAACCAGCCCCACCCATCCTTTTCTCCAACCTGTGACAGTCTGTCCCACCTGTGACACATACTGTAATTCCCATATTGGACTGTTCAGTCACCTAAGAACTCACTTTTCGAGTGGAAGCAAGTTTTCTTCGATTTCGAGGGACTGCCTATGATGATGATGATATGATGATTCTTTCAAGGTATTTTAAAACAAAAAGCATGAATATGTTCTCATAGCAAACAATTTGATTTTAGATCATATTACTATTGCAGTTTTATCTAAGATTGCTTACATTGGTCAGTTTTCTTCTTAAATATATTTGAAGGTTTTTGAAGTAATGTCTTTAATAAAACTGTCCAACACCTCATGGCAGGTATGGAAAACATAATTAAAAACTCAAAAAACTTATTGATTAAGTGTCAATTAAAGACAGTTATAAAGTCCAAACGAGCTTATGCGCAAATTGGCTGCCGCGTTTCTGACATTACAATAGTGACTACACTCCTAAATTACTTCATTGGCTGTTAAGCGCTTTGAGATGTCTGGTGCTCATGAAAGGTGCTATATAAATCCAAGACTTACTTTCTTTGTATCAACAAATGGATGAATGGTGAAGTCGCAGCTATACATTACAGCCCAAAACCCATTTGTGATAGATTTATTTCAGTAAGTCATCCAGGAGTACTGGTTATTTGGTATGACATACAAAATACTCATTTCTATTTATGAAACAAAATCAAGTAGAACATTGTTGTCAGCTGGTGGCAAAAATAAAGCAATAAACAATATAATTACGAGAGAAAAGATCACTCAGTCCAACTAGTCCATGCTGATGTTTATCCTCCGCACAAGCAGTATCCTAATTCCACGTGCCCACCCCGATTCCATAACCCTTTTTCACCCTTTCCTTCAACCACCTATCTAACTTCATTCTTAAAAGTTGACATGGTCTCTGCAGCAATCACTAATTCTGGTACAGCCTCACAACCCAGTAAGGTACAAGAGAGAAATGGTCATTTTAGAGATGCAAAATGACACTACCTCAAGTCACCAACCCAAAAAACTGAGTGTTCCATTTTCTTGTTCATAACTAAATTCATTGGCCATTGCAAAATGACATGGAAGGGTTTGGTTTAATAAGGCGGCTGAATGCCCCTCCCACAATTATTATTAGGACGTGCCATAGACAATGCGTCTGTGGAAGAGGTATTGAGGCCTGATTGTATTGGGCCAGAGGCACTGCAGAGTTGAACACCACAAGGGACCTAGGGCAAGCTGAACCTATAAGTTTTTTTAAAACATGTATTTGACATTGCACACAGGGAGTTACGACTAAATGTAGTCTTCAGGTGAAGCAGGGTTAGAGGCCGGAGCAGATTTGGATCAGGGCATGCAAATGTAATTCAGTCCCCATTTTAAAGTGGCACATTCAGTCCTTACTTTGATGTAACACTTAGATATGATATTTGGGTAAAATTGCGGTTGGAGGCTTCCTTCGGACAAACGCCTTCGACCCAAAAAAAAATCTATGGAAGTACCTGGTGGTCCTGGAGAAACGTAGGACTCTGGTCGGAGGCCTAGATTCACTGTGCATTGCGTGGGAAAATGTATTTCAGGTACGTACATGCTGGAGTCACATGGGTCTGGACCACCAATGACTATGCAGTATTCTCATTGATAAAAATAGAAACTCAGTTTATACGAGTTCCCATTCTTATCAATGAGAATAACCCCTAGAACACTGAAACATAGCATAATCAATAAATAAAACACCTCACATATTTAAAATTAATTAAAATTAAATGTAATTAAATGTTTTAGAAAAAATATATATTTTTTAGAATCTTCTTTAATATGTTTTAATGGACAGGGGTTTTAATATAAAAAGAATATTTAAATTTAATTTAATATGTTTTAAAAGTGTCAGCTATATGCCTACTTTTACCAGTTGTAAATGTTTGAAGAACATTTGCTGGGCATGAGTTGGGCAAATAGCCCAATCTCTCCCACGTAAATGTCCTTCTCCCGGGAATGCGGAGGCTCTGTTTAGAGAAATCTTGACAGATCGGAAGAGCCAGTCTTCGGCTTCGGCGCAGCACGCCCAAAAACCGGGGTAAAAACACGGGGAAAGAAACACGGGGAAAGAAACACGGAGAAAGAAACACGGGGAAAGAAACACGGGGAAAGAAACACGGAGAAAGAAACACGGGGAAAGAAACACGGGGAAAGAAACACGGGGAAAGAAACACGGGGAAAGAAACACGGGGAAAGAAACACGGGGAAAGAAACACGGGGAAAGAAACACGGAGAAAGAAACACGGAGAAAGAAACACGGGGAAAGAAACACGGGGAAAGAAACACGGAGAAAGAAACACGGGGAAAGAAACACGGGGAAAGAAACACGGGGAAAGAAACACGGGGAAAGAAACACGGAGAAAGAAACACGGGGAAAGAAACACGGAGAAAGAAACACGGGGAAAGAAACACGGGGAAAGAAACACGGGGAACGAAACACGGGGAACGAAACACGGAGAAAGAAAGAAACACGGGGAACGAAACACGGAGAAAGAAACACGGAGAAAGAAACACGGGGAAAGAAACACGGGGAACGAAACACGGGGAACGAAACACGGGGAACGAAACACGGGGAACGAAACACGGGGAAAGAAACACGGGGAAAGAAACACGGGGAAAGAAACACGGGGAACGAAACACGGAGAAAGAAACACGGGGAAAGAAACACGGAGAAAGAAACACGGGGAAAGAAACACGGGGAAAGAAACACGGGGAAAGAAACACGGGGAACGAAACACGGAGAAAGAAACACGGAGAAAGAAACACGGAGAAAGAAACACGGGGAAAGAAACACGGGGAAAGAAACACGGAGAAAGAAACACGGGGAACGAAACACGGGGAACGAAACACGGGGAACGAAACACGGGGAAAGAAACACGGAGAAAGAAACACGGGGAAAGAAACACGGGGAAAGAAACACGGGGAAAGAAACACGGGGAAAGAAACACGGGGAAAGAAACACGGGGTAAAAAACACGGGGTAAAAAACACGGAGGAAAAATGTGGAGAAAAAAAACATAGGGGGAAAACGTGGAGAAAAAAAAACATAGGGGGAAAACGTGGAGAAAAAAAATACAGGGATAAACACGGGGAAAAAAACCACGGGGAAAAAGCCACTGGGAAACTAATGGCAATTTGGAAAATAAAGTAAAGTCCCTCCTGAATGCAAGTTCGCTTGCAAACCAGGCCCTTCTCATCCATGAGCTTATCGTGGATGATGGCACTGACATCATGACCCTGACGTAAACTTGGTTGGGGGGTAATGACACCTTAGCCTTAAATGGTAAGCCTCATTGCCTAGCTACACCTTCCACCACTTTCCCCGCTCAGACTGTATCAGCAAATCACACCTTGGTCTGTCTCCCTACTCCACCGGCACTTTCTCCTCCTTTGTGCATCTTACCTTATTCCACCCCTCTCACCTCTCCTTTAAAATTCTTATTCTCTACCACCCACCAAAGTACCATAAAAATGTTCTTACCGATATTTCTTCACAACTTTCCTCTCTCTGCCTCTGCACTGAATGACTTTTCATCCTTGGTGATTTCAACCTCCATCTCATTTCATCAGCTCTCTCTCGTCTGAGTTCACTGGACTCCTATCCTCCCATAATCTCTCCTTCCATGTAACCTCACCAACCCATATTCACGGCCATCCCCTCGACCTTGCCACCTCTTGTGGCCTCGCTACTCTCATTGTGTTAATCACAGATAAGGCCATCTCTGACCACATCCTCGTTTTGCTATCCACCCATATCTCCCTTCCAACCCCCATCCAACCCTACCTCCTTCAGTGTCCGTCCCTGGAAAAAACTCTCTCCTGACTCTCCTACAACTCCCAACTGTCAAGCCTTTGGCCCTCCATTCATCATGATATTTCTGCAGCTACTGATCTGCTCAAACACACCCACACCACCATCTTTGATGCCCTAGTCCCTGTAAAAACAACTACTCTCTCTCACCCTAGCCATTCCCCTGGGTACAGCCCTGATCTTCATTCCCTTAAGTCTAAGGGATGCAGACTTGAACGGATATGGCGGACAACTCGTTTAACCATTCACTGCCAGATTTGGCTGAACTACATAAAGCCTTATTGGGTCCTGCTCTCATCTGCCAAAATTTCTCACTATTCCAGGATCATTCTGGAATGTAAAGATAAACCCCGGTTTCTATTCTCCACTGCTAACCATCTTTTTAAACCCCTCTCCCCAGTCTCCACCTTCACCTCTGACAATAAATGTGAGGAGGTCATGGACTTCTTTATCTCTAAGATTGAGACAATCCATTCGGCCACCTCTGCCTCTTCCCTTCCTTCCCCTCGGCCACCAGGTAAAACTTCCTCTAAGGATCCCCTCTGCCCTAGCCCTGACCTCACATCTTTCTCCAGTTTCTCTCTGAGCATCCCTCATGTCCTTTCCGAACTCATCCTGTCCATCAGACCCACTTCCTGCTCCCTTGATCTTATTCCCACCAAATTCCTGACCACCCAGCTTCTTTTTCTGGCTCCCATGTTACTTGTCATTGTTAACGGTTCTCTCTCCTCAGGTACTGTCCCACTCTCCATCACCCCTCTCCTCAAAAAACCAACCCTCGACCCCTTGGTCCTTGCAAACTACCTCCCATCTGCAACCTCCTTTTCCTCTCCAAAGTCCTTGAACATGTTGTCACCTCCTAAATCCATGCCCATCTTTCCCGTAATTCCATAATTGAATCCCTCCAATCCGGTTTCCGCGCCTGCCACAGTACCGAAATGGCTCTCATCAAAGTCACAAATTATATCCTTTGTGACTGTGACAAAGGCAGACTATCCCTCCTCATGCTTCTTGACTTGTTTGACATGGTTGACCATTCCATCTTTCTCCAACACCTCTCCGCTGTCGTCCAGCTGGGTGGGACTGCATTCACCTAGTTCCATTCTTATCTATCTAACCATAGCCGAAGAATCACCTGCAACGGCTTCTCTTCCCACCCCAGCATCGTTATTTCTGGTGTCCCCCCAATGATCTATCCTTGGCCCCCTCCTATTTCTCATCTACATGTTGCCCCTTGGCGACATCATCCAAAAACACAGCTCAACCTCACTACCAGTTCTCTCGACCCCTCCTCGGTCTCTAAATTGGCAGACTGTTTTTCTGACATCCAATTCTAGATGAACAGAACTTTTCTCCAATTGAATATTGGGAAGACCGAAGTCATTGTTTTCGGTCCCCGCCACAAACTCCGTTCCCCTGCCACTGACTCCATCCCCCTACCCAACTTCTGTCTGAGGCTGAACCAGACTGTTCGCAACCTTGGTTTCATACTTGACCATGAAATTAGCTTTTGACCACATATCAACAGCATAACTAAGAACGCCTATTTCCACCTCCGTAACATCACCCATCTCCGTCCTTGCCTCAGTTCATCCACTGCTGAAGCCCTCATCCATGCCTTTGTTACCTCTATACTTGACTATTCCAATGCACTCTTGGCTGGCCTGCCACATTCTACCCTACGTAAACTAGAGATGATCCAAAACTCGGCTGCCCATGTTCGAACTCGCACCAAGTCCCGCTCACCCATCACCCCTGTGCTCGCTGACCTACATTGGCTCCCAGTTAAGCAACACCTTGATTTCAAAATTCTCAGCCTTGTTTTCAAATCCCTCCATGGCCTCGCCCCTCCCTATCTCTGTAATTTCCTCCAGCCTCAACAACAACGATGTCTCAAGCTGCGATGTTGTTTCCAATCCAAGAATTGAGGGATTACGGAGTGTCCTTCTCAAATTCGGCTGCCCTCGAAAATTTGTCACTATCCTCTGCCTGCTTCATGATGACATGCAAGCCGTTATCCTTACCAATGGATCCACCACAGCCCCAATACACATCGACCGGTGTCAAGCAAGGCTGTGTCATCGCACCAACGCTCTTCTCAATCTTCCTCGCTGCAATGCCTTCTGTTCCCATGGCTCTAAACTCTGGAATTCCCTGCCTAAACTTCTCCGCCTCTCTACCTCTCTTTCCTCCTTCAAGACGCTCCTTAAAAGTTACCTCTTTCACCAAGCTTTTGGTCACCTGCCCTAAATTCTGCTGATGTGGTTTGGTGTCAAATTTATCGTCTCATAATACTCCTGTGAAGCGCCATGAGATGTTCACAATGTTAAAGGCGCCATATAAATATAAGTTGTTGTTTGAGGTTGGAGTTTATCTCCAATTATAGGCTGAAGTGCTGGGAGATACTAAACGGAGGGACCACTGGAGGGAGTGTGTAATTATAACAGGTCACATTTACATAGGCAGAAACCATTATAAATATGGTCACCATGGGGTAGAGTTTTTGCTTTGGGCGCAATCAACGATTCCACACAAATTGCACCTAAAACTGCACCTGTTTTGAAAAGTTTCTTTTTTCTCAAGTTTCCGCTCAAACTCAAAAATCCAGTGAATGCAAAATCTGCCATGAACCAGCGCACTCGGGCAGCATTTTAAAACGTTGTTATCTTTTTTAATTCAGTTCAAAAAATATTCCTTGATATATTTAAGAGTAATGGGCTCAATTTTCCCCAAAGTTGTTTTGTGACGTACTTGAAGAGTTACGCCCGTTTATTGGGGACCCCAAGTACGGCAAAAAAAAATCTTCCAAGTTTTCCCGTTTAATTTCTTCATTTTAACGCCATTGAGCCTGTCATTTAGCTTTACAAACATAGAAACATACAAAATAGGTGCAGAATAGGCCATTCAATAAGATCATGGTTGATCATCCACCTCAGTATCCCTTTCCTGCTTTTTCTCCATACACCTTGATCCCTTTAGATGTAAGGGCCATATCTAACTCCCTCTTGAATATATCCAATGAACTGGCATCAACAACTCTCTGCAGCAGGGAATTCCACAGGTGAACAACTCTCTGAGTGAAGATGTTTTTCCTCATCTCAGTCCTAAATGGCGTACCCCTTATCCTTAGACTGTGTCCTCTGGCTCTGGACTTCCCCAAGAGCAGTAACATCCTTCCTGCATCTAATCTGTCCAGTCCCGTCAGAATTTTATATGTTTCTATGAGATCCTCCCTCATCCTTCTAAACTCCAGTGAATAAAGGCCCAGTAGATCCAATCTCTCCTCATATGTCAGTCCAGCCATCCCGAGAATCAGTCTGGTGAACCTTCGCTGCATTCCCTCAATAGCAAGAACATCCTTCCTCAGATTAAGAGACCAAAACTGAACACAATATTCCAGGTGAGGCCTCACCAAGGCCCTGTACAACTGCAGTAAGACCTCCCTGCTCCTATACTCAAATCCCCTTGCTATGAAGGCCAACATACCATTTTCCTTCTTCACCGCCTGCTGTACCTTCATGTCAACTTTCAATGACTGATGTACCATGACACCCAGGTCTCATTGCACCTCCCCTTTTCCTAATCTGCCGCCATTCAGATAATATTCTACCTTCGTGCTTTTGCCCCCACAGTAGATAACCTCACATTTATCCACATTATACTGCATCTGCCATGCATTTGCCCACTCACCTAACCTGTCCAAGTCACTCTGCAGCCTCTTATCGTCCTCCTCACAGCTCACACCACCATCCAGTTTAGTGTCATCTGCAAACTTGGAGATATTACACTCAATTCCATCATCCAAATCATTAATGTATATTGTAAATAGCTGGGGTCCCAGCACTGAGCCCTGCGGCACCCCACTAGTCACTGTCTGCCATTCTGAAAAGGACCAGTTTATCCCGATTCTCTGGTTCCTGTCTGCCAACCAGTTCTCTATCCATGTCAGTACATTACCCCCAATACCATGTGCTTTAATTTTGCATACCAATCTCTTTGTGTGGAACCTTGTCAAAAGCCTTTTGAAAGTCCAAATACACCACATCCACTGGTTCTCCCTTGTCCATTCTACTAGTTACATCCTCAAAAAATTCCAGAAGATTTGTCAAGCATGATTTCCTTTTCATAAACCCATGCTGACTTGGACCGATCCGGTCACTGCTTTCCAAATGCGCTGCTGTTTCATCTTTAATAATTGATTCCAACATTTTCCCCACTACTGATGTCAGGCTAACCGGTCTAGAATTACCCATTTTCTCTCTCCCTCCTTTTTAAAAAAGTGGTGTTGCATTAGCTGCCCTCCAGTCCATAGGAACTGATCCAGAGTCGATAGACTGTTGGAAAATGATCACCAATGCATCCACTATTTCTAGGGCCACTTCCCTAAGTACTCTGGGATGTTGACTATCAGGCCCCGGGGATTTATCTGCCTTCAATCCCTTCAATTTCCCTAACACAATTTCTCACCTAATAAGGATATCCTTCAGTTCCTCCTTCTCACTAAACCCTCGGTCCCCTCCTACTTCCGGAAGGTTATTTGTGTCTTCCTTCATGAAGACAGAAGCAAAGTATTTGTTCAATTGGTCTGCCGTTTCTTTGTTCCCCATTATAAATTCACCTGAATCTGACTGCAAGGGACCTACGTTTGTCTTCACTAATCTTTTTCTCTTCACATATCTATAGAAGCTTTTGCAGTCAGTTTTTATGTTCCCAGCAAATTTCCTCTCATACTCTTTTCTCCCCTCTTAATTAAACGTTTTGTCTTCCTCTGCTGAATTCTAAATTTCTCCCAGTCCTCAGGTTTGCTGCTTTTTCTGACAAATTTATATGCCTTTTCCTTGGATTTAACACTATCCTTAATTTCCCTTGTTAGCCACGGTTGAGCCACCTTCCCCGTTTTATTTTTACTTTGTGGGTAACGCCTTGATCGGCCCCAAAAATATTCGGTTGCCACGGTAACCAGGGACACAATGCAGGCTGAGGCTGGAAAGTGAAACATACAGCCAACTCGCAACCTGCAGCAACTTACCTCCATTAAATTATTGAAGTTCCCCCCCCATGCTCGTCCCTGCACCTATCCCTGGCCAAATGGTCTCCCGATGCCGGTCCCCGCTCCTATCCCTGGCCGAATGGCCTCCCAGTCTCGGTTCCCGCAGCTATCCCAGGCTGAATGGCCACCCTGTCCCGATCCCCGCACATATCCCAGGTCGAAAGGACTTCCCCCTCCCGGTCCCTGCACCTATCCCAGGCCGAATGTCCTCCTCCCTCCTGATCCCCACAACTTTCCCAGGACGAATGGCCTCCTCCATCCCACTTCCAGCATCTAACTATACCCGAAAGTATTCCCCCCCACCCTGTCTCTTGCTGCTGCTGTCCGGCCATCTGCTGCGCTGATTTCCTTATCTGAACCGATTTCCTTACCTGTGGCGATTTCCTTAACTCACCAGAAGGTTTTTCTACAAAGGCAACATACGCCGGCCTAAGAAGAACTGGAGTAACTCTGAGCTGGCCAAACTTGCCTAATTGGCCAGAATTGGCGCGGGTGGCAGGTTACGCCCCCTTTGACTGAAAAAAAACGTAACCTTAAAAAATCGTATCGAACTGAGTTACGCTGGTGCAAATTGATTGGGGAAACTTGTATTTTTTAAACTTAGGCCAAAAAAAACAGCCTGCGCCAAAAAAACACGCAAATCACTGGGGAAAATTGAACCCATGAACTTGGTAAAGTTTGATTAGTACAGCTGAAAATAGATTTATCACAAAAATAAGCATTTTAATCAATCAGTGTCAAACCACCTCCTGTAAGTAACCCAATTTTAAATGACTGAAAATGACTTTTAAAAATATGCAAAACTATTTTCTAGTTAGATTGAGGTACAGTAGTCAGTTCCTTAGTAAATTTTGTCACCATCCTCCGCCTGCTCCACGATGACAGGCAAGCTGTGATCCTGACCAACGGATCCACCACAGACCCAATTCACGTATGGACTGGGGTCAAGCAAGGCTGTGTCATCACACCAATGCTCTTCTCGATCTTCCTTGCTGCATTGCTCCATTGCATCCTCAGTAAGCTCCCCGCTGGAGTGGAACTAATCTACAGAACAAATGGGAAATTGTTCAACCTCCGTCGCCTCCATATCCAAGGTCGTCCCATCCTCTGTCTTTGAATTACAGTATGCAGACAATGCTTGCATTTGTGCAACCGTCCACCACGTGCCTTTACCAAATGTCAGGTGTGTCAGTGCTGAGCAGACTCGACACACAGCGGCAGGGGAGGCAATTCAAAACATTAGTGGCTTGTTTATAGCCATTTAATGCTTTTTTTCCCCCAGCTTTTTGATTTCAACAGGTTGCCCACCAGTTTCCCGCTGTGCCTAGACTTCGTCTGTGAACTGAGGTGGGAGGTCACTTGCCATTGTTTCAGCTGATGAGTTGACAGCTTCAAATGTCGTCAAAGCTGAATCAGATATCTTCATTTAGCCATTAGCTTCTCTAAACTGCATTTCCACTACAAATTCAGAATGCTGCAAGTCTTTACACGTCTCCATCCAGCCTGACCTCATTACCCCTCCAACCATTGATAGACCGCTTCTGTCATCTCTAATTCACCAGCCATCTCTACTTCACCTGCGATCAGCATCGGTGCACTTTATAATCTCTCATCTTGGTCCTCAGAATCTCACCACAATCAGCCCGAACACCACCATCACCAGGCACACCAGCAGCTTCAACACCAACATTAATCTTCTCCACAATCAACTGATGCTGCACAGGATGCGTTTCGGAGCTGGAGCAGCGGCTGGAATCACTACGGTGCATCCGCGAGGCTGAGAGCTATGTGGATAGCACGTTTCAGGAGGTAGTCACCTCGCAGTTTAAAAGCATGCAGGTAGAGGGGAAGTGGGTGAATACCAGATGGAGGAAGAATGCTGGGCAGGTACCACCACGCCACCCCCCGCAAGTCGATCTCGTTTTCCAACTCTTCTGAGCACCGGTGAGGGCGATGGTGCCTCTGGGGAGTGCAGCCAAATTCAAGTCCAAGACACTATGGGTGGCTCAGCTGCACAGGGGGAAGAGACAAAGAATAAAAGAGCTGTAGTGGTAGGGGATTTAATAGCTGGGGAATAGAGAGGCGTTTCTGCAGCCGTAGACGTGACTCTAGGATGGTATGGTGCCTCCCAAGGATGTCATAAAGCGAACGCAAGGCATTCTGGTGGGAAAGAGGATGAACAGCTAGAGGTTGTGGTCCATATCGGGACCAATGACATAGGTAGAAAGAGGGATGAGGTCCTGCAGGCAGAATTTAGGGAGCTAGAAGAAAAATTAAAGGGTAGGACCTCAAAGGTAGTAATCTCCAGATTACTACCAGTGCCACATGCTAATGAGTACAAGAGTAGAAGGATAGAGAGGATGAACGTATGGTTGGAGAGTTGGTGTAGGAGGGAGGGCTTTAAATTCCTGAGGCATTGGGACCACTTCTGGGGGAGATAGGAACTGTACAAACCGGAGAGGTTGCACCTCAACAGCACTGGGACCAATATCCTCGCGGGAAGTTTTGCTCGTGCTGTTGGGGAGAGTTTAAACTAGCTTGGCAGGGGAATGGGAGCCTGAGAACAAATTCAATAGGGAAGGAAGTAAAATTGAAATTGGAAAGCAAGAATTTGAAAAGTGATACTGTAAGACAGAGGACACCATGGGTTAGTAAGTAGTAATCAAGGAGGTCTTCCTGTGCTAAATGGTATATACTTCAATGCAAGGAGTATAGCGAATAAGGCGGATGAGCTGAGAGCACAGGTAGTGATGTGAAATGGACCCAGCGATAGCCCAGCGATGCGAAACTGGCCCAGCGATAGCACAGCGATGTAGAAGGCAAAGCTTCCCGAGCAACGGAATTTCTACGCATGCGGTTTTTTTTGGTAAACAGGTTTTCCTGTGTTTCGGGAAGTCAGGCGTCATTTACACAGAAGGCAAAGGGAGGGGTAGAGAGAGAGAGAGGGGAGGAAAGCAGAAACAGAGAGGAGTGAGAAAAGAGAAAGATTACTACTGACTATTTTTGGCAATGTCTGATACTGATCAAAGTGTACAAGATGTGGAGGTGGTTAGCCAAACCCTTCTCCGATGAGGCCAATGAGGCCCTCGTCGCGGAGGTGCACTCCCGGTGGGCCCACTTAACCCAGGGTGGGCATGGGAAAACTCCACCCCAGGTCTACATAAAACTTTGGTGCAAGATCGCCGATGTGGTTTCATCAGCGTCCCATGAGGCGAAGGGGTCCGACCAGTGCCAAAAGCGCTGGAACAGCCTAGTTGCTTCGGCAAGAGTAAGTACAGATTATAATTATAAATCTCCTGGATTGTGTCTTATATATTACATAAGAACATAAGAAATAGGAGCAGGAGCAGGCCATACGGCCCCTCGAGCCTGCTCCAACATTTAATACGATCATGGCTGATCCGATCATGGACTCAGATCCACTTCCCTGCCTGCTCCCCATAACCACTTATTCTCTGATCGGTTAAGAAACTGTCTATCTCTGTCTTAAATTTATTCAATGATCCAGCTTCCACAGTTCTGAGGCAGCGAATTGCACAGATTTACAACCCTCAGAGAAGAAATTTCTCCTCATCTCAGTTTTAAATGGGTAGCCCCTTATTCTAAGATTATGCCCCCTAGTTCTAGTTTCCCCCATGAGTGGAAATATCCTCTCTCCATCCACCTTGTCAAGCCCCCTCATAATCTTATACGTTTCAATAAGATCACCTCTCATTCGTCTGAATTCCAATGAGTAGAGGCCCAACCTACTCAACATTTCCTCACAAGTCAACCCTCTCATCCCCGGAATCAACCGAGTGAACATTCTCTGAACATATATTCCCTGCTTAAGATCTGGACAGGGCTATGAACCTGCACCCTTTTTAAGTCTCTCTGGCTGCTGTCACTTACACAGTGACCCAGCATGGACCGGGGGAGAGCTGCCCTTGCTCACTGTCTGCCCTGAGACACTTTGGGACATTAGCTCCTGTCATTGCTGAGTTCAATGCAAATTGTAGTTGAAAGAGATGAAGTGGCAAGCATTAGCTCCTAAACACATTCTTTGTTATAGCCGTGCATCAATTGTGGATAAAAACCCTATTAGCATATAAAGTTGGAAACTGTTGAATTTCTATGATCGTACCTTAGCTCATGCCATGCTCTTGTCACTTTTGCAGAGGAAGATATCTAACAATAGAAGGGAGCGGAGGAGCACCGGAGGAGGCCCTGCTCAGCTGTAGCAGCTATCGGAGCTCAAGGAGCATGCGGCGACACTTGTGGGCACCCACAGTTGCTGAGTAATGTGTCAAGCCGTGTTAAATTAATGTTAAAGTAATATAACGTCATTTAATTAGAATATACGAATGATATCATGTTATGCATGCAGCCTCTGTGTTACTCTCAAGTTGACAACATAAGAACATAAGTACATAAGAGCAGGAGCAGGCCATCTGTCCCCTTCTCTGTCCGCTCCCCATAAACCTTCAGTCCCTTATCATTCTGTCTATCTCCGACTTTTCCAGCCTCCACAGCTCTCTGGGGCACTGAATTCCACATAGATGTACTACCAAATGATGCATTAATCTGTAACGTCTCTCGGTCATATTTATTGTAGTAGTGCTTCTTCTCGTACGTATGCCAGCGCAGTGCAAGATTCATGAGTACCCTTCTGTTCTAATTGTGTTTTGCAGGTCGCCCAGCACCAGAGGCGCCAGCACCGTTGGAGGTGCTCATCACCACGGGTGGTGAGGAGGAAGAGATCGAGACAACTGAGCCTGAGGAGACGGACGAGGATGCCCCTAACATCCCTGAGACAAGTCTTTCAACTGTGGGGTCTGCGGCCATGAGGTCGCAATTGACTGGAGAGGCAGCGGGACCAAGCGGTGTACCCCCGGCGACGCCTAGGTGCTTAATAGTGCTCACTCAGACCCCACGGAGAACCATGGATTCATCACCAGGCTGATTTTCCTCCCTGAGGTCCTCACCAGCCTCCTCCTGCTCCTCGTCATCTGCCTCTTCCAATTCAAATTCTTCCTAAGGTGGACTGGCAGCCCCATCTGGCAAATTCTTGTCCTCTCCTTATAGCTCGGTTATGCAACATGCAGCACACCACAATAAACTCAGCGACCTGGTCAGGGTGGTATTGTAGGCTGCCTCCAGAGTGGTCCAGGCATCTGAAGTGCAGCTTGCGCACTCCAATTGTCTTTTCGACAATATTGCTTGGAACTATGTGGCTTTCGTTGTAATGCTTCTCTGCTTCCATCAGGGGACTACGCAGTGGGAGGGTCATGAGCCAGCTGGCAAGGCCATATCCTTTATCCCCCAGCATCCAACCATGACCTTGTGGCTGACTGTCAAACAGGTCAGAGACAGCGCTCTCATGCAGGATGTGCGCATCATGGATGCTGCCTGGAAATTTAGCATTAACTGCCATGATAATTTGGTTGTGGTCGACAACGAGCTGCGTATTCAGGGGGTGGAATCCCTTTTGGTTACGAAACACCTCCGCATTCTGTAAAGGTGCTTTCAGGGCGATGTGTGTGCAGTCTATTGCTCCCTGCACCTTGGGGAAGTTTGCTATTCTCAAGAAACCCAAAGCCCTCCCGATCTGTACCTCCCTGGTCATAGGGAAGCTTATAAAGTCCATCCTGTGAGCATAATGGGCTTCAGTCACCTGTCGAATGGAGCAATGTGTGGCGTGCTGAGAGCTACCACAGATGTCGCCAGCTGAAGCCTGAAAGGAGTCAGATTTGTAGAAGGATAGTGCTGCAGTAACCTTTACCTCAACAGGCAGTGTGATCCTGATGTAGCTGGTAGGCTGCAGATCCCCCTTGATGAGCTGGCATATCTCATCGATGACCTCCTTTCAGAAGTGCAGCCTCCTAAGGCACGTGTTATCAGACAAATTGAGGTAAGATTGCTTTTCCCTCTAGGTTTGTCGGCTGTATGTTCTCCTCCTTTAACTACACATTAGTCTGCCACTTCTTCGATTGGCCCCTTCACTAAAGCCTTCACTTAACTCAACCTCAGACGGCAACATTTGAGCATTTACAAGTAATGGTAGAGAAGCTACAGGCCCAATCACTACATCACTATCACGGTCACTGTTGAGATAAATGCCCTTTCTGCTAAAATAATTAAAATTATAAATATAACTATAACCTTCAGGGCTGCTGACCGAGGGCCGTGTGACTCTTTGTCGGCCAGCACAGACACGATGGACCGGAATGGCCTCCTTCTGCGCTGTAAATTTCTATGTTTCTATGACACAAGGCACCAGCACCCGGTCACATTGCTGCCCAGAGGCCAGTGATGGCCTCACCACAGCCAGATTTACTTCACTTGACGCTGTACACCCTGGTTGCCACATGATGCACCAGGTTGGCACCGCCCCACACCAACACCATAAAGCATCCCTACAATGCCCAACTCATTCCTTTCACACTCATCACTATTGCGGGGGTGTAATGTCATCCTAGCGACATAGAATCATACAATGGTTACAGCATGGAAGGAGGCCATTCAGCTCGTCAAGCCTGTGTCGACTATCAGCTCATCCCACTCCCACGCCCTGTCCCCGGAGGACTGCAAATTTGTTTCCTTCTGGTATTCGTCCAATTCCCTTTTGAAAGCCATGAATGAATCTGCCTCCACCACCCTCTCAGGCAGTGCTTTCCAGATCCTAACCATTCACTGCATGAACAAGTTTTTCCTTATGTCACCTTTGGTTCTTCTGCCAATCATCTTAAATCTGTCTCCTTTGGTTCTCGACCTTTCTGCTAATGGGAACAGTTTCTCTCTAACTAGTCTGTCCAGACCCCTCATGATTTGGAACACCCCTCTATCAAATTTCCCCTCAATCTCCTCTGCTACAAGGAGAACAACCCTAGCTTCTCCAGTCTATCAATTTCACTGAAGTCCCTCATTCCTGGAATCATTCTCGTAAATCTTTTATGAACCTTCTCTAAGGCCTTCACATCCTTCCTAAAGTGTAGTGCCCAGAATTGGGCACACAGGTTCATCATAATTTCCACACTTTTGTACTCTATACCTCTATTTATGAAGCCCAGGATCGGGTAAGCCTTTTTAACTGCTTTCTCAACCTGCCCTGCCACCTTCAACGATTTATGGACACATACCCTCAGGTCTCTCTGTTCATGCACCCGCTTTAGGATTGTACCATTTAGTTTATATGTCCTCTCCTCATTTTTTCTACCAAAATGTATCACCACACTTTTCTGCATTAAATTTCATCTGCCACATGTCCGCCCATTTCACCAGCCCCTGCTAAGATTTCCAGTATTTTCTGTTGTTACTGTTAATTTTGTCCCTTGATTACTGTTTCTAAAAGCTTCCCCACTACCGAAGTTAAACTGACTGGGTCTAGTTGCTGGGTTCATTTTTTAGACCCTTTTTTGAACAATGGTGTAATATTTGCAATTCTCCAGTCCTCTGGTACCACCCCCGTATCTGTGGAGGATTGGAATATTGTGGCCAGTACCTCCGCTATTTCCGTCCTTAATTCCCTCAGCATCCTCGGGTGCATCCCATCCGCGCTGGTGATTTATCTACTTTGGTACACCTTTCTAATGCACTTCATCAATTTTTATCCTACCAAGTGTATCCATTACCTCCTCTTTCACTATGTCTATGGCAGCATCCTCTTCCTTGGTGAAGACAGATGCAAAGTACTCATTTAGTACCTCAGCTATGCCCTTTGCCTCCATGCATGGGTCTCTGTTTTGGTCCCTAATTGGCTCCACCCCTCCTCTTACTATCCTTTTACTATTTATGGCCCCAAATTTCCCCAGCCGCTTAGAGCGGCATAGTTAGATGAGGTGCATCAACTTCGTGGGGGAAAAAAAGCGCCAAAAATTTACCTTTCAATTTGGCCGCTCCCTCGTCGTCCGGATCTCCATCGGCATAGTGCTGCAGAGCCTGCGGGGGGGGCGGTGCTACTGCCGCGCTTGCTCAGCACGGCCGGCAGGGGGCGGGACTTGGGCCCAGCATTTTGTAGAGTGCTGGCAGGGGGACGCATGACCATTTGAGCATGCGCGCATGCGCAATGGGCAGTTCAGCTTGCGCGCATACGCAGTGCAACAGGAAGGTTGGCAATCGGCCAATTAATGGGAGAGCGTCCTCAGAATTATTGGTAATGGAGCATATATAAAGGTGAGGTTTGAATATTGATTTTTGTGTGGCTGAGGGAGTGGAAAGGAGTGCTGGATAGGTGTAAGAAATGTGTGAAGTGTGATCTTTGAACATTACCTGCGTAAAGGCGCGAGCATACAAGACGAACCAAACATTTCCTCCATGAGGAAGTGGAGAAATTAGTGACTGTAATTGAGGAGAAATGGCTGGAGCTGGACATCAGCAAGAGTGGTCCGTCAAAAGTTTCACCCAAGGAAATGAGAAAAAGATGGAACCTCGTTGCAGAAGAATACTCCGCTGGGGTCAACACCGCAAGAAGAAATGGCAGGATGTTGGTCAAGTAGTGTTAGTAATATCTTCATCTTTAAATTGAATTGCAATGGAAAATGTGACCATCTGCATGTGTCCCACCCATCAGAAGCACATCATGTCTGAAAATTAATATTTTCATCTTTGCAGAAGAAATTGGCCCACAACAAAAGGGAGAGAACTAGAACTGGAGGAGGCCCGCCAAATCTGCACCAACTGACACCCCTGGAACAGAGGGTTGCTGCCTTGCTCACTCGCACCGGCAGAAAAAGAATCAGCTCTGCACAAGCTGGACCCACACACAAGGGTGAGAGAGAGTCATTAAAATGCATAGTCGCCCTTCAAATCAACTCATGCCACCCATCCTGCCCCCTCCTGTACTGCTAACCATTTGACTGTTCTGTTGTATTTTGAAGAAGAAGACAACACTCCTCAAGATCCTGAAGATCCACCAGAGGATCCAGATGCGTGCGCTCCAGTCCAAGGCGGGTGGGGGGGAGGAGGGATCCATGGAAATGTGTGCTCGGGAGAATGCTGACCACGATATGGATCAGGACAAAGCACAGGGCATCACACTGCCAGAACTCTCCATGAGCTCCTCGGCAACATTCCATGGGTTCACAACTTCCGAGGTCGTGGGTCCCAGTGGCGGTCGGGAAATGCATCTTGGGACACCCAGTCCCCTACCGTCCCAGCCTGCGCCTTGCACTGGAGGGGTGCCAATAGGCAGACCACGGTGAGGTGAAGGAGAAGCCGACCAGTCTCTCCTGAGATGCAGCCCTCAGCAGAGGTTAATCAGGTTGTTTCATTGAGTGAGGAGACCAATTGTAAAGTTCACCCCTTGTGGTCAAGGTGTGCATCTAGGTTGAGTGTATACAGTAATACAGTGGTGTTACGTTGTGGTTACATGCATGACACCAATGTCCTCACACGATCACTCGTGGCGGCCGTCAGTGGGGTGCGTGATGAGGTAGCGACACTGTCGGGTGAAATCTCTGCACTAAGAGGGGAAGTGAGGGCGGGCATTTCAGAGGGTGTGCAGACGATGGCAGATGCCATGAGGGAGCTAGCTTCTGCAATAAGGGCACAAAGGCCGGAGACTCAAATGCCACTCCCACTTCACTCCATGCACCAGCCACCGGTCGGACCCAAGCCGGCCCCCCAACCCCCCCACCACCACCATCACCGACTCTATGAGGAAGTGCACTTTCACCAAGATGTGGTGAGGGATGGGTGCAGCCTTTCTTTGCTGTTGTTGATGTTGATGTTGAAGTGTACTATAAAATATCCAATAAAAGATATTTTGCATCAAAACTGAATCATGCTCCATTAGGACCACGCAACACTTAGGGCCAACTGTAAAAAGTAAAAATTTCTCACCCCTACAGTCATGCATGCCTGCCGCACCTAGCCCTGGCGGGTGGGCTAGTTGGTGCGTTCTGCAGTCGGCAAGGTAGGACTGCTCTATTTTCAGTAGCTGATTTATCTTTCATTTATTTTTGATGATAGTGTGCTGAAGATGTAGTGAGGTTGTGCTGATGTTGTGAAGGTCTTTAGTGCTTTAAAATCCTCTAACTCACCTCCTCACCGCCCCCCACCCTATTTCTGGCTACCTGCGCTGATTTCTTAAAAGTAGGTAAAGTTTTTCTGTGCCTACAAAAGTGGCCACATACACTGGCCTAAGTTAGTTTGGAGTAACTTTCAGCCTGCCAAATTAGCTTTGATGGCCAGAAGAGGCGTAAGTAGCTTGTCACGCCCCCTTTTGGAGAGAACAAACTAAACGAGAAGAAAACCTAACTAACTGACTTACATTGGAGCAAGTTAAATGGGGAAATTTGCGATTTTTAAGTTACTCCAAAAAAAAACGGGGCAACTCTTGGGGGAATTTGGGCCCGATATGCCTTTAGAAGACTTTTGGATTACATTTTATGTTGGCTGCCATTCTATTCTCATATCCTCTCTTTGGCCCTCTTATTTTCTTTTTCATTTCTCCTATGACTTTTCTATATCTGGCCCGATTCTCAGATGTATTTGCAAGGCGACATCTGTCATACGTGCACTTTTTCTGCTTTATCTTATTCTCTATCTGTTTTGTCATCCAGGGATCTCTGACTTTACCTTTCCCCCTCGTGGGAATGTATCTCCACTGTACCTGAACTATTTCCTCTTTAAAGGCAGCACATTGTTCCATTACATTTTTGCCTGCCAATCTTTAACTCCAATTTACCCGGGCCAGATCCATTCTCATCCCACTGAAATTGGCCTTCCCCCAGTTAAACATTTTCTCTAGATTTCTCCCTGTCCTTTTCCATAGCTAATCTAAATCTTATGATAAAATGATCGCTGTTCCCTAAATGTTCACCTACTGACACTTGCTCCACTTGACCTACCTCCTTCCCCATAAGCAGATCCAACAATGGCTCCTCCCTCGTCAGGCCGGAAACATACTGATCAAGAAAGTTCTCCTGAACACACTGCAGAAATTCTTCCCCTTCACACTATTACAATCCTAGACTATATTTGGATAGTTGAAGGCCCCCATTATTACTACTCTTTAGTTCTTGCACCTCTCTGTAATTTCTCTGCAAATGTGCTCCTCCATATCTTTCCCACTATTTGGTGGTCAATAGAATACACCTAGTAGTGGTCAATAGAATTAATAGTAGTGTAATTATTTCTTAACTCTAGCCATATAGATTCTCTCCTTGACCCCATCCAACTCATCCTCGCTCTCCAGCACTGTAAAATTATCCTTAACCAATACTGCCACAGCATCTGTTATCTTTCCTTCCACATCATTCCTGAATACCTTATAAACAGGAATATTTAATATCCAATCCTGCCCTTTTTTGAGCCAGGTCTCAGTTAATGTCACATCATCATATTCCCATGTGACTATTTGTGCCTGCAGCTCACTTAACCTTATTTACTACGCTTCATGCATTCACACACATACATTGTAAACTCATCTTAGACCATCCTGTATTCTCTCTTAGTTGGACCCCACCTAATGGGCCCAAGTTTCCACATGATTCGCGCCTGATTTTTAGGAGCAACTGGTGGAGAACGGACTATCTTAGAAATCGCAATTCTCCACATTTTTTTTTCTGCAGTTCTAGTCAGGTAGAACAGTTCTAGTTTAGAACAGAATTTTTTCTTCAAAAGGGGGCGTGTCCGGCCACTGACGCCTGATTTGAAAGTTTCCACAGTGAAAATGTACTCCAAACTAAAGTAGAATGGCGCCAGTGAAGATTTTTGTAAAACTGAAAAAACCTGTTCTACACATTAAAAAATCAGGCGCAGGTTACAAATTAGGCGTCCAGAACGAGGTGGGGGGGAAGGGAACTCATTAAATTCGACAATAAATCCTTATTTATACTTCTACAAATATTATACAAATAAATCCAACCTGAATAAACATTTATAAGCCAAGAAAAGATTAAATAAACCATCTTCCTACCTGTGTGAAAGTGCTTCAGCCAGGGAGAATTCTGCAGCTGTTCGTGCCGCTGAGCGGGAGAGGGAGGGAGAGAGAGAGAGAGGGAGAGGGAGGGAGAGAGGGGAGAGAGGGAGGGAGAGAGAGAAGGGGAGAGGGAGAGAGAGAGGGGGAGGGGGAGGGGGAGGGGGAGGGAGGGGGAGGGAGGGGGAGGGAGAGGGAGGGAGGGAGGGGGTCGGGGAACAGGAGCGGGTGTCGGGTCTGGGGGGGGGGGAGCGGGTGTCGGGTCGGGGGGGGAGCGGGTGTTGGGTCGGGGGGGAGCGGGTGTCGGGTGGGGGGGGGGAGCGGGTGTCGGGTGGTGGGGGGAGCGGGTGTCGGGTCGGGGGGGGGGAGCGGAGTGGGTGTCGGGTCGGGGGAAGCGGGTGTCGGGTCGGGGGGGAGCGGGCCTCGGGTCGGGGCGGGGGGGGAGAGCGGGTCTCGGGTCTCGGGTCGGAGCGGGGGGGGGGGGGAGCAGGAGCTGGCCGTGGGAGGAGCCTCATTCACGCAGCCCCAGTGAGGCCATTGGGCCAGGGCTAGGGGCTGCGTGCTTCGGGCCCCTCCCACACAGTTCGGCGCCTGGAGCTACTGCACTTGCGTGCCGACTGTAGCGCGCATGTGCAGAGGTCCCGGCACTGTTTTCAGCGCAGGGACCTGGCTCCGCGCCCCCCACAGCTCGTGCCGGCTGCGCCGAGTGCCACAGGACCTGTAAGTCGGTGGAGAATACCGAGGATTTTTTTAGGCGCCGTTTTAGGCGCGAAAAACAGGCGCCCAGCTCGGAGGGGCGCCCGTTTTTTTTCTTGTGGAAACTTGGGTCCATTATCTTACTATTTCTTACTTTAGTGCTCTCTGCCCCTCCCCATTCTTTGAGCACTTTATTTAATTTCCCCTTCCTAATATTAATATTATGCCTCGCCATTCACTGCAACTCATTGAGACACTTACAACAGTACACACAAATCTATCCAAGAACGAAAAATGTTCAAAATAAAGATTTCAACGTTTGCCAGCATATTAACAGAAAGTGTACATGAAAATTGGATAAAACACTCAAGTGCCTACCCTTGTGTGTTGTTAGTTGGTATGATTGCATTAGGATGAGGGTGAGTGTGAGGGGTGCCGAGTGAGATGAGGATGTGATAATGTAGACAGAGAGGGATGGGTGGACGAGCAAGGTAAGTTGGTGTGTAAGGATGTGCAGGAGTAGGGTGGGGAAGGCAGAGTGATGGGGTGCGCTGAGGGGCACAGCAGGATGAGGTTAAGTGTGGCTTTGTACTAACATTTCATGATATACTGAGACCATTGAAAGATTTGCTGCACTGCACCTAGGTTCTCCTGACCACATTCCCTGTTTGTGCCCTCCTCTGCAATGTGCAAGCAGGCTGTGTTGGTCTCCTGGGGAGGTCTTCCACCAATTGAAAGGGATGCTAACCTCCCTGTGTTCTGTGACTCCCTCCATAAGCATATGGAGGGAGTCATGGGAGAACCTGGGTGCAGCCCTGCACCTCTGTGCAGTGATTGCCAGTGTTTGCAGCTCCTCGGTGCTGTAGAATACGGACAGCACAAATGTCAAAGTAAATTTGCGCTTGGTTCCTTTAACGAAACCGGCTGATGGCATGTCATCAAATTACCTCATCAAACCCGCTTCCTTCAATTGGCTAGGAAATATGTTGGGCAGGCTTAACAAGCCCAATTAGGAGACATTTATTCTACACAGCGGGCTGAAGCCGGTAGAGGGGCCGGGAACTGGCAGTGGGGCCGAGACCTGCGAAGGACCCACCGAGGTTCGTAAAATCCAGCCCACAGTTTCAGAAAGCATTCCTTAAAGGAAGTGAGAACAGATACTGGCAATTAAATACCCGTCATGCGAGTCTTCCATTGCTTTCCTACATATTCAGCTGTGATTAAAAGGAACACTTGCAGGAGAGAGAAGGGGCTTGAATAATTTTGTGGTACATCCTGCACATCAGTAAGTTGCAAATGGTATTTAACACGGTGACGTAAAGGAGACTGCTACTGGGAAATAAGCTCGTTAGAGTGCTTTGCTACAAGATATGATTGCATCCTGTTTCATTGGCTGCCCTGCAAAAGCTGCTAAAAATGGCATGCATTGCCAAGGTCACCTCTCTTCACAGGCTTAGATCATGCATTTTGTGGACCTCTTTCCTTCAGGGCCAAAAGGCTGGAGTTATGTCCAAAATAAGGTTTTATACAATATTTTTAAAAATTACATATTTCACTGTATCAAACTTATCCATTAGATTAGCTTTCATGTACTTTATGCCTCCAATACTCCAAAACCCTTCCCCAGTCCTCCTGAACCCCAATACAAGGTGCTCTCTCCCAATGATGCCAAATCTCAGGATCTGCTCCAGGTTTTCTCAGAACCATCCTCACAGTGCTCCCAGACCATAGGAATCCCCTCAAAATACTGCCGGAGCCCAAGACTCCATTACCAGCACTGCAAAGCCCCAGCCCTAATGCTCCCAAATCTTAAGGGTGTCCTCAATACTGATGTCAGTTTCCCTGGTAATACAACTTTGCTTAATAACCTTCTCATAAAATCTTGGACTCGGTTTGAGCAACATCATGAGACTTCTGCAAGTACAGTAAAACCTGTACAAAAGGATACCCCCAGAAAACAGGCACTGCAAAAATTGAAGAGTTATTGACAGTCCAAAATAACTTACATTCTGATAGATAAAAGCTGCACCTTGAACCCACGTACCATTGCAAATTATAAACTGCAGACATCCTTCAATGCACCAAGTTAGCTTGCGACTTATCCCAATAATGGATAATCAAGGGGCTGTAGGGAGGAAGGCTATAGGAACCAATCACTATCACTAAAGAAGAAGTACGAGGTAAAATAATGGGATTAAAGACGGACAAGTCCCCTGGACCTGATGCTTTACATCCTAGGGTCTTAAAAGGCTGCAGCAATACTGGATGCATTGGTTGTAATCTACCAAAATTCCCTGAATTCTGGGGAGGTCCCAACGGATTGGAAAACCACAAATGCAACGCCTCTATTTAAAAAAGGAGGCCGGAAACTTTAGACCAGTTAGCCTATCATCTGTTGTTGGGCAAATGCTGGAGTCCATTATTAAGGAAGCAGTAGCAGGGCATTTGGAAAAGCATAATTCAATCAAGCAGAGTCAGCATGGTTTTATGAAAGGGAAATCATGTTTGACAAATTTGCTGGAGTTATTTGAGGATGTAACGAGCAGGGTGGATAAGTGGGTGGACATGGTGTATTTGGATTTCCAGAAGGCATTTGATAAGGTGCCACATAAAAGGTTACTGCACAAGAGAAAATGTTACTGCAGAAGATAAAAGTTCACAGGGTTGGGGGTAATATATCAACATGGATAGAGGATTGGCTAACGAACAGAAAACAGAGAGTAGGGGTAAATGGATCATTTTCCGGTTGGCAAACTAGTGGGGTACCACAGGGATCAGTGCTGGGGCCTCAATTATTTACAATCTATACTAATGATTTGGATGAAGAGACCGAGTGTAATGTAGCCAAATTTGCTGATGATACAAAGATGGGTGGGAAAGCAAGTTGTGAGGAGGACACAACAATTCTGCAAAGGAATATAGACAGGCTAAGTGAATGGGCAAAAATTTGATAGATGGAGTATAATGTGGGAAAGTGTGAGGTTATTCACTTTGGCAGAAAAAATAAAAAAGCAAATGATTATTTAAATAGAGAAAAATTACATAATGATGCAGTACAGAGGGACTTGGGGGTCCTTGCGCATGAAACACAAAAAGTTAGTATGCAGGTACAGCAAGTAATCAGGAAGACAAATGGAATGTTGGCCTTTATTGCAAGGGGGATGGAGTCTTAAAGCAGAGAAGTCCTGTTACAACTGTACAGGGTATTGGTGAGGCCACACCTAGAGTACTGTGTACAGTTTTGGTCTTATTTAAAGAGGGATATACTTGCATTGGAGGCAGTTCAGAGAAGGTTCACTAGGTTGATTCCTGAGATGAAGGGTTTGACTTACAAAGGTTGAGTAGGTTGGGCCTATACTCATTGGCGTTTAGAAGAATGAGAGGTGATCTTATTGAGACATATAAGATAATGAGGGGGTTCGACAAGGTAGATGCAGAGAGGATGTTTCCACTCATGGGGGAATCTAGAACTAGAAGGCATAGTTTCAGAATAAGTGGTCGCCCATTTAAAACTGAGATGAGGAGGAATTTCTTCTCTCAGAGGATTGTAAATCTGTGGAATTCTCTGCCCCAGAGAACTGTGGAGGCTGGGTCATTGAATATATTTAAGGCAGAGATAGATAGTTTTTGAGCGATAAAGGAGTAAAGGGTTATGGGGAGCAGGCAGGGAAGTAGAGCTGAGCCCATGATCAGATCAGTCATGATCTCATTGAATGGCAGAGCAGGCTCGAGGGGCCAAATGGCCTATTCCTGCTCCTATTTCTTATGTTCTTATAAAACGCTGGACACGCAGCTAAGTGCTAGGCGGCAACGGGTGAAAAAAATTGCTTTTTTGAAATGGGGAGTTCTTTACCCAGCATCCACAGCAGTAGAGAAACCCCTCCATCTCTGGGATAGAGCTGTGCAAGCATTCGATCTCTGGCACTATGGATGCTGGGTAAAGAAATCTCCAGTACACAAAAGCCAGGAATTGCACCAGAATGACCAGTACTTTCACAAAATGGGGCATGGGCCCCCATGGCGCTGCCTCCAGATTATTTATGCAGCAATCATCGTATGAAATTCCCACCATAGTACGCTCCCTCACTCTGTGACGTGACCCGACTGCAGGAAGCACAGTTGGAAGGGCCCTGGAGAGCTGGGAATCATGGGTGTCAATATTCAGGAGGGGTCTGATATTGGGTAGCCTCAGCATTCGGTGGGGGGCATGGTGGTCGCAGCATTCAGTGGGAGGGGGAGCGCGGGGGTGTAGCCTCATCATTCAGGGGAGGGCTCTGAAATTGTGGAAGGACTTTGAAATCAGCGGCAGGAAATGATGGAGTGTGGGCTCAGAGGGAGAGATGGGGAATGGAAGTTCGGAGGAAATGGAGACTGGGGAATGGGGTCTTGGAGAGCGAAGGAGAAATGGAAAAGGGGACTGGGAAAGAGAAAGGGACTGGGAATCAAGCGGGGCTGCGGGTAGGGTGGCAGATAAAGGTGGCCAACATCATTCTCTACAATGATGTTACAGGTGCAGCAGTGACAGCATGGAGTGGGAGCAGGACTGAGAAAAGAGCAGCCAGTAAAGTAGAAGAACCAAGGGATAGTGAGGGAGGATTCGTAAACTGAGACTGTTAGACTGTGGGATGCTTCACCCAATGTGGCTTTGAGGTAGAGACTAATATTTAATATGAAAGGGAAGGAGTGTAATTTCTCAGTTTCCCCTCGTCACATGATCATGCGTGCCCTCCTGGATCTTGGGACTTCTTGCACAACAGCGCAGGCTGCCAACATAGCAGATCCCAGAATCAGGACATCTCTCCCTCAATGGAAAAGGACACACATGGCAAGGAACAAAAAATGAACTCAAATCGCATCCCACTGACAGGGCGCTAAAATTAAAGACAATCCCTGGAGAGAGTAAAAAATGAAGCAATGCTGCAGGAGATACAGCCAATCCCAAGATATTTGGCTCATCGAGTTTACTGTACATAGCAGGACCACTTTGAAAATAAGCACGCCTGCAAAGAAAGGATACCGAATGTAATACCACACGAACTGCAGCGCCTCAATAAGGCGGCTCACCATCATCTCAAGGGCAATTAGGGATGTGCAACAAATGCTGGCCTTGCCAGTGACGCCCACATCCCATTAGCAAATTACTAAAAGTCCCTCAGGTGTGCCTAATTTACAGGTTTCACTGTATATTTAAAAAAGTTGACAATTTCTCATTTTTAAAATGGAAAGTCAATAATCAACTAAATAACTATTTAAAGGAATTGTAACGTCAAGCTAATGCTAACTGTTTGAACATTAGTTCTGCTGTATCTATCAAGAAACACGAAGACACAGTAATCAAGTGAAACAGTCACTACAGTAATAGCTTTTGCAAGTTTCCCAAAATGCTGTATTTTACTCAGTGGATTATAATGATTTGTATGTCATCCAATCAGAATCCAGTTTCACAGCTGGTCAAAATGAAATGGGTCAACCTTGCACGAGACCAGTAATGGTTTAATAGGCAGCATTCGCCGAACATGCAAAGCTAATTACTGTACAGTGGTAAATTTTTCTGAGAGAGATTAAATTGTAAAATTGTCTCAACTCTCCATTTTCTCTGTGCCTATTTTAATTCTTCTTCACACCATAAAACAAATATTATACCCAGGAAATAATTTATCAAGGGCACAAGAGATATTTGTGTTTGAGTCAGATCTCAAATGAACAGATTGGATCATAAAATCTGCCACTTTGTTGTTAATGATGTGAATAATTTGCTTAAACATCAAACACCTGTTACAATATACAGGTCTTGGCATATTAAAACAGAAACAGATCTTCCCTTTCTTCAACCATTTGGAAGATAACTATTTTACTTTTCTAAAATTTAAATCCCAAAATAATGAATGTGTTACAATTATTCAAACTTGAAGGACTTTTTTTCTTGGTCATTCTTTTAGATTTAATTAAGCATATTTATAACACTGTCTCTGTCCAGGAAAGTCTTTTTTGAAAAAGTACAAAAATTCATGGAGGGGTCAATCCATATTGATTTTATTTACATTAGACACATATATAGGGAAATTCATTGGCTATTTATTATAGTGCCATTTTTCCTCTCCCTTTCTGAAATTATTGACACCTTCTCTAGTAGCCGTTCGATGGGCAGCTATACTTCACCAAGTAGACAATATCCAAATATGGAGGACATCAAAGCAAAGCCAGATTCTAGCTGTATAGAAATCAGGAGCAGGAATCCTGGAGGATATTGCAATTGTAGCAACTGCAGCTGAGATCAGCGAACCTGGGACCAAATCTGGGATTTTCCGAGTCGGTAACATTCACATGCAGCAACTTTACCCATTACATCGAGTCATCGGAGAAACCTGCTAGGTTACTTTTTACTTTACTTTTATATTTTCCCCTGCTCTTCCTCCACTAAAATTTGCATTAAATAGTTTAGCTTTAGCCTTTCTAGTTATCAAATCAACTGGAAAACCGTGTGCAATAGAATTGCTAAAAAGGAAATTTACATGGAGTGTATGCTACCTCACCACAGCATTTGGTGATTATAACTGTTGTAAGAACAAAAGAACATAAGAATTAGGAACAGGAGTAGGCCATCTTGCCCCTCGAGCCTGCTCCGCCATTCAACAAGATCATGGCTGATCTGGCCGTGGACTCAGCTCCACTTACCCGCCCTCTCCCCACTAACCCTTAATTCCCTTATTGGTTAAAAATCTATCTATCTGTGATTTGAATACATTCAATGAGCTAGCCTCAACTGCTTCCTTGGGCAGAGAATTCCACAGATTCACAACCCTCTGGGAGAAGAAATTCCTTCTCAACTCGGTTTTAAATTGGCTCCCCCGTATTTTGAGGCTGTGCCCTCTATTTCTAGTCTCCCCTACCAGTGGAAACAACCTCTCTGCCTCTATCTTGTCTATCCCTTTCATGATTTTAAATGTTTCTATAAGATCACCCCTCATCCTTCTGAACTCCAACGAGTAAAGACCCAGTCTACTCAATCTATCATCATAAGGTAAGCCCCTCATCTCCGGAATCAGCCTAGTGAATCGTCTCTGTACCCCCTCAAAGGCTAGTACATCCTTCTTTAAGTAAGGTGACCAAAATTGCAAGCAGTATTAGAGGTGCGGCCTCACCAATACCCTGTACAGTTGCAGCAGGATCTCCCTGCTTTTGTACTCCATCCCTCTCGCAATGACGGCCAACATTCCATTCGCCTTCCTGATTAGCTGCTGCACCTGCAAACTAACTTTTTGGGATTCATGCACAAGGACCGCCCAGGTCCCTCTGCACCGCAGCATGTTGTAATTTCTCCCCATTCAAATAATATTCCTTTTACTGTTTTTTTTTCCAAGGTGGATGACCTCACATTTTCTGACATTGTATTCCATCTGCCAAACCTTAGCCCATTCGCTTAACATAAGAACATAAGAATTAGGAACAGGAGTAGGCCATCTAGCCCCTCGAGCCTGCTCCGCCATTCAACAAAATCATGGCTGATCTGGCCGTGGACTCAGCTCCACTTACCTGCCCGCTCCCCGTAACCCTTAATTCCCTTATTGGTTAAAACCTATCTAAATCTCTTTGCAGCCTCTCTGTGTCCTCTACACAACCAGCTTTCCCACTAATCTTTATGTCATCTGCAAATTTTGTTGCACTACACTCTGTCCCCTCTTCCAGGTCATCTATGTATATTGTAAACAGTTGTGGTCCCAGCACCAATCCCTGTGGCACACCACTAACCACTGATTTCCAACCCGAAAAGGACCCATTTATCCCGACTCTCTGCTTTCTGTTAGCCAGCCAATTCTCTATCCATGCTAATACATTTCCTCTGACTCCGCGTACCCTTATCTTCTGCAGTAACCTTTTATGTGGCACCTTATCGAATGCCTTTTGGAAATCTAAATACTCCACATCCATTGGTCGACCTCTATCCACCATGCTCTTTATATCCTCAAAGAATTCCAGTAAATTAGTTAAACATGATTTCCCCTTCATGAATCCATGTTGCGTCTGCTTGATTGCACTATTCCTATCTAGATGTCCCGCTATTTCTTCCTTAATGATAGCTCCAAGCATTTTCCCCACTACAGATGTTAAACTAACCGGCCTATAGTTACCTGCCTTTTGTCTGCCCCCTTTTTTAAACAGAGGCGTTCCATTAGCTGCTTTCCAATCCGCTGGTACCTCCCCAGAGATCAGAGAATTTTGGTAGATTATAACGAATGTATGGAGAAAGAGTCAGACTGAACACTGAGCTCAAAGTGAAGTGTGACCTTGGTCTTTTATAGCAGGTGTCCAGAGTGCCTCTCCAACCTGTGAGGCCTCCTTAAATGCCTGTGCTCCCAAGGGATTCTGAGATCCCTTAGGACTCCAGGAGATGAGCCTTCCAGTGGTTGTACAGAGTAAATACAAGTATACATATATAACAACACTCCTCCCAAAGTCAATAGTGCAACTATTTACAATGTGAGTCAATCTGGGGCCCTCCTTGCCCTGGTTGATCGTCTCAGTGTGAAAGTTGGTGTTGTTGAATCATTTGTTGGGCCCTCGCTGGGCTGCTGTGCAGCTGGCTTTGCTGGGCAGTCTGGTGTGTTGGGCCCTGCTGGGCTGCTGTGGATGATGGGTTCTGCTTCGTGGTCAACCGTGGTGCTGGTTGTCACTGGTGTGCACGTTGGAGGATCAAAAAAGGTCGGGTCCAAGGTGGGTTGCTCAGGATAGTCCGTGAATCTGAGTTTGATTTGGTCCAAGTGTTTCTGGTGAATGAGTCCATTTGAAAGTTTGACCCAAAACACCCTGCTCCCCTCTTTGGCCACGACAGTGCCGGGAAGCCACTTGGGACCTTGTCCATAATTTAATACAAATACAGGATCATTGATTTCAATCTCACGTGACACATTGGCGCCATCATGGTATGCACTTTGTTGAAGCCGCCTGCTCTCTACCTGTTCATGTAGGTCAGGGTAACGAGAGCCTTGTCTTAAGTGCTCTTTTCATGAGCAGTTCAGCAGGTGGGATCCCAGTGAGTGAGTGGGGTCTCGTGCAGTAGCTAGGCAGGACTCGGGATAGGCGAGTCTGCATTGAGCCTCCAGTTACCTTCAAGCCTCACTTGATGGTTTGCACTGCTCTCGCGACCTGACAATTGGACGCTGGTTTAACCGGGGCAGATGTGACAAGTTTGACCCCGTTACGGATCATGAATTCTTTGAACTCAGCACTGGTAAAATATGGCCTGTTGTCACTCACCAGGGCATCGGGTTGGCCGTGTGTGGCAAACATGGCCCGCAGGCTTTCAGTAGTGGCAGCGGACGTGCTAGCCGACATTATCTCACATTCAATCCACTTGGAGTACGCGTCTACAACCACAAGGAACATTTTACCCAAGAACGGGCCTGCATAGTCGACGTGAACATAGACCACGGTTTGGAGGGCCAAGACCATAAACTTAGCAGGGCCCCCTTGAGTACATTGCTTAACTGCGAGCATGTGTTACATCTTTGAATGCAGGGCTCTAAGTCCGCATCGATACCAGGCCACCACACGTGGGATCTGGCTATCGCTTTCATCATTACGATGCCTGGGTGGGTACTGTGGAGGTCATTGATGAAGGTGTCTCTGTCCTTCTTGGGGACCATTACTCGATTACCCCACAGAAGGCAGTCTGCCTGTATAGACATTTCATCCTTGCGCCACTGGAATGGCTTTATCTCTTCCTGCATTTCCACTGGGACATTGGACCAGCTCCCGTGAAGACCACAGCTTTTGACTGGAGATAATAATGGGTCCTGGCTTGTCCAGGTTTTGATCTGCCAGGCAGTGACAAGGTGATTGCTCACTCTCAAATGCTTCCATAACCATGGCTCGATCTGTGGGCTGCGCCATTTCCACCCCGTGGTGGACAATGGCAGCTACTGAGAGCATCGGCGCAGTTTTCTGTGCCTGGCCTCTGGCGGATGGCATAGTTGTATGTGGACAACATGAGCGCCCATCTCTGGATGCGGGCTGATGCGTTGATATTTATCCCTTTACTCTCGGAGAACAGGGATATAAGTGGCTTATGGTCAGTTTCCAATTCGAATTTTAGCCCAAACAGGCATTGATGCATTTTCTTTACCCCACAGATACACGCTAACACTTCTTTCTCAATCATGCTGTGGGCTCTCTCAGCCTTAGACAGACTCCTGGATGCATAAGCAATCGGTTTGCAGTTTCCCAAAATCATTAGCTTGTTGCAATACACACCCGACGCCATATGATGACGCATCACATGCTAGTACCAAACGCTTGCATGGATCATACAATTTGTTTGAGCATAACAATTTTCTCGCTTTTACAAAGGCATTTTCTTGGCTTTTTCCCTAAACCCATTCGTCCCCTTTTCATAGTAAGACATGCAGTGGTTCTAACAGTGTGCTGAGACCTGGTAAGAAGTTACCAAAGTAGTCCAGGAGTCCCAAAAATTAGCGCAGCTCCGTCACATTCTGTGGCCTTGGTGCGTTCTCGATTGCCTCCGTCTTCGCGTTGGTGGGCCTGATGTCGTCTACCGCAGTCCTCTTTCCCAGGAACTCCACTTCAGGCGCCAGGAAAACGCACTTCGAGTGTTTTAACCTGAGCCCCACGTGGTTGAGTCGACTAAGAACCTCCTCCAGGTTCTGCAGATGCTCAACTGTGTTCCGACCTGTGACCAAGATGTCGTCCTGGAAGACCACGGTGTGCGGGACCGACTTCAGTAAGCTTTCCATGTTTCTCTGGAATATCGCCGCCGCCGCCGATCGAATTCCAAACGGGCATCTGTTGTAAACAAAAAGACCTTTGTGCGTGCTGATGCAGGTGAGGGCCTTTGATGATTCCTCCAGTTCCTGCGTCATGTAGGCTGAAGTCAGATCCAGCTTTGTGAACGTCTTTCCTCCCGCCACCGTTGCAAAGAGGTCGTCGGTCTTTGGTAGTGGGTATTGGTGCTGCAGGGAGAAACAATTGATAGTTACTTTGTAATCACCACAGATTCTGACGGTGCCGTCTCCTTTGAAGACTGGGATGATAGGACTGGCCCACTTGTTGAACTCGATCGGGGAAATGATGCCCTCTCATTGCAGCCAGTCAACTCGATCTCTACCCTATCTCTCATCATGTACGGTACTGCTCTCATTTTGTGATGGATGGGTTGCGCTGCCGGAATTAGGTGGATCTGCACTTTTGCTCCTTGGAATTTCTTGATGCCTGGTTTGAACAGCAAAGGAAATTTGTTTAAAACCTGGGCACACGAAGTGTCATCAGCGGGTGATAGTGTTCGGATGTCGTCCCAGTTCCAGCGTATCTTTCCCAGCTAGATCTACTGAGCAGCGTGGGACCATTGCCCGATACCACCCAGAGTGGTAGCTTGTGCACTGCTCCATCGTAGGAGACCTTTACGGTAGCACTGCCAATTACAGGACTCAGTTTTTTCGTGTAAGTTCTTAGTTTCGTGAGAATTGGAGTTAAGACTGTCCTTGAGGCCTTGTTGCACCACAACCTTTCAAAAGTCGTTTTGCCCATGATGGACTGGCTTGTGCCCGTGTCCAGCTCCATTGACACCAGGAGTCCATTTAGTTCAACATTCAGCATTATCGGGGGACAATTCGTGGTGAATGTGTATACCCCATGTACCTCTACCTCCTCGATCTGAGGCTCTGGTTCATGGTGATCCTCCGTGGATCTGTCCTTCTCTGCAACATGGTGGTTTTCAGGTTTAACAGGCTTTGCAGCTCACCTGCACACTCGTTGGAAGTGTCCCATTGTTCTACAGCCCTTGCAAACGTACTCTTTGAATCGGCATGAATGGAAACGATGATCACCCCCGCAGTGCCAACAACGTGTTAATGGCCTTGCATTCATCACTCTTGATGGTGGACTCTGAGACATCTGTGGAAGTGTAGCTGCAGGTATGTGTGACCTGCCCTGTACGTTACGATTCGAAAACAACATCACTTTGTTCACAGTACTTGTAGCAGCACTTGTGTGCTGAGAGATTTGCTTCGTATTGTCACTGGTGGCAATGAACGCCTGGGCTATCACTGTGGCCCTACTCAAGGTTGGGGTCTCTACAGTCAAAAGTTTGCAAAGTATGGTTTTGTGACCAATGCCAAGGGCGAAAGAGTCTCTGAGCGTGCTCCAAATGTCCTTCAAATTCACAATGTCCTGCAAGGCGTCTTAGCTCGGCAAAATAACTCACCACTTCCTGGCCTTCAGACCTTTTGCAGGTGTAGAACCGGTACCTCGCCATCAGAACGCTTTCCTTCGGGTTCAAATGCTCTCGGACCAGTGTGCACAAATTGTCGTATGATTTCTCCGTGGGTTACGCTGGAGTGAGCAGATTCTTCATGAGGCCATACGTTGGTGCCCCACAGACGGTGAGGAGGATCGCCCTTCGTTTGGCAGTGCTCTCTTCCCCATCGAGCTCATTGGCCACAAAGTATTGGTCGGGTCACTCCACAAAAATTTCTCAATCATCTCCCTCCGAGAATTTCTCCAGGATGCTCACTGTTCTCTGCATCTTTTGGGTTCGCTATTTGTATCTCGTCGCCAGTTGTGTATGGAGAAAGACTCAGACTGAACACTGAGCTCAAAGTGAAGTGTGAACTTGGTCTTTTATTGCAGGTCTCCAGAGTGCCTCTCCAACCTGTGAGGCCTCCTTAAATACCTGTGCTCCCAAGGGATTATGGGATCCCTTGGGACTCCAGGGGATGAGCCCTCTGGTGGCTGTACAAAGTAAATACAAGTATTCATATATAACACTAACTTCTGTAGGATTTTATTTTGACAGCATTAAACCGTTCAACATTTTTTCTCCAATCCCCTTCCTTCGTCACTGAGTGAGGGAGCTGGGCAATTTCCTCCTAGGCTTTTGCTAATGTTGCTCTGAACCAATTGTTAGTAATTGCAATGACTGCAAATAAGTGTGCAAGAGCAGCCGGGAGTTTTACTGCAGTTTTTCCTCCCTTCTTGTGGGAAAGCGTATATTCTTTCCTTACAACATTGCTGAGCTTGAGCACATAACTGGGAGATTCGCAAACTGAGTGATTTGCAAGCAGAGAGAGGAATTCAGTGAGTGGAGGAATTGGTGGAGAGGAGGAAGGCAGTGGAGACGTCTGACTGAAAAGGATTGGAGCTGCAGAACCCAAGGTCTCTAAGTTAATAGACATGAGAGCAGACCTGCAGGACAGTGAGAAGAGAGGCCGCAGATAAAGGTAGACCCAGGAGCCCCGAGGGAGCACGAGTGTCAGGGAGTGAGGTCAGTGACGTCAACGCAAGGGAAGGATCTGATTGGTGAGTAATTGGTAATCGTTTTTTTTTATGTTTTAATTTATTTCTGGTAAGTTACTTAAAAAAAAAAAGAGATCATGTTGGTTAATAGTTGAATAAATAAAGGCATGGCAGAACAGCTCCATCCAGCGGAATGCACATCCTGTGCCATGTGGGAAATCCAGGACGTTTCCGGTGCCCTGGACAACCACGTGTGCAGGAAGTGTAACAAGAACACAAGAATTAGGAACAGGAGTAGGCCATCGAGCCCCTCGAGCCTGCTCCGCCATTCAACAAGATCATGGCTGATCTGGTCGTGGATTCAGCTCCACTTACCCGTCCTCTCCCCGTAACCCTTAATTCCCTGATTGGTTAAAAATCTATCTATCTTTGACTTGAAAACATTCAATGAGCTAGCCTCAACTGCTTCCTTGGGCAGAGAATTTCACAGATTCACAACCCTCTGGGAGAAGAAATTCCTTCTCAACTCGGTTTTAAATTGGCTCCTCCGTATTTTGAGGCTGTGCCCCCTAGTTCTAGTCTCCCCTACCAATGGAAACAACCTCTCTGCCTCTATCTTGTCTATCCCTTTCATGATTTTAAATGTTTCTGTAAGATCACCCCTCATCCTTCTGAACTCCAACGAGTAAAGACCCAGTCTACTCAATCTATCATCATAAGGTAACACCCTCATCTCCGGAATTAGCCTAGTGAATCGTCTCTGTACCCCCTCCAAGGCTAGTATATCCTTCCTTAAGTAAGGTGACCAAAACTGCACGCAGTACTACAGGTGCGGCCTCACCAATACCCTGTACAGTTGCAGCAGGACCTCCCTGCTTTTGTACTCCATCCCTCTCGCAATGAAGGCCAACATTCCATTCGCCTTCCTGATTAGCTGCTGCACCTGCAAACTAACTTTTTGGGATTCATGCACAAGGACCCCCAGGTCCCTTTGCACCACAGCATGTTGTAATTTCTCCCCATTCAAATAATATTCCCTTTTACTGTATTTATTTCCAAGGTGGATGACCTCACATTTTCCGACATTGTATTCCATCTGCCAAACCTTAGCCCATTCGCTTAACCTATCTAAATCTCTTTGCAGCCTCTCTGTTTCCTCTACACAACCCGCTTTCCCACTAATCTTTATATCATCTGCAAATTTTGTTACACTACACTCTGTCCCCTCTTCCAGGTCATCTATGTATATTGTAAACAGTTGTGGTCCCAGCACCGATCCCTGTGGCACACCACTAACCACCGATTTCCAACCCGAAAAGGACCCATTTATCCTGACTCTCTGCTTTCTGTTAGCCAGCCAATTCTCTATCCATGCTAATACATTTCCTCTGCCTCCGTGTACCTTTATCTTCTGCAGTAACCTTTTGTGTGGCACCTTATCGAATGTCTTTTGGAAATCTAAATACACCACATCCATCGGTACACCTCTATCCACCATGCTCGTTATATCCTCAAAGAATTCCAGTAAATTAGTTCAACATGATTTCCCCTTCATGAATCCATGTTACATCTGTTTGATTGCACTATTCCTATCTAGATGTCCCGCTATTTCTTCCTTAATGATAGTTTCAAGCATTTTGTCAGCTGGATGAGCTGGAGCAGCAGCTGGCGTCACTGCACCATGAGGCGGAGAGCTATATGGATAGCACATTTCAAGAGGTCATCAACCTGCAGCTAAGCAGTGCGCAGGCAGAGGGGGAATGGGTGACTGCCAGACAGAAGAGGACCAGGCAGATAGTGCAGGAGTCCCCTGAGTGCATCTCGCTCTCCAAGCAGTATTCTGTTCTGAGTACCGATGAGGGCGATGGTTCCTCTGCGGAGTACAGCCAGAGCAAAGTCCATGGAACCACGGGAGTCTCAGCTGTACGGGGGGGGGCGCGAAGGAGGAAGACAGGAAATGCAATAGTAGGTGATTCGATAGTTAGGGGAGCAAACAGGCATTTCTGCGGCCGGAGACATAACTCCAGGATGGTATGTTGCCTTCCTGGTGCTCGGGTTAAGAAAGTCACTGAGGGGTTGCGAGGGGAGGTTGAATAGCCAGAGGTCATGGTCCATATTGATACCAACAACATAGGTAGAAAGAGGGATGAGGTCCTGCAGGCAGATTTTAGGGAGCTGGGAAGGAGATTAAAAAGCAAGACCTCAAATATAGTAATCTCTGGATTACTCTCGGTGCCACGCATGAGTGAGTTTAGAAATAGGAAGATCGAGTAGATGAATGCGTGGCTGGAGAGAAGGTGCAGAAAGGAGGGCTTCAGATTCCTGAGGCACTGGAGCGGGTTCTGGGGGAGGTGGGACCTGTACAAGTCAGACAGTTTGCATCTCAACAGGGCCGGAACAAGTATCCTCGCAGAAGGGTTTGCTAGTGCTGTTGGGGAGGGTTTAAACTAAGTTGGCAGGGGGATGGGCACCAGGATTCAGCATTAGAAAGGAGAAACAAAGGACACAAAAGATTGAGAGAGTCGGACAGGACTAAAGCAAGAAATAGTAAGGTATTCGGTGGGGTCAGACTAACAGAGAACACAGAATGGTCTAAAATGGGTTCACAGTGTATGTATGTGAACACACAAAGTGTAGGTGAGTCAGCAGCAGGCGCAAATAGCCACATGGGAATATGATGTTGTGGCAATGACGGGGACCTGGCTCAAAAAAGGGCAGGATTGGGTATTAAATATTCCTGGATATAGTGTCTTCAGGAAAGATAGGGAAGGAAAGATAGGAGGTGGTGTGGCAGTATTGGTGAGGAGAATGTTACAGTGCTGGAGAGCATGTCCTGAAGGGGTCAAGGACAGAGTCTATTTGGTTAGAGTTAAGAAATAATAGAGTTGCCCTTACACTATTGGGTATATTTTATAGGCCACCTACTGGTTGGAAGGATTTAGAGATGCTAATTCGCAGGGAAACTGCAGAGAAGGCAAAGAAAGTTGAAGTACATGGAAGTAAAGCAACAGTGGCAGCATGGATACGAAATTGGCTGAGTGACAAGAAACAAAGAAGTGGTGAATGGTTATTTATCGGACTAAAGGAAGGTACACAGTAGTGTTCCCCAGGGGGTCGATACTTGGACCACTGCTTTTCTTGATGTATATTAAATGATTTGGACTTGGGTGTACAGGGCACAATTTCAAAATTTGCAGATGACACAAAACTTGGAAGTACAGGCTGAGCGTCCAAAATCCAGAGTTCCAAAATTCGGAATGTTCCAGAATCCGGACACCGGGTCGATCTGTGGCGGGGTCGGCCGTAATGCGGAAATGTTCCGAAATCCGGACCTGCCTCGGCCGTCGCCGGACACCTACCCCCCCCCCATGCCTCGACCACCGCCAGATCCCCTTCCCCCACTGTCACTTCCGCTGCCGCCACCGGACCCCCCCCCCCCTCCTCCCCAACCTCCCCTTTCCTTGGCCCAGGCATTTCCGGATTCAGGACGTCGGAAAGATGTTCCGAAATCTGGAAATACCCGAAATCTGGAATGGCCTCGGTCCCAAGGTTTCCGGACGCTCCACCTGTATAGTGAACAGTGTGGAGGATAGTGATAGACTTCAAGAAGACTCCAAGAGGACATCGACAGGTTGGTGTAATGGGCGGACACATGCCAGATGAAATTTAACGCAGAAAAATGTGAAGTGATACATTTTGGTCGAAAAAATGAGGAGAGGAAATATAAACTAAAGGTTACAATCCTAAAGAGGGTGCATGAACAGAGAGACCATGGGATATGTGTGCACAAAGCATTGACAGTGGCAGGGCAGGTTGAGAAAGCAGTTAAAAAAGCTTATGGGATTTGGGCTTCATGAATAGAGGTATAAGAGTACAAAATGTGGAAATTATAATGAACCTGTATAAACACTGGTTCGGCCCCAACTGGAGTAGTGTGTCCAATTCTGGGCACCGCACTTTAGGAAAGATATGAAGGGTCTTAGAGAGGGCGTAGAAAAGATTTACAAGAATGATTCCAGGGATGAGGGACTACAGTTACGTGGATAGACTGGAGAAGCTGGGGTTGTTCTCCTCGGTGCAGAGAAGATTGAGAGGAGATTTGATTGAGCTGTTTAAAATCATGAGGAGTCTGGACAGAGTAGATAGAGAGTAACTGTTCCCATGGGCAGAATGGTCGAGAACCAGAGGACACAGATTTAAGGTGATTGACAAAAGAACCAAAGGCGACATAAGAAAAAACTTTTTGACAAGGCGAGTGGTCAGGATCTGGAATGCAGTGCCTGAAAGGATTGAGGAGACAGACTCAAACACTGCTTTCAGAGTTGGATAAGTACCTGAAAGAAGAAAATTTGCAGGGCTGCAGGGAAAGGGCGGGTGCGTGGGACTAGCTGACGTACATTTGCAGAGAGCCGGCACGGGCTTGATGGGCCGAATAGCTTTCTTCCGTGCTGTAACCATTCTATGATTCTATGATAACAGGAAATCCCCTTATGGCTAAAATTTCTATTTTTCTCCTTGCAATTGGTGATCTAACAAGATCATGGGAATGCATTTTATTTTTTAAAGAATGCGATTTCATTAGTGATAATAAAAAATAGCAAATAATTCCAACGCACCTTTAATACTTCTGAAGCAGCTAGTGAGCTACCTAACTAATATAAAACATCCATACATGGAGTATGTAACAGCAGGCAAAATCTCAATTTCGTCACCAACAGCTGCAAGCTCTTGTGGACTCTCATTAGAGCAATACAAAATCGTTTTCAATGGGGGTGGACCCGAATATGCAGAAGAGGCAAGCATTGGTGTACATCAAAATGATTAATGCAACATCAATCATGAGAATTGACCTGGATGGAAAATGAGGAAAAAAAGCTTAAAAGAGCAGAGTTAGGGGAAAATTTTACTGTAAAGTGGCACCACGGGATATATACAGGAACCTACATTATAAAAAGTTGTCATAAAAATAAATGCAAAAAAATTGTCACTGAGAGACATGGCAACAAGAAAGCCGCAAGTCGTAAAAATTAGAATAGCATGATTATGCAAATTATATTATGCACGCAATGATGGGAGAGAGACCATCATTGCTCTTATGTCTCAAGCAAAACTGATATATAATCAGAAGCTGCAAGGTGGAAAAGGTAATGGTCTGTAACGCCAGACACTACAATTCCATACGACGTCAGCTCTGGCTCAGTGGGTAGCACACTCACCTCTGAGTTAGAAGGCTGCGGGTTCAAGTCCCACTCCAGGGACTTGAGCACATAAATCTGGACTGACACTCCAGTGCCGTACTCAGGGAGTGGAGTGCTCTAATTTTTGAAATTGGCGCCGTGCAGCCTGTCCTTTAGCTTTGTGGGTGGGGGTGGAGCCTAATGTCTGTGCCGAAAAAAGGATGCCCCCACTTCTGCGCATGCGCGGAAAAAAAATAAGTTTTGTACGTGACTGCTATGGGCGCACATGCCCAGTACACCTCCCAGTCTGCATTCAGCCATTTTTAAAGAGACAATTATGTGTGAGAACTTTTAGTGAGGTGTGAGAATTTTAATTCTCAGTGGAAAAAAATCAGACCTGCAATATGCAATGTGGCTCAAAGGCCAAGAATTTCTCACAAGAGGATGTGGAGGCACTAGTTTCTGTAATTGAGGCCAGATAGCACAAGCTGTTCACCAGCAGAGGTCAAATCAAAGTTTCACCAAAAGAAATGAAGGAATGCTGGAACCAACTTTCACAAGATTATTGTGCAATAGTGACCACCCCGAGGTCCAGAGGCCAGATTAAAAAGAAGTGGCAGGACCTTGGTCAAGTAGATAGTGTAAGTAATATTTTCATTTATTCACTTGAATTGCAATTGTAAATGTGACCATCTGTATGTTCCACCCAGCAGGAAGACACGCTCTCTAAAAAGTTACATTTTCATCTTTGCAGAGGAAGTTGGCCCACAACAAAAGAGAGAGAACTCGAACAGGAGGAGGCCCGGAAAATCTGCAGCCACTGACACCCTTGGAAGACGGGGTCACTGCTTTGATGAGTCCTGCCTGGAGAAAAGCAACCACCACTGCACAAGCTGGGCCCACACTCGAGGGAGAGGGTAAAGTCCTGCAAATTCCACAGTCTGGCTTTGCTAAAAGTTTACTGTGCAGGCTAGCCATACTTTGATTCATGGGGATGTCTCCGTCAGTTACGCTTCGGTTGATACAATGTGCTATCATTCATTGCGGTCCTTCAAATAAGCCTGCTGCCTGCGTCTACTCATGCCACTCTGCCCCCTCCTCTGCTGCTAACCATCTGTTATATTTTGCAGAACTCGAGGCCAACTCTGACAAGACTGAAGCCGATGCAGAAGATAATTCAGACGTGGACGAGCCTGAAGAGGAGAACATCTTCCAATCCCACCTTCCAGACCAAGAGCATGGGGGTGACGGTGAGCAGGAAGGGGAGGGGCAGGAGGAGGGGGAGGATGAAGTCCCCACTGTTGTACTCACTCTGGAGGAGGAGCTGGTGTCGTTCCTGAATGAAACGAGTGTTAGGACATTTCAGGGTTTCACACAGTCCGAGGCTGCGGTTTCCAGTGAGATGTAGCGAGCCACACCCAGGATAAGGAGGGGAAGGAGAGCTCGACAGCGCTCCCTTGAGGTGCAGGATGTAACAGATGTGGTGCAGATGGTGGCAATGAGTGCGGAGAGCATGACCTTACACAATCACTCCTGGACACCATGAGTGGGGTGGGTGATGAGGTATCGGGACTGTCGGAAGAAATAACAACACTCCCGCGAGAAACACTGTCCGAGCACATTAGAGTAGAATGTCACAGGTAGCTGATACACTGTCGGTGAACATGAGGGAGGAAATGTTGCAGGTAGTTGAGACGCTGTCGGGACACATGAGGAAGGGAATGTCGAAGGTAGCTGCTGCAATAAGCAAACATGCCCAGATCCTGCAGCCATTGACAGAATCAAGTGCCACTCCCACTCCAATCCCCAGACCAACCTCTGAAGAGGCCCAAGCCAGGCCTTCCACGCCCATCAAGAAGTGCGCATTAACCAAGATACTCGAAAGAATAAGCTTGGTACCAACCTGAGAAACGCTGTGCCACCGCCTGCGGGCAGGGATGGAGTCACCAAGACCAAGCACAGTGAGCGATCTTAGAATCAGGCGGAGGAGAGAAGGGTGCAGCCTTTCTTTGCTGCTGCTGTTGTTGTTATTATTGTTGTTACTGTTGTAACTGTTCTCAAATTAAAAGTTTTTTTTAAGTACAAACAAGTGTTACATTTTTGAATGAAATATATTTCAAATTATAACTGAATCATTTACATTATTTGTTCCATTATTAACACAACTTTTTGAACGAAAGAATCATTTCCATTATTTGTTCCATTAACACAGCACAATATTACAGAACAGGTCCAAACAGTAAACATAGTCCATTTGGAACTGTTGCCGCTGAGCCTTCAGGCAACAAAGCGTTCACAGACAGCCCGACTTCCTCCGCCGACATGCTCCAGGTTCAGGTAGTTGCATGGCTTCCTCGTCCTCGTTCTCATCTTCTGCATCTTCCTCCTCATCATCAGCCACTCTCACCTCAGGTGGGTCTTCTACTACCAGCTGCTGCTGCTTCATGGTGGCTAAGTTATGCAGCATGCAGCAGACATCAGTGAACTGACCGACAATCTCAGGGCAGAATTGCAAGTAGCCTCCGGAATGGTCCAGGCATCGGAAACACTGCTTCAAGATGCCAATGGTCCTCACTATTATGCTGCATGTCGCAACGTGCGACATGTTGTATTCCCGGTCAGCTTCTGTCTGGCTCACGCGTAGGGGTGCCATGAGCCAGGTGGGCGAGGCCGTACCCTTTGTCGCCCAGAGCACACATAGCGCTCTCACGTAGAATGAACACATCATGGGTGCTCCCAGGGTATCTCACATCAACTGCCATGATGCGATGTATGTCGTCACAGATGAGCTGCACATTCACAGAGTGGAAACCTTTTCTGTTCCTGTACATCTCGGAATCCTCCAAAGGTGCTTGCAAGGCAATGTGGGTACAATCATTGCAGCCAATTACCTTTGGGAAGCCAGCAATCCTGGAGAAGCCCACAGCCCTGTCATGCATTGCCTGGATGGTCATGGGGAACTTTAAGAACGTAAGAACTTAAGAAATAGGAACAGGAAAAAGCCATACGGCCCCTCGAGCCTGCTCCACCATTTAATACAATCATGGCTGATCTGATCATGGACTCAGGTCCACTTCCCTGCCCACTCTCCATAACCCTTTATTCCCTTAACATTCAAGAAACTGTCTATTTCTGTCTTAAATGTATTCAATTTCTCAGCTTCCATAGCTCTCTGAAGCAGCGAATTCCACAGATCCATAACCCTCTGAGAAAAGAAATTTCTCCTTATGTATTTAACGCTTTGTAAACTGCACGGCACCTGACCACCAGAGGGCCCACCTGTTGGAGTCCCAAGGGATCCCAGCATCCCTTGGGAGCATAGTATATAAGCAGGCCACCCATGAAGTACCTGCACTCTGGAATCTTATTAAAGGAGCTAAGATCACACTTACTCATTACACACAGTACTCAGTTTCGCCCTTTTAATGAGTGTATCAATTGGCAATGAGGTAACGAACAACCACACGAAAATGCAAAGAACAGTCGGCACACTGAAGAAGTTCTCAGAAGGGGACGATTGGGAGGCCTTTGTGGAGAGACTCAACCAATACTTCGTGGCCAACAAGCTGGAAGGGGACGAGAACGCTATCAAACGAAGAATGATCCTCCTAACTGTCTGTGGAGCAACAACCTATGACCTCATGAAGAATCTCTTGGCCCCGGCAAAACCAACAGAGAAATCCTATGAAGAATTGTGTACGCTGGTCCGGGAGCACCTAAATCCGAAGGAAAGCGTTTTGATGGCAAGATATCGGTTCTACACATGTCAACGATCAGAGGGCCAGGAAGTGGCGAGCTACGTCGCCGAACTAAGGCGACTTGCAGGACATTGTGTGTTTGAGGGATTCCGAGAACAAATGCTCAGAGACTTTTTTGTGCTGGGCACTTGACATGAGACAATCCTTTGCAAACTGTTGACTGTAGAAACTTTGAATCTAAGTAAAGCGATAACGATAGCCCAGACATTTATGTCCACCAGTGACAACAGCAAGCAGATTTCACAGAATAAAGAAGTTTCGGCCAGTACTGTGCATAAAGTAACATCGGTCTCGAGCAGAAATGTACAGGGCAGAGCGTACACGCCGGCTGCTGCGGCCCGACCTCAGATGACCCAGAGTCCGCCATCAATTGTGAATGCGAGGCAGTTAACATCTTGTTGGTGCTGCGGAGGTGATCATCAGCCCCATCAATGCCGCTTTAAGCACTAAGCGTGTAATGGTTGCAGAACAATGGGACACCTCCAACGAATGTGCAGGCGAACTGCAAACCACCGCGTTACAGAGGAAGATCGATCCACTGTGGATCAGACTGAATTGCAGACTCGTACTGAGGAGGCAGAAGTGTGCGGGGTACATACGTTCACTACGAAATGTCCACCAATAATGTTTAAAGTTGAACTGAACACCATTCCAGTATCTATGGAACTAGACACGGATGCAAGTCAGTCCATTTGGAGTAAAAATTCCTTCGACAGGCTGTGGGGCAAAAAGGCACACAGGCCCAAGCTCAGCCTCATTCACACCAAACTAAGGATTTAAACCAAGGAATTAATCCCTGTAATTGGCAGTGCAGAAGTCAAAGTCTCCTATGACGGAGCAGTACATGAACTCCCGCTGTGGATTGTGCCAGGGGATGGCCCCACGTTGTTTGGCAGAAGCTGGCTGGGAAAAATCCGTTGGAACTAGGACGACATCCGAGCGCTTTCGTCCGTCAACGATGCCTCGTGTACCCAGGTTCTGAGCAAGTTCCCATCGTTGTTCGAGCCAGGCATCGGAAGCTTCTCGGGGGGAAAAGTGTAGATCCATTTGGTTCCCGGTACGCGACCCATCCACTAAAAGGCTCGGGTGGTACCGTACATGATGCGTGAAAAAGTGAAAATTGAGCTGGACAGGCTACAACGTGAAGGCATCATCGCGCCGGTAGAATTCAACAACTGGGCCAGTCCGATTGTCCCGGTGCGTAAGGAGGACGGCACGGTTAGAATTTGTGGGGACTATAAATTAACGATGAACCGTTTTTCGCTGCAGGGCCAGGACCCGCTACCCAAGGCAGACGACCTATTTGCGACCCTGGCTGGAGGGAAAAAGTTCACCAAGCTCGACCTAACCTCTGCCGACATGATGCAGGAACAGGAGGAGTCTTCGAAAGGCCTCACCTGCATCAACCCGCACAAAGGTCTGTTACATAGAAACATAGAAAATAGGTGCAGGAGCAGGCCATTCGGACCTTCGAGCCTGCACCACCATTCAATAAGATCATGGCTGATCATTCACCTCAGTACCCCTTTCCTGCTTTCTCTCCATTCCCCTTGATCCCGTTTGCCATAAGGGCCATGTCTAACTCCCTCTTGAATATATCCAATGAACTGGCAACAACTCTCTACGGTAGAGAAATCCACAGGTTCACAAATCTGAGTGAAGAAGTTTCTCCTCATCTCAGTCCTAAATGGCTTACCCATTATCCTTAGACTGTGTCCTCTGGTTCTGGACTTCCCCAACATCGGGAACATTCTTCCTGCATCTAACCTGTCCAATCCCGTCAGAATTTTATATGTTTCTATCATCCTCTCATTCTTCTAAACTCCAGTGAATACAGGCCCAGTCGATCCAGTCTCTCCTCATAAGTCAGTCCTGCCATCCCGGAAATCAGTCTGGTGAACGTTCGCTGCACTCCCTCAATAGCAAGAAATTCCTTCCTCAGATTAGGAGACCAAAACTGAATACAATATTCAAGGTGAGGCCTCACCAAGGCCCTGAACAATTGCAGTAAGACCTCCCTGCTCCTATACTCAAATCCCACAGCTATGAAGGCCAACATGCCATTTGCCTTCTTCACCGCCTGCTGTACCTGCATGCCAACTTTCAATGACTGATGTACCATGACACCCAAGTCTTATTGCACCTCCCCTTTTCCTAATCTGCTGCCATTCAGATAATATTCTGCCTTCCTGTTTTTGCCACCAAAGTGGATAACCTCATATTTATCCACATTTTACTGCATCTGCCATGCATTTGCCCACTCACCTAACCTGTCCAAGTCACCCTGCCGTCTTTTAGCGTCCTCCTCAGAGCTCACTCTGCCACCCAGTTTAGTGTCATCTGCAAACTTGGAGATATTACACTCAAATTCCTTCAGCTAAATCATTAATATATATTGTAAAGAGCTGGGGTCCCAGCAGTGAGCCCTGCAGCACCCCACGAGTCACTGCGTGCCATTTTGAAAAGGACCCGTTTATCCCCACTCTGCTTCCTGTCTGCCAACCAGTTCTCTATCCACGTCAGTACATTACCCCCAATACCATGTGCTTTGATTTTGCACACCAATCTCTTGTGTGGGACCTTGTCAAAGGCCTTTTGAAAGTCCAAATACACCACATCCACTGGTTCTCCCTTGTCCACTCTACTAGTTACATCCTCAAAAAACGGCAGAAGATTTGTCAAGCATGATCTCCCCTTCATAAATCCATGCTGTCTTGGACCGATCCTGTCACTGCTTTCCAAATGCGCTGCTATTTCATCCTTAATAATTGATTCCAACATTTTCCCCACTATTGATGTCAGGCTAACCAGTCTATAATTACCCATTTTCTCTCTCCCCCCTTTTTGAAAAAGTGGTGTTACATTAGCTACCCTCCAATCCATAGGAACTGATCCAGAGTCGACAGACTATTGGAAAATGATCACCAATGCATCCACTATTTCTTGGGCCACTTCCTTAAGTACTCTGGGATGTAGACTATCAGGCCCCGGGGATTTATTGGCCTTCAATCGCATCAATTTCCCTCACCCAATTTCCTGTCTAATAAGGATATCCTTCAGTTTCTCCTTTTCACAAGACCCTCGGTCCCATACTATTTCCGGAAGGTTATTTGTGTCTTCCTTCATGAAGACAGAACCAAAGTATTTGTTCAATGTGTCTGCCATTTCTTTGTTCCCCCTTATAAATTCACCTAGCTCTTACTGTAAGGGACCCACGTTTGTCTTCACTAATCCTTTTCTCTTGACATAGCGATAGAAGCTTTTGCAGTCAGTTTTTATGTTCCGGGCAAGCTTCCTCTCATACTCTATTTTCCCCCTCATAATTAAACCCTTTGTCCTCCTCTGCTAAATTCTAAATTCTCCCAGTCCTCAGGTTTGCTGCTTTTTCTGGCCAATTTATATGCCTCTTCCTTGGATTTAACACGATCCTTAATTTCCCTTGTTAGCCATGGTTGAGCCACCTTCCCTGTTTTATTTTTAGTCCAGACAGGGATGTACAATTGTTGAAGTTCATCCATGTGATCTTTAAATGTTTGCCATTGCCTATCCACCGTCAAACCTTTAAGTATCATTCGTCAGTCTATTCTAGCCAATTCACGTTTCATACCTACAACAGGTGCCCGTTCGGAATTCGGTCGGCCGCGGCGATCTTCCAGCGGAACATGGAGACCCTACTAAAGTCGGTTCCTGCACAGTGGTCTTCCAGGACGATATTGGTTACAGGTCGGGACAGCACGGAGCACTTGAAGAATCTGGAGGAGGTTCTTAGTCAGTTGGATCATGTGGGGCTCAGGTTGAAACACTCGAAGTGTGGTTTCCTGGCACAGGACGTAGAATTCTTAGGAAGGAGAATCGCAGCAGGTGGCATCAGACCCACTGCCGCCAAGACGGAGGCCATCAAGAACGCACCGCGACCACAGAATGTGATGGAGCTGCAGTCGTTCCTGGAACTCCTTAACTACTTTGGTAATTTCCTCCCTGGGTTAAGCACCCTGCTAGAAACCCTACATGCGCTACTGCACAAGGGAGACGACTGGGTATGAGAGGCTGCCTTTAAGAAAGCCAGAAATCTGTTGTGTTCTAACAAACTGCTTGTCCTGTATAACCCTTGTAAAAGATTAGTGCTAGCTTGCGATGCATCATCATACGCGATCGGGTGTGTGCTACAACAGGCTCACGAATCGGGGATTTTGCAACTGGTCGTTTATGCGTCCAGGACTTTGTCCAAGACCGAAAGGGCCTACAGCATGGTTGAAAAAAAGGCTCTGGCGTGTGTTTATGGGGTAAAAAAAACTGCACCAGTACTTATTTGGCCTCAAGTTTGAGCTTGAAACTGACCACAAACCATTCATATCGCTGTTCTCTGAGAGCAAAGGGATTAATACCAATGCCTCTGACCAAATCCAAAGATGGCCGCTCACGCTGTCGGCATACAATGATGTAATCCGCCACAGACCGGGCACAGAGAATTGCACAGATGCTCTCAGTCAGCTGCCATTGCCCACCACCGAGGTGGAAATGGCACAGTCAGCGGACTTGCTCATGGTCATGGAGGCATCCGAGAACGAGAAGTCCCTCGTTACGGCCCGCCAGATCAGGACCTGGACCAGCCAGGATCCTTTGCTGTCCTTGGTAAAAAACTGTCTCCTCCATGGGAGCTGGTCAGGTGTCCCAGTGGAGATGCAGGAGGCGATTAAGCCGTTCCACAGACGCAAAGACGAGTTGCCCCTGCAAGCGGACTGTCTATTATGGGGCAATCGCGTGGTCTTGCCCAAGAAAGGCAGAGATACATTCATATGTAAACTGCACAGCACCCACCCAGGCATCGTAATAATGAAAGCCATAGCCAGATCCCATGTGTGGTGACCCGGCATTGAATCAGATCTAGAGTCATGCATGCGTCAGTGCAACACTCAGCTGAGCAATGCACCGAGGGAGGCACCGTTAAGCTTGTGATCGTGACCCTCCAAACCGTGGTCGAGGATCCATATAGACTATGCGGGCCCATTCCTAGGCAAAATGTTTTTAGTTGTCGTGGATGCTTACTCAAAATGGATTGAATATGCACGTCCACAGCCACCATTGAAAGCCTACGAGCCACATTTGCCACGCACGGCTTGCCTGATGTCCTCGTCAGCGACAATGGGCCATGCTTCACCAGTGCTGAATTCAAGGAATTCATGACCCGCAACAGGATCAACCACGTCACATCTGCCCCGTTCAAGCCCGCATCCAACGGCCAGGCAGAACGGGCATTTCAGACCATCAAGCAAAGCTTGAAATGTGTGTCGGAAGGCTCCCTGCAGACCTGGTTGTCTTGAGTGCTGCTCAGCTACCGCACCAGACCCCACTCACTCACCGGGGTTCCCCCATCTGAGCTGCTCATGAAAAGAGTGCTTAAAATAAGGCTCTCTCTTGTCCACCCTGATCTCCATGATCATGTGGAGAGCAAGCGACATCAACAAAGTGTGTACCATGACCGCACAAATTTGTCACGCGATATTGAGATCAATTATCCTGTGTTTGTGCTCAATTATGGACATGGTCCCAAATGGCTCGCCGGCACGGTCACAGCCAAAGAGGGGAGTAGCGTGTTTCAAGTCAAATTGGCCAATGGACAAACGCCCAGAAAACATTTGGACCAAATCAAATTGTGGTTCATCAACAGCTACAAACAACCCGGAGAGGACACCACCAACTTTGACCCTCTAACACACACACACAAGTGGCAACTGACATCATGGTTGACCACGAAACCGAACTCATCATCCCCAGCAGCCCGGCAAGGCCGGCTGCCCAACAGCCCAGTGAAGAACTGACCAGCCCACCCACACCCGCATTTATACCGAGATGATCGACAAGGGAGCGCAAAGCCCCAGATCGACTCACCTTGTAAATAAGTGTACTGTTGACTTCACGACAAGTGATGTTATTGTATTTAACCCTTTGTAACCTGCATGACACCTGGCCACCATAGGGTCCATCTGTTGGAATCCCAAGGGATCCTAGCATCCCTTGAGAGCACAGTTCTAAGCAGGCCACCATGAGGTACCTGCACTCTGGAATCTTATTAAAGGAGCTAAGGTCACACTTGCTCATTACACACAGTACTCAGTTTCACCCTTTATCATGAGTGTATCACTCCTCATCTCAGTTTTAAATGGGCAGCCCCTTATTCTAAGATTATGCCCTCCGGAATTTTTGCCTCATTTATTGTACTTACATATTTTTACAAAAGTCTTCGACACCGTCAACCGCGAGAATTATGGAGCGTCCTTCTCCGTTTCAGCTGCCCCCAAAAGTTTGTCACCATCCTCCGCCTGCTCCACAATGACATGCAAGCCATGATCTCACCAACGGATCCACCACAGACCTAATTCACGTTTGGGCTGTGGTCAAGCAATGGCTGTGTCATTGCACCAATGCTCTGCTCGATCTTCCTTGCTGTAATGCTCTATCTCACCCTCAGCAAGCTCCCCGCTGGAGTGGAGCTAAATTACAGAACAAACGGGAATCTGTTCAACCTCCGCTGCCTCCAGGCCAGATCCAAAGTCGTCCCATCCTCTGTCAGCGAACTACAGTACGCAGATGACACTCGTGTCTGCGCAGACTCAGAGGCTGAGCTCCAAGCCATCGTCAACACATTCACCGAGGCATATGAGAGCATGGGCCTTACACTAAACACCCGTAAGACAAAGGTCCTCTACCAACCTGCCCCCACCACACAGCACTGCCCCCCCGGTTATCAAAATCCACAACAAGGCCTTGGACGATGTGGACCATTTTCCATATCTCAAGAGCTTACTGTCAACAAGGGCAGGCATTGATGACGAGATCCAACACCGCCTTCAGTGTACCAGTGTAGCCATTGGTTGCCTGAGGAAGAGAGTGTTTGAAGACCAGGACCATAAACCTGGCACCAAGCTCATGGCCTACAGGATAGTAGTGATACCCGCCCTCCTATATGGCTCAGAGACATGGACTATGTACAGCACGCACCTCAAAATGCTGAGAAGTACCACCAGCACTGCCTCCGCAAGATCCTGCAAATCCATTGGCAGGATAGACGCACCAACGTCAGTGTTCTCGCTCAGACCACGATCCCCAGCATCAAAACCTTGACCACGCTCGATCAGTTCCATTGGGTGGGCCACATTGTTCGCATGCCTGACACAAGATTCCCAAAACAAGTGCTCTACTCAGAGCTTCGACACGGTAAGCAAGCCCCAGGTGGGCAGAGGAAACTCTTCAAGAACACCATCAAAGCCTCCTTGAAAAATGCAACATTCTCATTCACGCCTGGGAATCTCTGGCCCAAGACCGCCCAAAGTGGAGGAAAAGCATCCGGGAAAGCGCTGAACACCTCAAGTCCCATCGCCGAGAGCAAGCTGAAGCCAAGCAATGACTGCACAAGGAGCGCGTGGCAACCCAGACTCCCCACCCACCCGTTCCTTCAACCATCATCTCCCCCACCTGTGATCGAAACTGTAGGTCCCACATTGGACTCTTCAGTCACCTGAGAACTCATTTTTAGCATGAAAGCAAGTCATCCTCCATTCCGAAGAACGACCGAAGAATATTGTTATTGTTCAAGAGCCCCTGATAGGAGCAAGCAGACTGAAGCAATTATACCACAGACCCCGCCTTTGCAACTATATGTTATATCCAGAGAGAAAGTTTCAAAGATTCTGAAATAAAAGCAGCCATTACATTGCCGCACCAACCTGTCTGTTTATTGAACATAATACAAACTTCAAGGTGTAATCTTCAAGGCCAAGTTTGCTGATGATGCAAAGATGGGTAGGAGAGCAAATTGTGAGGAGGATACAAGAAATCTGCAAAGGGATATAGACAGGCTAAGTGAGTGGGCAAAAATTTGGCAGATGGAGTATAATGTGGGAATATGTGAGGTTATCCACTTTGGCAGAAAAAATAGAAAAGCAAATTATAAGTTAAATGGAAAAAAATTGCAACGTGCTGCAGTACAGAGGAACTTGGGGGTCATTGTGCATGAAACACAAAAGTTAACATGCAGGTACAGCAAGTAATCAGGAAGGCAAAGGAATGTTGGCCTTTATTGCAAGGGGGATGGAGTATAAAAGCAACGAAGTCCTGCTGCAATGGTACAGAGTACTGCATACAGGTTTGGTCTCCGTATTTAAGAAAGGATATAATTGCATTGGAGGCTGTTCAGAGATGGTTCACAAGGTTGATCGCAGAGATGAGGGGGTTGACTTATGAGGATAGGTTGAGTAGGTTGGGCCTATATTCATTATTCAGAAGAATGAGAGCTGATCTTATCAAAACATATAAGATAATGAGGGGTCTCGACAAGGTGGATGCAGAGAGGCTATTTCCACGCATAGGGGAAATTAAAACTAAGGGACATAGTCTCAGAATAAGGGACCGCCCATTTAAAACTGAGATGAGGAGGAATTTCTCCTCTCAGAGGGTTGTAAATCTACGGAATTCTCTGCCCCAGAGAGCTGTGGAGGCTGGGTCATTGAATATATTTAAGGCGAAGATAGACAGATTTTTGAGCGATAAGGGAGTAAAGGGTTATGGGGAGCGGGCAGGGAAGTGGAGCTGAGTCCATGATCAGATCAACTGTGATCTTATTAAATGGCGGAGCAAGCTCGACGGGCCAAATGGCCTACACCTATTTCTTATGTTCTTAAGTACCGACTGCAAGTTGCACATCTCCCATGTCTTCTGCACTCCCTGGATAACTTCTCCTCCTCCTGCTTCTGCTCCACTGTGCTAAATTTACCAATAACCATTCCACCCATAGCATCAGAAAAAAATGGACTATGATTCACTTTGTTAATCTATCTTTGGAGCAACAGAATAGGTCCAACCAGCATTAATCACTAAAACATACATAAGAACATAAGAATTAGGAACAGGAGTAGGCCATCTAGCCCCTCGAGCCTGCTCCGCCATTCAAAAAGATCATGGCTGATCTGGCCATGGACTCAGCTCCACTTACCCGCCCGCTCCCCAAACCCTTAATTCCCTTATTGGTTAAAAATCTATCTATACGTGACTTGAATAAATTCAATGTGCTAGCCTCAACTGCTTCCTTGGGTAGAGAATTCCACAGGTTCACAAGCCTCTGGGAGAAGAAATTCCTTCTCAACTCGATTTTAAATTGGCTCCCCCGTATTTTGAGGCTGTGCCCCCTAGTTCTAGTCTCCCCGACCAGTGGAAACAACCTCTCTGCCTCTATCTTGTCTATCCCTTTCATTATTTTAAATGTTTCTATAAGATCATCCCTCATCCTTCTGAACTCCAACGAGTAAAGACCCAGTCTACTCAATCTATCATCATAAGGTAACCGCCTCATCTCCGGAATCAGCCTAGTGAATCGTCTCTGTGCCCCCTCCAAAGCTAGTATATCCTTCCTTAAGTAAGGTGACAAAAACTGCATGCAGTACTCCAGGTGCGGCCTCACCAATACCCTATACAGTTACAGCAGCACCTCCCTGCTTTTGTACTCTATCCCTTTCGCAATGAAGGCCAACATTCCATTCGCCTTCCTGATTACCTGCTGCACCTGCAAACTAACTTTTTGGGATTCATGCACAAGGACCCCCAGGTCCCTCTGCCCCGCATCATGTTGTAATTTCTCCCCATTCAAATAATATTCCCTTTTACTGGGTTTTTTTCCCCAAGGTGGATGACCTCACACTTTCCGACATTGGATTCCATCTGCCAAACCTTAGCCCATTCGCTTAACCTATCTAAATCTCTTTGCAACCTCTCTGTGTCCTCTACACAACCCGCTTTCCCACTAATCTTTGTGTCATCTGCAAATTTTGTTACACTATACTCTGTCCCCTCTTCCAGGTCATCTATGTATATTGTAAACAGTTGTGGTCCCAGCACCGATCCCTGTGGCACACCACTAACCACCGATTTCCAACCCGAAAAGGACCCATTTATCCCAACTCTCTGCTTTCTGTTAGCCAGCCAATTCTCTATCCATGCTAATACATTTCCTCTGACACCGCATACCTTTATCTTCTGCAGTAACCTTTTGTGTGGCACCTTATCGAATGCCTTTTGGAAATCTAAATACACCACATCCATCGGTACACCTCTATCCACCATGCTCGTTATATCCTCAAAGAATTCCAGGAAATTAGTTAAACATGATTTCCCCTTCATGAATCCATGTTGCGTCTGCTTGATTGCACTATTCCTATCTAGATGTCCCGCTATTTCTTCCTTAATGATAATTTCAAGCATTTTCCCCACTACAGATGTTAAACTAACCGGCCTATAGTTACCTGCCTTTTGTCTGCCCCCTTTTTTAAACAGAGGCGTTACATTAGCTGCTTTCCAATCCGCTGCTACCTCCCCAGAGTCCAGAGAATTTTGGTAGATTATAACGAATGCATCTGCTATAACTTCCGCCATCTCTTTTAATACCCTGGGATGCATTTCATCAGGACCAGGGGGACTTGTCTACCTTGAGTCCCATTAGCCTGTCCAGCACTACCCCCCTAGTGATAGTGATTGTCTCAAGGTCCTCCCTTCCCACATTCCTGTGACCAGCAATTTTTGGCATGGTTTTTGTGTCTTCCAGTGTGAAGACCGAAGCAAAATAACTATTTAAGGTTGCAGCCATTTCCACATTTCCCATTATTAAATCCCCCTTCTCATCTTCTAAGGGACCAACATTTACTTTAGTCACTCGTCCGTTTTATATATCTGTTAAAAGCTTTTACTATCTGATTTTATGTTTTGCGCAAGTTTACCCTCGTAATCTATCTTTCCTTTCTTTTTTGCTTTCTTGGTCATTCTTTGCTGTTGTTTAAAATTTTCCCAATCTTCGAGTTTCCCACTAACCTTGGCCACCTTATACACATTGTTTTTTAATTTGATACTCTCCTTTATTTCCTTGGTTATCCACGGCTGGTTATCCCTTCTCTTACCGCCCTTCTTCTTCACTGGAATATATTTTTGTTAAGCGCTATGAAAGAGCTCCTTAAAAGTCCTCCACTGTTCCTCAATTGTGCCACCGTTTAGTCAGTGTTTCCAGTCTACTTTAGCCAAATATGTTCTCATCCCACTGTGGTCCCCTTTGTTTAAGCATAGTACGCTCGTTTGAGACACGACTTCCTCACCCTCAATCTGTATTACAAATTCAACCATACTGTGATCACTCATTCCGAGAGGATCTTTTACTCGGAGATCGTTTATTATTCCTGTCTCATTACACAGGACCAGATCTAAAATAGCTTGCTCCTTTGTCGGTTCTGTAATATACTGTTTTAAGAAACAATCCCGTATGCATTCTATGAATTCCTCTTCCAGGTTACCTCGTGCGATTTGATTTGACCAATCGATATGTAGGTTAAAATTCCCCATGATTACTGCCGTTCCTTTTTCACATGCCTCCATTATTCCCTTGATTATTGCGCGCCCCACTGTGAAGTTATTATTTGGAGGCCGATAAACTACACCCACCAGTGACTTTTTCCCTTTACTATCTCTAATCTTCACCCACAATGATTCAACATTTTGTTCATTCGAGCCAATATCGTCTCTCACAACTGCCCTGATATCATCCTTTATTAACAGAGCTGCCTCACCTCCTTTCACTTCTTGTCTATCTTTCCGAATCATCAGATACCCCTATATGTTTAATTCCCAGTCTTGGCCACCCTGCAACCACGTTTCTGGAGACCTGGAGACCTAATCAACATTTTGGACTCCTTACCATTATCCTTTTATTCTGCTACTCAAAATTAGTGAAGGCAAGAATATCGGCCACTAATTGCGGAATTGCAGGTACAAACCCACATTTTACCGATACATAGCACATGCATAGGTAGGCCATTCGTCCCTTCGAGCCTGCACCACTATTCATTTGATCATGGCTGATCATTCACCTCGGTATCCCTTTCCTGCTTTCTCTCCATACCCCTTGGTTCCTTTAGCCGTTAGGGCCATGTCTAACTCCCTCTTGAATATATCCAATGAACTGGCATCAACGACTCTCTGTGGCAAGGAATTCCACAGGTTAACAACTCGCTAAGTGAAGAAGTTTCTCCTCATCTCAGTCCTAAATGGCCTATCCCTTGTCCTAAGACTGTGTCCCCTGGTTCTGGACTTCCCCAACATCGGGAACATTCTTCCCGCATCTAACCTCTCCTGTCCCGTCAGAATCTTATACGTTTCTATGAGATCCCCTCTCATCCTTCTAAACTCCAGTGTATAAAGGCCCAGTTGATCCACTCTTTCATATGTCAGTCTGACCATCCTGGGAATCAGTCTGGTGAACCTTCGCTGCACTCCCTCAATAGCAAGAACGTCCTTCCTCAGATTCGGAGACCAAAACTGAACACAATATTCCAGGTGAGGCATCACCAAGGCCCTGTACAATCGCAGTAAGACCTCCCTGTTCCTATACTCAAATCCCCTAGCTATGGAGGCCAACATGCCATTTGCCTTCTTCACCGCCTGCTGTGCCTGCATGCCACCTTTCAATGACTGATGTACCATGACACCCAGGTTTCGTTGCACCTCCCCTTTTCCTCATCTGCCACCATTCAGATAATATTCTGCCTTCGTGTTTTTGCCACCAAAATGGATAACCTCACATTTATCCACATTATACTCATCTGCCATGCATTTGCCCACTCACCTAATCTGTCCAAATCATCCTGCAGCCTCTTAGCATCCTCCTCACAGCTCACACCGCCACCCAGTTTAGTGTTATCTGCAAACTTGGAGATATTACACTCAAGTCCTTCATCCAAATCGGTAATATATATTGTAAAGAGCTGGGGTCCCAGCACTGAGCCTTGCGGTACTCCACTAGTCACTGCCTCCCATTCTGAAAAGGACCCATTTATCCCAACTCTCTGCTTCCTGTCTGCCAACCAATTCTCTATCCACACCAGTATATTACCCCCAATACTTGTGCTTTGATTTTGCACACCAATCTCTTATGTGGGACCTTGTCAAAGGCCTTTTGAAAGTCCAAATACACCACATCCACTGGTTCTCCCTTGTCCACTCTACTAGTTACATCCTCAAAAAATTCCAGAAGATTTGTCAAGCATGATTTCCCTTTCACAAATCCATGCTGACTTGGATCGATCCTGTCACTGCTTTCCAAATGCGCTGCTATTTCATCCTTAATAATTGATTCCAACATTTTCCCCACTACTGATGTCAGGCTAACCGGTCTATAATTTCCCATTTTCTCTCTCCCTACTTTTTAAAAAAAGTGGTGTTACATCAGCTGCACTCCACGTCCATAGGAACTGATCCAGAGTCGATAGTGTTGGAAAATGATCACCAATGCATCCACTATTTCTAGGGCCACCTCCTGAAGCACTCTGGGGATGCAGACAATCAGGCCCCAGGGATTTGTCGGCGTTCAATCCCATCAATTTCCCGCCCAATAAGGATATCCTTCAGTTCCTCCTTCTCACTCGACCCTCGGTTCCCTAGTACAGCCGTGAGGTCATTTGTGTCTTCCTTCGTGAAGACAGAACCAAAGTATTTGTTCAATTGGTCTGCCATTTCTTTGTTCCCCATTATTAATTCACCTGAGTCTGACTGCAAGGGACATACATTTGTCTTCACTAATCTTTTTCTCTTCACATATCTATAGAAGCTTTTGCAGTCAGTTTTTATGTTCCCAGCAAGCTTCCTCTCGTACTCTATTTTTCCCCTCCGAATTAAACCCTTTGTCGTCCTCTGTTGAATTCTAAATTTCTCCCAGTCCTCAGGTTTGCTGCTTTTTCTGGCCAATTTATATGCCTCTTCCTTGGATCTAACACTATCCTTAATTTCCCTTGTTAGCCACGGTTGAGCCAACTTCACTGTTTTATTTTTACTCCAGATAGGGATGTGCAACTGTTGAAGTTCATCCATGTGATCTATAAATGTTTGCCATTGCCTATCCACCGTCAACCTTTTAAGTATCATTTGCCAGTCGATTCTAGCCAATTCACGCCTCATGCCGTTGAAGTTAGCTTTTCTTAAGTTTAGGATCCTAGTTTCTGAATTAACTGTCATTCTCCATCTTAACAAAGAATTCCACCATATTATGGTCACTCTTCCTCAAAGGGCCTCGCACAACAAGATTGCTAATTAGTCCCTTCTCATTACACATCACCCAGTCGAGGATGGCCAGCTCTCTCGTTGGTTCCTCGACATATTGGTCAAGAAAACCATCCCTAATACACTCCAGGAAATCCTCCTCTACCGCATTGCTATCAGTTTGGTTACCCCAATCTATATGTAAATTAAAGTCCCCCATGATAACTGCTGCACCTTTATTGTACACATCCCTTATTTCTTGTTTGATGCTGTCCCCAACCTCACTACTACTGTTTGGTGGCCTGTACACAACTCCCACCAGCGTTTTCTGCCCTTTGGTATTCCGCACCTCCACCCATACCACATCATCTGAGCCAATGTCCTTCCTTACTATTGCATTAATTTCCTCTTTAACCAGCAACGCCACCCCGCCTCCTTTTCCTCTCTGTCTATCCTTCCTAAATGTTGAATACACCTGGATGTTGAGTTCCCAGCCTTGGTCACCCTGGAGCCATGTTTCTGTGATGCCAATTACATCATATCTATTAACTGCTATCTGCGCAGTTAATTCGTCCAGCTTATTCTGAATACTCCTCGCATTGAGGCACAGAGCCTTCAGGCTTGTCTTTTTAACACACCTTGCCCTTTAGAAATTTGCTGTAATGTGGCCCTTTTTGTTTTTTGCCTCGAGATTCCCTGCCCTCCACTTTTACTATTCTGCTTTCTAGCTTTTGCCTCTATCTCCCTTTTATTTCCCTCTGCCATCTGCATAGGTTCCCATCCCCCTGCCATGTTAGTTTAACTCCTCCCCAACAGCATTAGCAAACACTTCCCCGAGGACATTGGTTCCGGTCCTGCCCAGGTGCAGACCATCCAGTTTGTACTGGTCCCACCTCCCTCAGAACCGGTTCCAATGCCCCAGGAATTTTAATCCCTCCCTTCTGCACCACTCCTCAAGCCACGTAGTCATCTGAGCTATCCTGGGATTCCTACTTTGACGAGCACGTGGCACTGGTTGCAATCCTGAGATTACTACTTTTTAAAATTAGCTCCTCGCTCCCTAAATTTGTCTCGTAGGTCCTCAGATAGAGCTCCACCTCGTGGACCACTGCTACACCTAGTGGACTACTGCGGTAGTGCAACTACTGCTATTTACACAATAAAGGGATCATGTGACAAGCATGACCAGTTCCTGTAGAGCCATCTTGTACATGTATGTTTGTGGTGTCATAAAGAATAGATCACAGGTACATCAAGATATTACTCCACCAGACTTCTGGTTCTTAAAGAATAAACAGATTAGAAATAAGTTCCTGCTTACCGGGGGAGTGGGAGGGAGGCGGGGGGAGGGCGCAGCGGGGGGGGGGGGGGGGGGGAGAAGGCTTCATCTGTAAAATATAAAAACAATACTTTCTTTGAAAGATTTCTACCTGGATTTGGACAAAATAAATTAAAAATTGACTGTAATTCTGTGGAAAAATTGAAGTTTCTAAGCACCAAAACAAACTTCATCTAGAGCACATAGAAAATGAGATATCAAAGCTATTCAATTAAACCTGCTATCATAAGAAAGGTACTTAACCTGAAATGTCATTGTTTATCAATAATCATTGTACATTATGCTTTTGTGCATCTATTTGATGAAACACATACAGCCCATCTGTAGTATCAGACCTAATGTTCGCATCTAATTGCCTGGAAATATAGACCAGATGTGCTAAAATTGGTCTTGCATTTGCTTGAGTAGGATGCTCCAGGGGAATGATATCTCCATAATATTTGAAGTACTTTTTTTTTCCAAAAAAGGAAAAGCTCAACTTCCACTAAAGAACAGTTCTGACAAAAAAAACAGAAAATAGTGGGAAAAACACATGTAGACAATTACGATGAGAGAGAGAATAAGTCTGAGAAAGATTCTAACCCAAAACGTTAACCCATCTTTTTTATTAGGATACATTTGCACTGCATGTTTACCATGGCACAAAACTGATACAAAACTGATCGTGTCAAACTCAAGTCAGTGCCCAACTGGAATCCAGAGCAGAGCATAGTCTCACTGGACGGCACAATAATTTCAGTTTGACACTGCATGTAGTGCAAGTCCATTGTAGTGTCTAAAAATCTAGTTTATGAACTGCAAACCCACCTTACCTCAAATTCAGAGAGTGGAGATTCTCCTTTCCCTGCTTTCTAAATATTTAAATCCTTGTACTGTTGAGAGAGACCTGTCCATGCCTATAACCGGAGGTAAGGAAATACAAATGTGACTCTGCCTCCTCGCTGGACAGAATTTTGTTTGTATTTGTTATAATGATGGATCTTGATTTGCCCACTGGCCACAAAAATCCATGGAACCACTTACTCTGCAGTTGCATTCTAAAGGCTAGCTTCTGCTTCGATATCAGAGCAAGTGAAAACACACTCTTGATATGGGGAGCAAGGGTTTACCTTTGAGACTGATCTATTCTTTTGTTTTCAACAGTAGAGTCTGTTGAATGCAAAACTTGAAATGTTGTTTCAAATAGCCCGGACTCATTTTTTAGCATTGCCGTGGCCTTTTGCAGAATCTGCACCTTCCCCAGTAATTTTAACACAAATATCAGTTTCATCTTTACAAAACTCAGGATTCTACAGTCAATTGTGGGTTAATTAACAGCTGATTACAGTGTCTGACCTGTGAAATTCTGGCCCATGCTAGAACAATAGATTATGATCCAGCTATCACAGATACATGTAGGTTGTGCGCTTGTCAAGGACGAATAAGTATTACTAGTGAATAACCACTATTCAGAGGTTAGAATTAGGAGCAAGAGTAGGCCATTTGGGCCCTCAAGCCAGCTCTAACATTCAATAAGATCATGGCTGATGATCTACCTCAACTCCACTTTCCTGCACTGTCCCCATATCACTTGATTCCTTTAATATCCAAATATCTATCGATCTCTGTGTTGTGTATCTGTAAAGCATGCATTCCCATGTTCCACCACCAGGGAGCGCATCCCCTTAAGTCCCAAGGGATCCCAGCATCCCTTGGGTGCACTGTATATAAGCCGGCCCCAAAGGCCTGTTCCTCACTCTGGAGTGTCTTAATAAAGACTGAGGTCACTGTTACTTTAACCTCCCTGTGTGCAGTCTCATCTGTGTTAGAAACACAATAACTGGCGACGAGTATACGAATCCAACGCAAAGATGCAGAAAACTGTGGGCATCCTGGAGAAGTTCTCGGAGGGAGAGGACTGGGAAGGCTATGTCGAACGGCTAGACCAGTACTTTGTAGCCAATGAGCTGGACGGAGAAGGAAGCGCTGCAAAAAGGAGAATGGTCCTCCTCACGGTCTGCGGGGCACCGACCTACAGCCTCATGAAGAATCTTCTGGCTCCGGTGAAACCCACAGGTAAGTTGTATGAGGAGCTGTGTACACTGGTTCGGGAGCATCTTAACCCGAGGGAGAGCGTGCTGATGGCACGGTATCGGTTCTACACGTGCCAGCGATGTGAAGGCCAGGAAGTGGCGAGCTATGTCACTGAGCTAAGGTGACTTGCAGAACAATGTGAGTTTGATGGCTACCTGGAGCAAATGCTCAGACACATTCTTGTACTGGGCATTGGCCACGAGACCATCCTACGAAAACTTTTGACTGTAGAGACACCGACCCTCAGCAAGGCCATTGCAATAGCACAGGCATTTATATCCACCAGTGATAACACCAAACAAATCTCTGAGCAGACGAGTGCTAGCTATGTTCATAAATTAACTGGAACTGTGCTTGCGAGCAGAAATGTACAGGGCAGAAACCACAAGTCTGCAACTGCCAGCAGGTCTCAGGTGACCCAAATGACTCAGAGTCCGCAACAAAGGATGAAAATGCAAGGAAATTCACACCTTGTTGGCATTGTGGAGGCTTCCATTCAGCCTATTCATGCCGCTTCAAAGCGTATGTTTGCAAGAGCTGTGGAACAATGGTGCACCTCCAACGAGCTTGCAGATGAGCTGCAAACTCTGCAAAACCTGCTAACCACCACGTGGCAGAGGAAGATTGGTCCATGGTGAATCAAAGCAATTTCGAGCTTCAGAGAGAGGAGGCAGATGCTGAAGTACACAGGGTGCACACATTTTCGATGAAATGTCCACCTATAATGCTAAATGCAAAATTGAATGGCTTACCCATAGCCATGGAACTGGACACTGGCGCTAGCCAATCCATCATGAGTAAAAACATGTTTGAGAGACTGTGGTGTAACAAGGCACTCAGACCAGCCCTGATTCCCATCCACACGAAACTGAGAACGTATACCAAAGAGCTTATCACTGTCCTGGGCAGCGCCATGGTCAAGATCACCTACGAGGGCATGGTGCATGAACTGCTACTCTGGATTGTCCCAGGTGATGGCCCCACACTGCTTGGAAGGAGCTGGCTGGGCAAAATCCGCTGGAACTGGCATGACATCCGAGCGCAATCACATGTCGATGAGGCCTCATGTAACCAGGTTCTTAACAAATTTCCTTCCCTTTTTGAGCCAGGCATTGGAAACTTTTCCAGGGTGAAGGTACGTATCCACTTGGTCCCAGAGGCATGGCTCATTCACCACAAGGCGCGAGCGGTACCTCACATGATGAGGGAGAGAGTGGAAATCGAGTTAGACAGGCTGCAATGCGAGGGCATCATCTCAGCAGTGGAATTCAGTGAATGGGCCAGCCCGATTGTTCCAGTACTCAAAAGTGATGGCATGGTCAGGATTTGTGGCGATTATAAAGTAACTATTAATCGTTTCTCACTACAGGACCAATACCCGCTACCTAAGGCAGATGACCTATTTGCGACGCTGGCAGGAGGCAAGACATTCACCAAGCTCAACCTGACTATGACCTACATGACGCAGGAGCTGGAGGAGTCTTCGAAGGGACTCACCTGCATCAACACACACAAGGGACTGTTCATCTACAACAGATGCCCGTTTGGAATTCGGTCGGCTGCAGCGATCTTCCAGAGAAACATGGAGAGCCTACTCAAGTCGGTACCATGCACGGTGGCTTTTCAGGACGACATATTGGTCACGGGTCGGGACACTGTCGAGCACCTACAAAACCTGGAGGAGGTCCTCCAGCGACTCGATCGCGTAGGGCTGTGGCTGAAGAGGTCGAAATGCGTCTTCATGGCAACAGAAGTGGAGCTTTTGGGGAGAAAGATCGCGGCGGATGGCATTCGGCCCACAGACGCCAAGACAGAGGCTATCAGGAACGCGCCCAGGCCACAGAACGTCATGGAGCTGTGGTCGTTGCTGGGACTCCTCAACTATTTTGGTAACTTCCTACTGGGGTTAAGCACCCTCGTGGAGCCCCTACATGTGTTATTGCATAAAGGAGAGAACTGAGTATGGGGGAAAAAACCAAGTAATTGCTTTTGAGAAAGCCAGAAACATTTTATGCTCCAACAAGCTGCTTGTATTTTATAACCCGTGTAAAAGACTTGTGCTAGCATGTGACGCGTCATCATACGGAGTTGGGTGTATATTACAACAAGCTAACGTTGCGGGGAAGTTGCAACCTGTCGCCTGTGCCTCCAGGAGCTTGTCTGAGGCCGAGAGGGCCTACAGCATGATTGAGAAAGAGGCATTAGCGTGTGTGATCGGGGTAAAGAAAATGCATCAGTACCTGTTTGGCCTCAAATTTGAGCTGGAAACCGATCACAAGCCCCTCACATCACTGTTCGCTGAAAACAAGGGGATAAATACCAATGCCTCAGCCCGCATACAAAGGGGGGCACTCGCGCAATCAGCGTATAACTATACTATCCACCACAGGCCAGGCACAGAGAACTGTGCGGATGGTCTCAGTCGGCTACCATTGCCCACCACGGGGGTGGAAATGGAGCAGCCTGCAAACTTGTTGATGGTGGTGCAGCCTGCAGACTTGTTGATGGTCATGGAAGTGTTTGAAAATGATAAATCACCTGTCACGGCCCGCCAGATTAGGACTTGGACCAGCCAAGATCCTCTGCTGTCCCTAGTAAAAAACTGTGTACTGCATGGGAGCTGGGCCAGCATTCCCATTGAAATGCAAGAGCTAATCAAGCCGTTCTAGCGGCGAAAGGACGAGCTGTCCATTCAGGCAGACTGCCTGTTGTGGGGTAACCGTGTAGTGCTACCCAAAAAGGGCAGGGAGACGTTCATCTCGGATCTCCACAGCACACACCCGGGTATAGTAATGATGAAAGCGATAGCCAGATCCCACGTGCGGTGGCCCGGTATCGATTCTGACTTGTGTACGGCAATGCAGCGTATGTGCTCAGTTGAGCAACGCGCCCAGAGATGCACCACAAAGTTTGTGGTCCTGGCCCTCCAGACCATGGTCGAGAATCCAAGTCGACTATGCGGGCCCGTTTCTCGGTAAAATGTTCCTGGTGATGGTGGATGCTTTTTCAAAATGGATTGAATGTGAAATATGTCGGGAAGCACCGCCACCACCACCATTGAAAGCCTGAGGGCCATGTTTTCCACCCACAGCCTGCCTGACATACTGGTCAGTGACAACGGACCATGTTTCACCAGTGCCGAATTTAAAGAATTCATGACCCGCAATGGGATCAAACATGTCACCTCGGCCCCGTTTAAACCAGCCTCCAATGGGCAGGCAGAGCGGGCAGTACAAACAATCAAACAGCGCCTTAAACGAGTCACAGAAGGCTTACTCCAAACCCGCCTGTCCCGAGTACTGCTCAGCTACTGCACGAGACCCCATTCACTCACAGGGTTGCCCCTGGCTGAGCTACTCATGAAAAGGACACTTAAAACTAGACTTTCGCTGGTTCACCCCAACCTGCATGATCAGGTAGAGAGCAGGCGGCAGCAATAAAATGTAAACGATGGTCGCTCCACTGTGTCACGGGAAATTGATCTGAATGACCCTGTGTATGTGCGAAACTATGGACATGGTCCCAAGTGGATCGCGGGCACAGTGATAGCTAAAGAAGGGAATAGGGTGTTTGTAGTCAAACTAGACAATGGACAAATTTGCAGAAAGCACCTGGACCAAACGAGGCTGCAGTTCACAGACTGCCCTAAACAACCCACAGCAGACAACACCTTTTTCGAGCCCACAACACACACCCAAAGGATCAACAACACCACCCCGGACCAGGAAATCAATCCCATCACACCCAACAGCCCAGCAAGGCCAGGCTCACCTTGCAGCCCTGCAGGGCCAACAACACGCCAGTCCAGCAAGGGCACAGCCAACACACCAGAACAGACATTTGTTCCGAGGCAGTCCACCAAGGAAAGAAAGGCTCCAGACCGCCTCTCCTTGTAAATAGTTTTCACTTTGACTTTGGGGGTGGGGAGTGATGTTGTATATCTGTAAAGTATGCACTCCCATGTTCCGCCACCAGGGAGCGCATCCCCTGGAGTCTCAAGGGATCCCAGCATCCCTTGGGAGCACTGTATATAAGCCGGCCCCTGTTCCTGACTCTGGAGTGTCTTAATAAAGACTGAGGTCACTGTTACTGTAACCTCCCTGTGCTTAGTCTCATCTGTGTTCGGAACACAACACTCTGTCTTGAATATACCTCAAAGACTGAGACTCCACAGCCCTCTGGGGTAGAAAATTCCAAAGATTCATCACCCTCTGAGTGAAGAAGTTTCTCCTCATCTCAGTCCTAAATGTCCAACCCCTTATTCTGAGACTGTGTCCCCTGGTTCTAGACTCCCCAGCCAGAGGGAACATCCTCCCAGCATCTACCCTGTCAAGCCCTGTAAGAATTTTGTATATTTCAATGAAATCACCTCTTATTCTGCTAAACTCGAGAGAATATAGGTCTAGTCTATTCAATCTCTCCTCATAGGATAATCCCCCCATCCCTGGAATCAGTCTGGTGAACCTTTGTTGCACTCCCTCTATGGTAAGTACATCCTTCCTTAGGTAAGGAGACCAAAACTGTACACAATACTTCAGGTGCGGTCTCACCAGGGCCCTATATAATTGCAGTAAGACACCTTTACTCATACTCACATCCTCTTGTAATAAAGGCCAACATACGATTTGCTTTCTTAATTGTTTGCATGTTAACTGTCAGTGATTTGTGTACAAGGACACCCAGGTCCCTCTGAACACCAACATTTCCCAATCTCTCACCATTTAAAAAATACTCCTTTTCTATTTTTCCTACCAAAATGTGAAACATTAGATGAGATAATATTGGGGGGAGGTTCAGGTGAGCAGAAATTTAAAAAGTCAAAGAGCAAGGAGGAGGCAATAGAGCAGGATAGCACTGGGGGAAATGATAACCAAAGCATGACATGAAGGGACAGAATGTATAAACATAAGAGTGCATCAGAAAGTGGGGTCAGAGCAGCAAAAAATGGTAAAAAAACAAAATTAAAAGCTCTTTATCTGAATGCACGCAGCACTCGGAACAAAATAGATGAGTTGACTGCACAAATAGATATAAGAACATAAAAATAGGAGCGGGAATAGACCATATAGAGCCTGCTCCGCCATGTAATACAATCATGGCTGACCCGATCAGGTCCACTTCCATGCCCCCTCCCCATAACCCTTCCCTTATCGGTTAAGAAACTGTCTATTGCTGTCTTAAATTTATTCAATGACCCAGCTTCCACAGTTCTCTGAGGCAGCGAATTCTACAGATCTACAACCCTCTGAGTGAAGAAATTCCTCCTCATCTCAGTTTTAAATGGGCAGGTCCCTTATTGTAAGATTATACCCCCTAGTTCTAGTCTCCTCCATCAGTGAAAACACCCTCTGCATCCACCTTGTCAAGCCCCCTCATAATCTTATACATTTCGATAAGATCACCTCTCATTCTTCTGAATTCCAATGAGTAGAGGCCCAACCTACTCAACCTTTCCTTATAAGTCAACCCCCTCATCTCCAGAATCAACCTAGTGAACCTTCTCTGAACTGCCTCCAAAGCAAGTATATCCATTCTTACTTATGGAAACCAAAACTGCACGCAGTATTCCAGGTTTGGCCTCACCAATACCCTGTATAACTGTAGCAAGACTTCCCTGCTTTTATACTCCATCCCCTTTGCAATCAAGGCCAAGATTCCATTGGCCTTCCTGATCACTTGCTGTACCTGCATACTTAACTTTTGTGTTTCATGCACCAGAACCCCCAGGTCCCGTTGTACTGCAGCACTTTGCAATTTTTCTCCATTTAAATAATAATTTGCTCTTTGATTTTTTTTCTGCCAAAGTGCATAACCACACATTTTCCAACATTATACTCCATCTGCCAAATTTTTGCCCACTCGCTTAGCCTGTCTATGTTCTTTTGCAGGTTTTTTGTGTCCTCCTCACACATTGCTTTTCCTCACATCTTTGTATCGTCAGGAAACTTGGCTACGTTACACTCGGTAACTTCATCCAAGTCGTTAATATAGATTGTAAATAGTTGCGGTCCCAGCACTGATCCCTGAGGCACCCCACTAGTTACTGATTGCCAACCCGAGAATGAACCATTTATCCCGACTCTCTTTTCTGTTGGTTAGCCAATCCTCTATATAAATGGGTATGATCTGATAGCCATTAAACAGATGTGGTTGCAAGGTGACCAAGGCTGGGAACTAAATATTCAGGAGTATTTAACAATTCAGAAGGATAGACAGAAAGGAAAGTGAGGTGGGGTAGTTGTTAATAAAGGATGTGATCAGTGCAGTAGTGAGAAATAATATTGGCTCAGAAGATCAAGATGTAGAATCAGTTTGGGTGGTGATGAGGAACAATAAGGGGAAGAAGTCAGTGGTGGGCATAATCTATAGACCCCCTGACAGTTGCCACACTGTTGGACGGAGTATAAATCAAGAAATAATGGAGGCTTGTAAGAAAGGAACAGCAATAATTATGGGCGATTTTAATCTTCATGTTGATTGGACAAATCAAATTGGCCAAGGGAGCCTTGAGGAAGAGTTCATAGAGTGTATCTGGGATAGTTTCCTTGAACAGTACATTGCGGAACCAACCAGGGAGCAGGCTATCTTAGATCTGGTACTGTATAATGAGACAGGATTAATAAATGATCTCCTAGTCAAGGATCCTCTAGGAAAGAGTGATCATAGTATGGTTGAATTTCAAATTTAATTGGAGGGTGAGAGAGTTGGATCTCAAACCAGAGTCTTAAGCTTAAATAAAGGAGACTACAAAGGTATGACAGAAGAGTTAGCTGATGTGGACTGGGAAAATAGATTAAAGTGTAAGAAGGTTGATGAGCAGTGGCGGATATTTAAGGAGATATTTCATAACTCTCAACAAAAATATATTCCAAGACTGTTAGCGAAATGATAACCATCCGTGGCTAACTAAGGAAATAAAGGATGGTATTAAATTAAAAACAATGGCCAAGACTAGTGGGAGGCCAGAGGATTGGGAAGCTTTTAAAAACCAGCAAAAAACTACTAAAAAAATAATAAAGAGAGGGAAGATAGATTATGAAAGTAAACTCGCAACAAATATAAAAACAGATAGTAAGAATTTCTACAGGTATATAAAGAGGAAGAGAGTGGTTAAAGTAAATGTTGGTCCCTCAGAGGATGAGACTGGGGAATTAATAATGGAAAACAGGGAAATGGCAGAGACTTTGAACAAATATTTTGTATCAGTCTTCAGGGGAGAAGACACTAAAAACATTCCAATAATGGATAATCAAGAGGCTATTGGGAGGGAGGAACTTAAAACAATCACTGTCACTAAAGAAGAAGTACTCGGGAAAATAATGGGACTAAAGGAAAACAACTCCCCTGGACCTCATGGCTTGCATCCTAGGGTCTTAAAAGAAGTGGCTGCAGAGAAAGTGGATGTATTGCTTGTAATCTACCAAAATTCCCTGGATTCTGGGGAAGTCCCAGCGGATTGGAAAACTGCAAATGTAACACCCCTATTTAAAAAAGGAGGCAGACAGAAAGCAGGAGACTATAGACCAGTTAGCCTAACATCTGTCGTCGGGAAAATGCTCGAGTCCATTATTAAGGAAGTCGTAGCAGGACATTTGGGAAAAGCATTATTTAGTCAAGCAGTGTCAGCATGGTTTTATGAAATGCAAATCATGTTTGACAAATTTGCTGGAATTCTTCGAGGATGTAACGAGTAGAGTGGATAAGGGGAAACCAGTGGACGTGGTTTATTTGGATTTCCAGAGGCATTCGATAAGGTGCCACATAAAAGGTTACTGCACAAGTTGAAACTACACAGGGTTGGGGGTAATATATTAGCATGGATAAAGGATTGGCTAACTAACAGAAAACAGAGAATAGGGATAAATGGGTCATTTTCCGGTTGGCAAACAGTAACTGTCGGGGTGCCACAGGGATCGTGCTGGGGCCTCAACTCTTTACAATCTATATTAATAATTTGGATGAAGGGACCGAGTGTAATGTAGCCAAGTTTGCTGATGATGAAAGATGGGTGGAAAAGCAAGTTGTGAGGAGGACACAAAAAATCTGCAAAAGGATATAGACAGGCTAAGTGAGTGAGCAAATATTTGGTAGATGGAGTATAACGTGGGAAAGTTTGAGTTTATCCACTTTGGTAGGAAAAATAAAAAAGCAAATTATTATTTAAATAGAGAAAAAATAAAAATTGCTGCATTACAAAGGGATCTGGGGGTCCTTGTGCATGAAACACAGAAAGTTAGTATGCAGGTACAGCAAGTAATCAGGAAGGCAAATGAAATGTTGGCCTTTATTGCAAGGGGGATGGAGTATAAAAGCAGAGAAGTCCTGCTACAATTGTACAGGGTATTGGTGAGGCCACACCTGGAGTACTGCGTACAGTTTTGGTTTCCTTATTTAAAGAGGGATATACTTGCATTGGAGACAGTTCAGAGAAGGTTCACTCGGTTGATTCCTGAGATGAAGGGGTTGACATGTTGAGCAGGTTGGGCCTGTACTCGTTGGCGTTCAAAAGAATGAGAGGTGATCTTATTGAGACATACAAGATAATAAGGGGGCTCGATCAGTTAGATACAGAGAGGATGTTTCCACTCATGGGGGAATCTAGAACGAGGGGACATAGTTTCAGAATTAGGGGTTGCCCATTTAAAGTTGAGATGAGATGGAATTTCGTCTCTCAGAAGGTTGCAAGTCTGTGGAATTCACTGCCTCAGAGAGCTGTGGAAGCTGGGTCATCAGCCTAATTCCCCGCCCCCCCCCCCCTGCCCCACAGAGAGATCTAATCCCTCCAGAGATCTAACCCCATCCCCAGAGATTTAGTCCTCCCCCGCCAACTAATCATAGAAGCACGGAAGGAGGCCGTTTCAGCCCATCATTCCCATGCAGGCCAACAAGAGGCTATCCCTCTGCTAAGGGAAATATGCCCTTTCTATCCACTATATCTAGGCCCCTCATAATTGTATACACCTCACTGGGGTCTCTCCTCAGCCTCCTCTGTTCCAATGAAAACAAATCCAGCGTATCTAATTGTCCTCATAGCTTAGATTCTCCACTCCCAGCAACATCCTCGTAAATCTCCTCTGTACCCTCTCCAGTGCAATCACATCCTTCCTGTAATGCGGTGACCTGAACGCCAGCTGTGGCCTAACCAATGTTTTATACAGTTCAAGCATAACCCTCCCTGCTCTTGTATTCTATCCCTCGGCTAATAAAGGCAAGCATTCTGTATGCCTTCTTAACCACCTTATCTACCTGGCCTGCTACTTTCAGGGATCTGTGGACATGCACTCCAACGTCCCTTTGTCCCTCTACACTTCTCAGTATCCTACCATTTAATGTGTATTCCCTTTCCTTGTTAGCCTTCCCAAAATGCATTACCCCACACTTTTCTGGATTAAATTCCATTTGCCACTGTTCTGCCCATCTGACTAGTTGATTGATATCTTCCTGCAGTCTGCAGCTTTCTTCTTCATTATCAACCACACAGCCGATTTTAGCATCATCTGCAAACTTCTTAATCATACGCCCTATATTCAAGTCTAGATCATTGAGGTAAATCACAAAAAGCAAGGGACCTAGTACTAAGCCCTGCGGAACCCCATTGGAAACATCCTTCCAGTCGCAAAAACACCCATCAACCATTACTCTTTGCTTCCTGCCTATGAGCCAATTTTGGATACAACTTGCCACTTTGCCCTGATCCCATGGGCTTTTACGTTTGTGACCAGCCTGCCATGTGGGACCTTATCAAAAGCTTTGCTAAAATCCATATACATGACATCATATGCTTTGCCTTCATCGACCCTCCTGGTTACCTCCTCAAAAAATTCAAACAAGTTAGTCAGGCACGACCTTCCCTTAACAAATCCGTGCTGACTGTCCTTGATTAATCCATGTCTTTCCAAGTGAAGATTTATCCTGTCCTTCAGGACTTTTTCCAATAATTTTCCCACCACTGAGGTTAGGCTGACTGGCCTGTAATTACTTGGTCTATACCTTTCTCCCTTCTTAAATAAAGGTACCACATTCGCAGTCCACCAGTCCTTTGGCACCACAGCCTATGAATGCTTGCCATTATTAGCCGAGGGATAGAATACAAGAGCAGGGGGGGTTATGCTTGAACTGTATAAAACACTGGTTAGGCCACAGCTGGCGAGGATTGGAAAATGATCGTCAAAGCCTCTGCTATTTCCTCTTTTGTTTTACTTAGCAGCCTAGGATACATTTCATCCTGGCCTGGGGATTTATCCACTTTCAAAGCTGCTAAAACTGGGGAATTAATAATGGGGAACATGGAGATGGCAGAAACTCTGAACAAATATTTTGCATCAGTCTTTACAGTAGAGAACACTAACAATATTCCAACAGTGGCTAGACAAGGGGCTATAGGGGGGGGAGGGGGAGGAACTTAACACAATTACAATCACTAAGGAGGTAGGTACTCAGTAAGATAATGGGACTAAAGGCAGATAAATCCCCTGGACCTGATGGCTTGCATCCTAGGGTCTTAAGAGAAGTAGCGGCAGGGATTATGGATGCATTGGTTGTAATTTACCAAAATTCCCTGGATTCTGGGGATTCATCTGGAGATTGGAAAACTGCAAATGTAACATCCCTATTTCAAAAAGGAGGCAGACAAAAAGCAGCCTAACATCCGTGGTTGGGAAAATGTTGGAATCCATTATTAAAGCAGTAGCAGGACATTTGGAAAAGCAACATTCGGTCAGGCAGAGTTAGCATGGATTTATGAAGGGGAAGTCATGTTTGACAAATTTGCTGGAGTTCTTCGAGGATGTAACGAACAGGGTGGATAAAGGGGAACCAGTAGATATAGTGTATTTGGACTTCCAGAAGGCCTTCGACAAGGTGCCACATAAAAGATTACCGCACAAGATAAAAGTTCACGAGGTTGGGGGTAATATATTAGCATGGATAGAGGATTGGCTAACTAACAGAAACAGAGAGTCGGGATAAATGGTTCATTCTCTGGTTGGCAACCAGTAACTAGTGGGGTGCCGCAGGGATCAGTGCTGGGACCCCAACTATTTACAATCTATATTAACGACTTGGAAGAAAGGACTGAGTGTAATGTAGCCAAGTTTGCTGACGATACAAAGATGGGAGGAAAAGCAATGTGTGAGGAGGACACAAAAAATCTGCAAAAGGACATAGACAGGCTAAGTGAGTGGGCAAAAATTTGGCAGATGGAGTATAATGTTGGAAAGTGTGAGGTCATGTACTTTGGCAGAAAAAAAATCAAAGGGCAAGTTATTATTTAAATGAAGAAAGATTGCAAAGTGCCGCAGTACAGCAGGACCTGGGGGTACTTGTGCATGAAACGCAAAAGGATAGTATGCAGGTACAGCAAGTGATCAGGAAGGCCAATGGTATCTTGGCCTTTATTGCAAAGTGGATGGAGTATAAAAGCAGGGAAGTCTTGCTACAACTATATAAGGTATTGGTGACGCCACACCTTCAATATTGCATGCAGTTTTGGTTTCCATATATACGAAAGGATATACTTGCTTTGGAGGCAGTTTAGAGAAGGTTCACTTGACTGATTCCAGGGATGAGGGGGTTGACTTATGAGGAAAGGTTGAGTAGGTTGGGCCTTTACTCATTGGAATTCAGAAGAATGAGAGGTGATCTTATCGAAACATATAAGATTATGAGGGAGCTTGACAAGGTGGATGCAGAGAGAATGTTTCCACTGATGAGGGAGACTAGAACTAAAAGGCATGATCTTAGAATAAGGGGCTGCCTATTTAAAACAGAGATGAGGCGAAATTTCTTCTCTCAGAGGGTTGTAAATCTGCGTAATTCGCTGCCTCAGAGAACTATGGAAGTTGGGACATTGAGTAAATTTAAGACAGAAATAGACAGTTTCTTAAACAATAAAGGGATAAGGGGTTATGGGGAGCGGGCGGGGAACTGGATCTGAGTCCATGATCAGATCAGCCATGATCTTATTGAATGGCAGAGCAGGCTCGAGGGGCCGTATGGCCAACTCCTGTTCCTATTCCTTATGTTCTTATGTTCTTCCAGGGACTTGAGCACAAAAATATCCCTAAGGGAGTGCTGCTCTATCGGAGATGCTGTCTTTCAGATGAGATGTTAAACCAAGGCCCCCTCTGCTTTCTCAAGCGGATGTGAAAGATCCAACTGCACTATTTTGAAGAAGAGCAGGAGTTATCCCTGGTCTCCTGGTCATTTATCCAGATTATCTGGTCATTATCACATTTCTGTTTGTGGGAGTTGCTGTGCGCAAATTGGCTGCCACGGTTCTGACATTACAATAGTGACAACACTCCAAAAGTACTTCATTGGCTGTAAAGCGCTTTGAGACTTCCAGTGGTCATGAAAGGCGCTATATAAATCCAAGTCTTTCTTTCTTTGTGTTGACAGATTGCTTCTGTGATCTCAGGTTCACCTGCCATCTATTACATCAGCATCAGTGCCCTTGAAATTATCTCACCTTGGTCCGCAGAATCTGACCACGATCAGCCCCAACACCAGCAACCTTCTCCGCAATTAACTGATGCTGCACAGGACGTCAACACCTGTAACCGTTTTTTGCGGTAACCAATAGGCCCCGCCACAATCGGCGGTTATTGTAAGTGATTTCGCCCCACCTGTAGCGAGCACGCAAACCCCCTTAACTACAGCTTCTGGATGATAGGGTTTACCGAGGACAGATTTGAACATGGACAGTATTTTCAGGCTCACCTGTACAGTGTTTATTAAGGTTAACAAAATTACGCCTCTCGTATACAGTACAAGCGGTGTGTACACAACAGTACAGTTTACATCAGTACAACCCTGGCTTGTCCAACAAGCCCCTGTCATGCTGACTTACCACAACCTAAAGACACCCTCCTGTGAACTAAACTATCACCAGACCCTTCCAACACTAAACCCACTCTGGTTTGGTAAGAACATACAGGCACCCTCTTTCCAAGCGAAATGATCCTGTGGGGGTGTAGGCTTGGCAATGCTCACCTAGATTGCCTTTGATCTTGCTTGTAGCTTCTTCCCATACATCTCGGATACCTGGTTCCGTACCGGCCTTGCAGTATGCGATTCACAGTATGAGTCAAAGTCTGCCTCAGTTGGAAGAGCAAGGCTCAGCTCCTCTTGACGTTCCGTTGTGGTGAGGACAGGAGAGAGCTATCCCAAACGGAAATGGCTCTCTGATAGACCCCTCCAATACACAGACCGCTTTCTGTGTTTTAATGGATGCAGGGCCTCAGGGCATGGTTTCCAGGCTTCATCCCAGGTTTGGATGGGTCATCCACTCGAGTTCTTTGTGGCCTCTTCCCGCCTTCCGGGGCAAAAAAAAGGTGCTTCAGGTTTGATGTCGTCTTGATATTTTTTAATGTCCTTAATGGTTGGTGATAGCTTCGATCTCATTTCAATCTCCCAGACGATTTAACTTAACGAGTTCATCTTCTCAGAAACAGTGAGTCGTTAGCCTCGTTATCCATGTCTTGGGAGTGGGCCTCTCGAACCATTGTTCTCAAGGATAGTCCGTTACCATATGAATGCAACCTGGTTTTTCCATTGCTTCCCCCAAACAGCCTGTCCAGTTTTTAATCAGGGTATATCTAAAAATCCATGGGGTCAGCGCATACTGCTACACGCCCGACTACATTGCTGCCCAGGATGTTGGGGACGGTCTCATCATGGCCATAGTTACTTCACTTGACTCTGTACACCTTGGCTACCACATGATGTGCCAGGTTGGCACCACCCCACATCAACACCATTAAGCATCCCTACAATATCCAAACAATTCCTTTCACATTCATCACCATTTGGGGGGGAGGGGGGGGGGGGTACCGTTATGTCTCACCATTCACTGCAACTTACTAAGCCATTTCCAAAGGTGCACACAAATCTGTCCAAGAGGGCAAAGTGTTCAAAATAAAGATTTCAATGTTTCATAGCCCATGAACATTGGCTAAAACACACAAGTGCCTACCCTTGTATGTTGTTAGTTGGTACGATTGAGGTTGAGGTTGAGTGTGAGGGGTAGCTCGTGAGATGGGGAAGTGATAATGTAGATATTGCACATAAAGAGAGGGATAGGTGGAGGTGGAAGATAAGTTGGTGTGAGTAATGATGTGCTGGAGTAGGGTAGGGAAGGCAGAGTCATGGGGATATGATGAGAGTCACAGCAGGATGAGGTTGAGTGTGGGTTTGCAGTAACATTTCATGATCTACTGAGATAGAAACATAGAAACATCGAAAATAGGAGCAGTAGTAGGCCATTCGGCCCTTCGAGTCTGCACCGCCATTCAATATGATCATGACTGATCCTCTATCTCAACACCATATTCCCGCTTTTTCCCCATACCCCTTGATGTCTTTTGTTTCTAGAAATCTATCTATCTCCCTCTTAAATATATTCAGTGACTTGGCCTCCACAGCTTTCTATGATAGAGAATTCCACAGGTTGACCACCCTCTGAGTGAAAAAATTTCTCCTCATCTCAGTCCTAAATTTTCAACCCCATATCCTGAGACTGTGACCCTTTGTTCTAGACTTCCCAGCCAGGGGAAACATCCTCCCCGCATCCAGTCTATCCAACCCAGTCAGAATTTTATATGTTTCGATGAGATCCCCTCTCATTCTTCTAAACTCTAGTGAATACAGGCCTAGTCGACCCAATCTCTCCTCATACGACAGTCCTGCCATCCCAGGAATCAGCCTGATGAACCTTCGCTGCACTCCCTCCATGGCAAGTATATCCTTTCTTAGGTAAGGAGACCAAAACTGCACACAATACTCCAGGTGCGGTCATTTAAAGCTTTGCAGCACTGCAGCCAGGTCCTCCTGTGCAATGTGCAACCAGACTGCATTGGTCTCCTGGGGAGGTCTCTTCCACCCTTTGGAAGGGAAGAGAACCTCACTGCGAACTCTGACTCCCTCCATAAGCATAGGGAGGGGGTCATGGGAGAGCTTCATTGCAGCCGTGCAACTCTTTGCAGTGCTCGTCAGTGTTTGCAGCATCTCATAAAATCATAGAAATTTACAGCACGGAAGGAGGCCATTTCGGCCCATCATGTTTGCAGCGGCTGACCAAGAGCTAACCAGCCTAATCCCACTTTCCAGCTCTTCATCCGTAGCCCTGTCAGTTACGGCACTTTAAGTGCACATCCAAGTATTTTAAAAATGTGGTGAGGGTTTCTGCCTCTACCATCCTTTCAGGCAGTGAGTTCCAGGTCCCCACCACCCTCTGGGTGAAAAGATTTCGCCGCATATCTCGTCTAAACTTCCCCCCAGCTAATTTAAATTTATGTTCTCTGGTTGTTGACCCCTCTGCCAAGGGTAGCAGGTCCTTCCTATCCACTCTATCCAGGCCCCTCATTATGTTACACACGTCAATCAGGCATCCCCTTAGCCTCCTCTGCTCCAAAGAAAACAGAGCCAGCATTTCCAATCTTTCCTCATAGCCAAAATTCTCCAATCCTGGCAACATTCTTGTAAATCCCTCTGCACCCTTTCCAGTGCAATTACATCTTTCCTGTAATGTGGTGACCAGAACTGCACACAGTACCCCAGCTGCGGCCTAACCAGTGTTTATACAGTTCAAACATAACTTCCTTGCTCTTGTATTCCATGCCTCGACTAGTAAAGGCAAGTATTCCATATGCCTTCTTAACCACCTTATCTACCTGGCCTGCTATCTTCAGGGATCTGTGGACCTGCATTCCAACGTCCCTTTGTTCCTCTACACTTTTCAGTGTCATATCATTTAATGTGTATTCCCTTACCTTGTTAGACCTCCCCAAATGCATTACCTCACACTTGTCTGGATTGAATTCCATTTGCCACTGTTCTGCCCACCTGACCAGTACATTGATATCTTCCTGCAGTCCACAACTTCATTATCATCCACACCGCCTTTTTTAGTGTCATCTGCAAACTTCTTAATCATGCCCCAACATTCAAGTCCAAGTCATTGATATATACCACAAAAAGCAAGGGACCCAGCACTGAGCCCTGTGGAACCCCACTGGATACAGCCTTCCAGTCACAAAAACACCCATCAACCATTACCCTTTGCTTCTTGCCTCTGAGCCAATTTTGGATCCAACTTGTCACTTTGCCCTGGATCCCATGGGCTTTTACTTTTGAGATGCTACATCATACGCACTGCCCTCAACAACACTTCTCGTTACCTCCTCGAAAAATTCAATCAAGTTAGTCAGACATGACATTCCCTTGACAAATCCATGCTGACTGTCCTTGATTAATCCAAGTCTTTCCAAAAGAATATTTATCCTGTGCCTCAGGATTTTTTCCAATAATTTTCCCTCCACCTGTAATTACTCGGTCTATCCCTTTCTCACTTTTTAAACAAAGGTACAACATTAGCAGTCCTCTGGCACCACACCTGTAGCCAGAGAGGATTGGAAAATGATCAGAGTCTCTGCTATTTCCTCTTTTGCTGTCGAACACTGACAGCACAAAATTAAGGAAATCGGGTGATGACGCATCATCAAGTGACGTCATCAGACACACTTCCTTCAATTGGCCAGCAAATGCATTGGCACGGCTTAACAAGCCCAATCAACGTAAAATGATGCTACACAGCGGGCCGGAGGAGTAGAGGGGTCAGGACCCACCACTGACCCCACCGGACCTGCCGAGGTTGGTGAAATCGCGGCCCTGAAGTACACATCAAGTGTTTTCTCTTCCTCTCTCTCCTCCTTTCATACGCTCCTTAAAACCTACCTCTTTGACTAAGCTTTTGATCATCTGTACTAATATCTCCTTTTGTGGTTCGGTGTCAAATTTTATTTGATAACGCTGCTGTGAAGCACCTTGGGACATTTTACTACATTAAAGACTCTCTATAAATGCAAGTTGTTGTTGTTGTTGTTCTAAAATCACACAGACCGATTTAAAAAGAATGAGGATTAGATAAGAAGTCAAATGACTCTTTTCAATCTGAAATCCTGAATGTTGCCAAATAAGATGCGGTCATTTTATCATTCGGCTGTCAGTTAAAATCTGAGAGCTCAGTAATTACATTTGTGAATTTGATTCTCAAATAGTACAGTCGAATTCTGTAGTTTTTTTTTAAAGAAATATAGGGCTAGACCTTCCACTATGATCACTACAGCCTTAGTGCTTTTTTTATTTTCCAGGATCGCTGGAATATCGCCATTTTAAAAAACGCTTAGGTGTGAAATGGGCCTTAGCGATGTATTCAGTCATGCAAGGCTGGCGTCCATAGCAACAGCCGTTCTGCGCATGCGCATTTTTTTTTTAGCAAAGAACTTTTAACGCGATTCGCGAGTTCAGGGGTCATCTGCGCATGCTCAGAAGACTGAAAGAGAAGGAGACAGAGGAGAGAGAAGGGAAGATGTCTGTTGAGGTAAAAAATGTCCAGTGTTAGCAGTCAGCAGCAGGAAGAGCTGTCAGGGAGGAGGAGGGTGAAAGCCTTCTCCGATGAGGCCAATGAGGCCCCCGTTAATGAGGTTGAGAATAGGTGGGCATGGGAAACCTCCCCCCCCCCCCACTGTCCCCTGGACATATCAAAAAATATGGGGTGACATCGCCGCCATTGTATCATTAGTGGCCCACGATTGGCTGAGGTGCCTTACATTTAATCAACAGTATTAATTATTATTATTTAAAGGAATGTCTGGAAACAGACAGACCGCAAACATTTGGCATTTCTAGCACTTTAGTTTAGGAGGAAAATTTTTGTGTGCTGTGAGCAAGTGTTTAACTTGGGCACCGGATCCTTTTTGGCTCATTAATGAATGGGACACGACTGAGCACTGAGGGGTCCGGTCACCTTTACCTCGACTGTGTGAGTCTCTCCAGCTGCTGTCACTCATACAGTGACCCAGCTTGGACAGGGGGAGAGCTGCCCTGGCTCACTGTCTGCCCTGGGACACTTTGGGTCATTAGCTCCGGTCACACGGAAGTCTCCGAGCACAGCCCATGGACGCTTTGCCTCGTCCCATTACAGTTCTATCATTGCCGAGCTCACCAGCGGTCCTGATTCCGCCCCCCCCCCCGGGGGGGGCCTCCATCAAGTCAAATAAACCACCTACCTCCCCTCAGGCGCCGAATGGCACAGCCCATGGATGGGGCCTTTCGTGGAGATTGTATGCGAGATGTTTGGTGTCAAGCATTAGTTCATAAACACGATCTTATTAAATATTTTCTCTGAACGTAGATGTTATAACCATGTATCCATTGTGGATACAAATCGTATTTACATGTAATGTTAAAGTTATGAATGAATAGAATGTGGGGTGACTAATTGTGGATTACAATATTTGTTGTGTTTCCATAATAGTACCGAGTCAATTAGCTTATGCCATGCTCTTGTCACATTTGCAGAGGAAGATATCTATGAATCATGCTGAGCAGAGGTGCACCAGAGGAGGGCCTGCTGAGCTCCACTCGCTCACCGACCTAGAAGAACGTGCCGCAGCACTAGTGGGCACCCACAATCGTTTTGCCACCCGTGGTGGTGCAGCTCCCATTGTTGCACCACGTGAGTAATGTGTAAAGCAGTGGTAAACCAGTGGTAATTTAAAGCAATTTAACGACATTTTATTATAATATATGAATTATGTAATGTTATGCATGCAGCTTCTGTACTCTCATGTTAATCATATGTAACGTTTCTCGTTCACATTTATTGCAGTAGTGTTGCTCCTTGTACATATGCCAACGCAACGCAAGCATTTTCATGTCTACCCTTCTCTTCTAATAACCTCAATTATGCTTTGCAGCTCCCCAGACACAAAGGGATGCCCCTGCACCAACACCTTTACCGCTGCAGGTCATCACCACCACGCAAAACTGAGGAGGAGAAAGAAACTGAGTCAGAGTTGTCATCTTTGGTACCTGCGACCATGTCATCCTCAACAGATGAAGTAACGGGGCCAAGCGGCTTGCAGCTGGCCATTCCAAGGCATCCAGTACCCATGCCAACCCCACGGAGGTTGAGCCGGCGAGGTAGGCACGCGCTGCAACGGGCAGATGCAAATAAGGACATGGTCTCACTGTCAAGGGTGAGTGTCGACATAGGTCGAGAGCTCCTCCAGGTGCTTGGTGGTTTGACCAGCAACATTGCCACACTGTCTGCGTGAATAACGGAGGGCATGGAGCGGATAGTTGCGGCAATGGAGCGATCGACCGACTCTGTCGCTGTCTTGCGGCATTCGATAGTTTCGGGATACGGCACTGCACCCCAAGATGCCGTAACACCAAGCACCACGACAGATGAGAGACAAGAGGAAGAACTTCCTTCTGACTCGGAAGATGTTTCTTTGCAAACGTCTTCTCCAGCCACTGAGGTAATTCGTCCCCCTCTTCCGCCTTCCCTCTCTCCGGAGGTGGATCGGCAGTCCTATCTGGCAATTGTTGTCCTCTCCTGATAGCCAGATTATGCAACATGCAGCACACCACAATGAACTCAGTGACCTGCTCAGGGTGGTATTGTAGATTGCCTCCCGAGTGGTCCTGGCACCTGAAGCGCTGCTTCAGAACTCCAATTGTCTGTTTGACGATATTGCGTGTAGCTATATGGTTTTCATTGTAGCGTTTCTCGGCTTCAGTCTGGGGCTTATGCAGGGGCGTCATGAGCCAGCTGGCAAGGCCATATCCTTTATCCCCCAGCATCCAACCGTGGCCTTATGGCTGACTCTTAAATAGGTCAGAGACAGTTCTCTCTCGCAAAATGTGTGCATCATGGATGCTCCTTGGACAATTTGCATTTACTGCCATGATTATTTGCTTGTGGTTGACAAATGGCCTCACTTTCAGGGGGTGGAATCCCTTTCGGTTCAGAAGCACCTCTGCATCCTGTAAAGGTGCTCGCATGGCGATGTGCGTACAGTCTATTGCTCCCTGTACCTTGGGGAAGTTTGCTATTCTCGAGAAACCCAAAGCCCTCTCAGTCTTTGCCTCCCTGGTCATAGGGAAGTTTATGAAGTCCATCCTGTGAGCGTAAAGGGCTTTAGTCACCTGTCGAATGGAGCAATTTGTGGTGTGCTGAGAGATACCGCAAATGTCGCCAGCTGAGGCCTAAAAGGAGCCCGATGCATAGAAGGAAAGTGCCGCAGTAACCTTAACCTCAATGGGCAGTATGGTCCTGATGGTGCTGATAGGCTGCAGATCTCCCTTAATTAGCTGGCATATCTCATTGATGACCTTCTTTCGAAAGCGCAACCTTCTAACGCACGTGTTATCGGACAAGTTCAGGTATGTTCGCTTATCCCTGTAAATGCGTTGGATGTAATGTCTCCTCCTCCTCAGCAGTCTGCCACCTCTTTGATTGGGCACATGATGCTCTTCAATAAACCTTCTCCCATCTCTATTCTGCAGCATGTGATTAGTCATCAATACTGGTTGAGAAAATACAGGCCCATCACAATAAATCACTGTAAATGCCCTTAATTTGTCCTCAACAAATACAAATATGATTAGATGATTGGCAAGAGTCAAAAACGGCCTTAAAATCACTGACAAATTACTTCTCCTGACAAGCACTTCAAGCAGCCTTTTATGAAAGATGCTCCGAGTTACAAAATGGCATCTGTAGTGCCGAGTTAAGGTCAGGTGATTGCAGCTTTTCTTCAGCGTCTTTTTGGGCCAGTGAGCATTTGGGCGAATTATGGGTAAAATGCCAAAAGTAGCGCTCGGCAATAATCTGGGCCATAATCGGGCGCTAGTTTCCATTATAAACAGCATTCTCAGCTTTGTACGAGGATGACGTCATTTTTTTTTTAAATAGACCGGGCGATGCAGCTCATTCCTGTATGCCGAAAGTTGCCCCAGGGATAAATGGGCTATAATAGGGCACTAGTTTCCACTTTTCAGCAAATATGGGCGATAGCCTGCATCTCAGTGCTCATATGGGTGCTAAATGGGCACTAGTGATGTGCCGAAAGTCGAGATAATGTTGAGACAAATTTTTTTGCAGTGATTTTCCACTGATTTTATCCATAATACGAGCTTTTTTTGAGCTATCCTGCTTTGCAGAAACATACAACCTGGCAGACAATCAAAGCACAAATAATGCCAAATATCAACCTGCCCTAAAAGCCCTGAAGAGATTTGTTAACACAGCAGCTGCAGGAAAAAATGAGCATCACACATGGCACATTATACTTATCTCACTGCTACTCCTGAAATGCAATCAATTATTTTTAATATGTATCAAAGTAAATGTCAACAGGAATCTGGTCATCATCTTCCTGGTATGATGATGGTTATCCTTCATACTCAAAGATTATTGGAAAGGAAGTCAGACTTTATGACTGGACTATTAAAGCCAATGCAGGACCAAAGCAGTCCATCTAGGGTAAAAAGTCTGCTGCTGTTGATGTTTTCATTGCACTGGTGCTAATACCAGCTTATAGCCCAATGCACTGCTGCTCATCAACTTGTCTGATCAGCCACAACATTTTTCCAGCTGTTGGCATTGATATGACGTAGAGGTTGTGCTGGACCATGTCGTTATATCTCTTTTGCTTCCCACTTCACTACCGCTTGCCTTGTCACACTTCTCTGCAAAGGATTGCTTTTGGCATTCTGAAGTCTTTTACAATGTGACCAGGACAGCTGTGTTCTCTTTAGTATGGCTTCAATGTGGTTTTGCCATGCTTGATGATTTCACGGTTGATAATTCTGTCCTGTCAGTTCATGTACATATTTGACCTTGAGTACTGAAGGGGGAACTAGTAAACCTGCCTAAATTTAAGAAGGGTAATGATATGTCCTTACTATACAGTATAAATGCACACGAGGTCCATACTTGAGAGAAGGTCACTCTGTGACCAGTTACCTTTATTACCAAGACCACAAGTGATGAAGGTGGGTGGAGCTTCCCTTTTTATACCTGAAAGTCCAGGTTAGGAGTGTCTCCCACAAGTTCACCCCTTGTGGTCAATGTTCTCAAGGTGTACAACTTAGGTCAGCTTATACATGGGTTACAATGATAGATGAATACATGACATCACCTCCCCCCCAAAGTCTTATTGGGATCACAGGTTAAGTCTCTCTGGTGGTTTACGCTCCCTTTTAGAGCGCCTAATTTGGGGCTCCGGTTGTTGGGCGCTGGCCTGAGTGTCTGCTGTTTGCGGTGCCTCAGTAACTGGGCTCTCCTCCACTTGGTTCCGGTGTTTGGTCACTGTGGTGGAGTGAACTCTACGTCGTGTTCTTCCTCTGCTTCTTCTATGGGGTTGCTGAACCTCCTTTTAGTTTGATCCACGTGTTTGCGGCAGATTTGTCAATTGGTAAGTTAAACTACCAAAACTCTATTCCCCTCTTTGGCAATCACAGTGCCTGCAAGCTATTTGGGTCCTGCAGCGGAATTAAGGACAAAAATAGGATCATTGACATCAATACATCGCGCCCTCGCATTCCTGTCATGGTAGTCACATTGTGACTGACGCCTGCTCTCAACGATTTCTTTCATAATAGGGTGTATAAGGGATAACCTGGTTTTGAGCGTCCTTTTCATTAGCAGCTCTGCGGGTGGAACCCCTGTGAGCGAGTGTGGTCGGGATCTATTGGCCAACAGAAAGCATGATAAGCGGCTTTGTAGGGAACCCCCTTGGATTCTGAGCATCTCCTGTTTGATTATCTGTACTGCTCGTTCCGCCTGGCCATTTGAAGCCGGCTTGAAAGGTGCCGTTCTGACATGGTTGATTCCATTGCCTGTCATGAAGTCCTGGAATTCAGTGCTTGTGAAACACGGGCCATTGTCGCTGACCAAGACATCCGGTAGACCATGGCCAGCGAACATTGCCCGTAGACTTTCTATTGTGGCAGAGGATGTGCTTGAATTTAAAATGGCACACTCCATCCATTTGGAGTAGGTGTCTACTACAACCAAAAACATTTTTCCCATGAAAGGACCTGCGTAGTCCACATGGATGTGTGACCATGGCTTGGCGGGCCAGGGGCTTAGGGGAACTTCCCTAAGTGCGTTGCCCAGCTGAGCACACGTGTTGCACCTGCGAACACAAAGTTCCAGGTCTGCATCTATCCCTGGCTATCAAACGTGTGACCTGGCAATTGCCTTCATCATGACAATGCCTGGGTGCTCATTGTGAAGTTCGCTGATAAACACCTCTCTGCCCATCTGGGGCATGACTACTCGATTTCCCCACAGTAGGCAATCGGCCTGAATCGAGAGTTCATCCTTGTGCCTATGAAACGGTTTAAATTCCTCAGGGCATGCCCCGTACGTGGCTGCCCAGTCCCCATTCAGCACACATTTCTTAACTAAAGACAGTAGCGAGTCTTTATTTGTCCAGACTTTAATCTGACGGGCTGTCACAGGTGAGCCTTTCGAAAGCTTCAACAGCCATGACCATCTCAGCATCATGCTCAGTTGCCCCCTCAGTGGTGGCTAGTGGGAGCCTGCTGAGTGCATTGGCGCAGTTTTCAGTGCCCGGTCTGTGCTGAATTGTGTCGTCATAGGCGGCTAACGTAAGTGCCCACCTCTGTATGCGGGCTGATGCATTCGCATTTATGGCCTTGTTGTCGGCCAAAAGGGATGTTAAGGGTTTGTGATCTGTCTCCAGCTCAAATTTCCTGCCAAACAGGTACTGGTGCATTTTTTTTTACTGCATATACACATTCTAGCGCTTCCTTTTCTACCATCCTGTAGCCCCTTTCTGCCTGGGACAGACTTCTGGAGGCATAAGCTACCGGCTGTAACTGACCATTGGCATTCACATGCTGCAACACACACCCGATCCCATAGGACGACGCATCGCACGTTAACACAAGTTTCTTACACGGGTCATATAACGTTAACAGTTTGTTGGAGCATAACAAATTGCGTGCTCTATCAAAAGCTCTTTCCTGGCTGTCCCCCCAGACCCAATCACGACCTTTGTGTAGGAGCATGTGTAGCGGCTCTAACAGCGTGCTCAATGTGGGAAGAAAGTAACCAAAATAGTTCAGGAGCCCCAGGAACGAACGCAGCTCTGTCGTGTAGCAGGGTCTGGGTGCTCTCTGGATCGCTTCCGTTTTGTACGCAGTAGGTCTGATCCCGTCTGCTTCTACCCTCCTCCCCAGGAATTCTACCTCTGGAGCTAAGACGACAAACTTCGCCTTTTTCAGTCGCAGCCCTACCCGGTCCAGTCTGCATAGCACCTCCTCCAGGTTGTGGAGGTGTTCTTCAGTATCGCGACCCGTGAAGAGGATGTCGTCTTGAAAAACCACCGTCCTTGGAATCGACTTGAGGAGGCTTTCCATATTTCACTGAAAGATCGCGGCGGCCGAACGAATCCCGAATGGACATCTGTTGTACTCAAACAACCCCTTGTGTGTCGTGAGGGTGGTCAGCTTCTTTGCTCACTCACCAGCTCCTGGGTCATGTAAGCTGAGGTCAGGTCCAATTTTGAAAACAGTTTGCCACTGGACAGCGTCGGAAAGAGGTCCTCCGCTCTCGGTAGCGGGTACTGGTCTTGGAGTGACACCCGATTGATGGTGGCCTTGCAATCGCCACATATCCTGACCGACCCATCCGCCTTGAGCACCACCATGAACGGGCTCGCCCAGTCACTGAATTCAACTGGCGAGATGATGCCTTCCCTCAGCAGGCGGTTCAATTCTCATTCTATCTTTTCCCGCATCACGTACGGCACCGGTCTGGCCTTGTGGTGTACTGGCCTGGCATCTGGGTTTATGTGAATCACTACCTTGGTCCCCATGAAAGTGCCAATGCCGGGTTGAAATAATGAGTCAAATTTGTCCAGGACCTGTGAGCATGATACTCGCTCCACAGAAGAAATTGCATTGACATCGCCCCATTTCCAGTTCATGACAGCAAGCCAACTCCTCCCCAGTAGTGCGGGACCGTCCCCCGGGACAATCCAGAGTGGCAACCTGTTCTTCGAATCTTTGTGTGTCACGACTACCGTGGCGCTGCCTAGCACCGGAATGATCTCCTTTGTATATGTCCATAGCTGTGCATCAATTGGCAATAATTTTGGCCTCATGGCCTTGGACACCCACAACCTTTCAAACTGTTTGATACTCATCAGGGACTGGCTGGCCCCCATCTCTAGCTCCATTAATACTGGGATGCCATTGAGGAGCACTTTCATCATTATCGGTGGCGTCCTGGTATATGAACTGTATATGTGCTCCACATGAACTCGCTGAACTTCAGCTTCCAGCGATTTCCCCCAGTATTCATTTGGCCTTGTCGGGCTTACATCAGGCCCGCCCTCCTCGTACATCAACCTGGCTGCAGGCTTCCTGCACATATGTGCCAAGTGACCACTGACGTTGCAGTTTCTGCAGGTGTATTGCTGATACCTGCACGCTCTAGCTGGGTGTTTGCTTCCACACCTCCGCATTGCCCATTGCAATGGCATGAATCGCCGTTCAGCTAGCCATTGTCTCTGTTGAATTCCCCCTTTGGGTTCGACTGCATGCTGGGGCATGTCCGATTGCCCTTGTTTGCCTAGAGAACTGTGTGCCGCGTTAACAATGTTGACTCCCTGGTCGTTTGCCACATTTGAGCCAAGATTTTTGTCATGCATCATTCTGTCTCTTCCTCCTGTGATAAATGTCTGGGCTATCAGAGCCACCGCTTCCAAGGTCAAGTCTTTGGTCTCAATCAGTTTCCTGAAAACTCCAGCGTGCCCGATGCCCTCAATAAAAAAGTCGCGCAGCATCTCCGCTCTGCATGCATCTGGGAACTTACATCGGCTCGCCAGTCGCCGGAGATCTGCCACGAAGTCTGGAACACTTTTCCCTTCTCGCCGCCAGTGCGTGTAAAGCCGGTGTCTCGCCATGTGCATGCTGCTCGCCAGTTTAAGGTGTTCCCCGATCAACTTACTGAGTTCTTCGAACGTCTTATCCGTCGGCTTCTCTGGCGCTAGAAGGTCCTTCATCAGGGAGTACGTTCTGGATCCACAAACCGTCAGAAGATGAGCCCTGCATTTGTCGGCCGAATCCTGTCACAACCATTCCTTAGTGACAAAACTTTGCTGTAGTCTCTCAATAAAGTCGTCCCAATCATCACCAACACAGTACCTCTCTTCTGTGCTGCTAGTAGCCATGTTCGCATGGTTTAAATCCCAGTTTCTCGTCGCCAATGATATGTCCTTACTATACAGTATAAATGCACACGAGGCCCATACTTGAGAGAAGGTCACTCTGTGACCAGTTACCTTTATTACCAAGACCTCAAGTGATGAAGGTGGGTGGAGCTTCCCCTTTTATACCTGAAAGTCCAGGTTAGGAGTGTCTTTCACAAGTTCGCCCCTTGTGGTCAATGTTCTCAAGGTGTACAACTTAAGTCAGCTTATACATGGGTTACAATAATAGGTGAATACATGACAGGTAACATGTAGGACTCTCATCTGTATAGCAAGACGGTGATGGCAACAATCCTGCACTCTTCAAGTTTTGTTTGTTATGAGATTGATCCCATGCTGGCTCCAGACATACTTTTGCCAGTTTTCCAAAGTAAAGCTGAAATAAACACTCATCTATTACTGCATCATTTAACAACATACTGCTCAGATAGTGGCGCCAATTCACAACATGATCAGTTTTGTATATTACTCTCTTGGGGCTTATAGATACATGTTCTGTTTAGAAATCCCTATGTTGCTCATGAGCACGGATCAGAGGTGGAGTTGAATAATGTGTCATCCCAAGCTAATTCACCAAAGGGCTGGTGGGTAACAGGATCTTGTCCAGCAACCACAAAACCTTGACAATGTTTTCAGCCCCACAATGCATTGCCCATAATATCCTCTGTGCTTGCACTGAAACGTCACACATACACTGAAGAGATCATGTGCAATGTATTATGAGGCAATTTAATATTTCCAAGAATAAGCAAATATTTGATGCCCAACACAAGTTGCGCGATATGGACCAGAAACTTGTATTGCACAGAGAGTTGGCAACTATGCTCGCAGGCCATACTAGTGCTGACATGTATGGAACTCACTGCATCGGTGAGATGACAATAGAGGTATGGATATGGATGGGCAGCTTGTCCTGGAGTTGGGAGGTGATGGTGGAGCAGAGGTTGGGATCTTACTAAACTTTGACAGGCCTGCTCACCAAATGATACCCCAGAGTGATTCAAAATACAATTGAAAATTCACTCAAATAAATCAGGTTTTCAATTCAGCTTATCTAATACAGTACACAAAAAATGAAAAGTGGCAATGCCTTATTATAAAATGAACATTTTTATAGTATTTTAATCCTATTTTTCAGGTCAATAACACTGTTATCTCATAAATTTATTAGATTTCTAGAGTATAAATCTAACCACAAATATTTTCCTTTGAGCTGCGAGCATTCTTAAAAATAAATCAACCAGCTGTGCCTTTGCTCTCAGGACCAGTAACCATAGGAACTCCGTCCTAATAACTGCTGTTGAGCATTCTGTGACATCAGCAACACAAATAAACCAAAAAGGATCAAACACCCTAAAGTCATTAAATTAACAAAATTGAATGAAAGAAACTAACAATAAACCTGTAAAAGCTCACAAGAATAGCACAACTACTAAAATAAATTAAAAAGCAAACATATTTCAGGAACTCACCAAGTTCATGCTTCTTCAACACGTCTTAGAAACATAGAAAATAGGTGCAGGAGTAGGCCATTCAGCCCTTCGAGCCTGCACCACCATTCAATAAGGTCATGGCTGATCATTCCCTCAGTACCCCTTTCTTGCTTTCTCTCCATACCCCTTGATCCCTTTCGCCATAAGGGCCATATCTAACTCCCTCTTGAACTAGCATCAACAACTCTCTGCAGTAGAGAATTCCACAGGTTAACAACTCTCTGATTGAAGAAGTTTCTCCTCATCTCAGTCCTAAATGGCTTACCCCCCTTATCCTTAGACTGTGTCCCTTGGTTTTGGACTTCCCCAACATCGGGAACATTCTTCCTGCATCTAACCTGTCCAGTCCCGTCAGAATTTTATATATTTTTATGAGATCCCCTTTCATCCTTCTAAACTCCAGTGAATACAGGCCTCGTCAATCCAGTCTCTCCTCATATGTCAGTCCTGCCATCCCTGGAATCAGTCTGCTGAAGCTTCGCTGCACTCCCTCAATAGCAAGAACATCCTTCCTCAGATTAGGAGACCAAAACCGAACACAATATTCCAAGTGAGGCCTCACCAAGGCCCTGTACAACTGCAATAAGACCTCCCTTTTCCTATACTCAAATCCCCTAGCTATGAAGGCCAACATACCATTTGCCTTCTTCACCGCCTGCTGTACCTGCATACAGCTTTCAGTGACAGATGTACCATGACACCCAGGTCTCGTTGCACCTCCCCTTTTCCTAATTTGCCGCCATTCAGATGATATTGTGTCTTCGTGTTTCTACTGCATCTGCCATGCATTTGCCCACTCACCTAACCTGTCCAAGTCAACCTGCAGCCTCTTAGCATCCTCCTCACAGCTCACACCGCCACCCAGCTAAGTGTCATCTGCAAACTTGGAGATATTACACTCAATTCCTTCATCTAAAGCATTAATGTATGTTGTAAATAGCTGGGGTCCCAGCCCTGCGGCATCCCACTAGTCACTGCCTGCCATTCTGAAAAGGATCCATTTATCCCGACTCTCTGCTTCCTGTCTGCCAATCAGTTCTCTATCCACGTCAGTACATTACCCCCAATACCATGTGCTTTAATTTTGCACATCAATCCCTTGTGTGGGACCTTGTCAAAAGGCTTTTGAAAATCCAAATACACCACAACTACTGGTTCTCCCTTGTCCACTCTACCAGTTACATCCTCAAAAAATTCTAGAAGATTTGTCAAGCATGATTTCCCTTTCATAAATCCATGCTGACTTGGACCGATCCTGTCACTGCTTTCCAAATGCGCTGCTATTTCATCTTTAATAATTGATTCCAACATTTTCCCCACAACTGATGTCAGGCTAACTGGTCCATAATTACCCATTTTCTCTCTCCCACCTTTTTTTTTTTAAAAAGTGGTGTTACATTGGCTACCCTCCAGTCCATAGGAACTGATCCAGAGTCAATAGACTGGTGGAAAATGATCACCAATGCATCCAATATTTCTAGGGCCACTTCCTTACGTACTCTGGGATGCAGACTATCAGGCCCTGGAGATTTATTGGCCTTCAATCCCATCAATTTCCCTAACACAATTTCCCGCCTAATAAGGATTTCCTTCAGTTCCTCCTTCTTACCAGACCCTCAGTCCCCAAGTATTTGCGGAAGGTTATTTGTGTCTTCTTTCGTGAAGACAGAACCAAAGTACTTGTTCAACTGGTCTGCCATTTCTTTATTCCCCATTATAAATTCACCTGAATCTGACTGCAAGGGACCTCCGTTTGTCTTCACTAATCTTTTTCTCTTCACATATCTATAGAAGCTTTTGCAATCAGTTTTTATGTTCCTAGCAAGCTTCCTCTCATACTCTATTTTTCCCCTCATAATTAAACCCTTTGTCCTCCTCTGCTGAATTCTAAATTTCTTCCAGTCCTCAGGTTTGCTGCTTTTTCTGGCCAATTTATATGCCTCTTCCTTGGATTTAACACTATCCTTAATTTCCCTTGTTAGCCATGGTTGAGTCATCTTCCCCGTTTTATTTTTACTCCAGGCAGGGATGTACAATTGTTGAAGTTCATCCATGTGATCTATAAATGTTTGCCATTGCCTATCCACCGTCAACCCTTTAAGCATCATTCGCCAGTCTATTCTAGCCAATTCACGTCTCATACCATCGAAGTTACCTTTCCTTAAGTTTAGGACCCAAGTCTCTGAATTAACTGTGTCACTCTCCATCTTAATAAAGAATTCTATCATATTATGGTCCCTCTTCCCCAAGGGGCCTCGCACAACAAGATTGCTAATTAGTCCTTTCTCATTACACATCACCCAGTCTGGGATGGGCGGCCCTCGAGTTGGTTCCTTGACATATTGGTCTAGAAAACCATCCCTCATATACTCCAGGAAATCCTCCCCCACCGTATTGCTACCAGTTTGGTTAGCCCAATCTATATGTAGATTTAAGTCACCCATGATAACTGCTGTACCTTTATTGCACACTACCCTAATTTCTTGTTCGATGCTGTCCCCAACCTCACTACTACTGTTTGGTGGTCTGTACACAACTCCCACTAGCGTTTTCTGCCCTTTGGTATTCCACAGCTCCACCCATACAGATTCCACATCATCCAAGCTAATGTCCTTCCTTACTGTTGTGTTAATTTCCTCTTTAACCAGCAATGCTACCCCACCTCCTTTTCCTTTCTGTCTATCCTTCCTGAATGTTGAATACCCCTGGATGTTGAGTTCCCAGCCTTGGTCACCCTGGAGCCATGTCTCGGTGATGCCAATTATATCATATTTGTTAATTGCTGCCTGGGCAGTTAATTCGTCCACCTTATTACTAATACTCCTCGCACTGAGGCACAGAGCCTTCAGGCTTGTCTTTTTAACACACTTTGCCCCTTTAGAATTTTGCTGTAATGTGGCCCTTTTTGATTTTTGCCTTGGGTTTCTCTGCCCTCCACTTTTACTTGTCTTCTTTCTATCTTTTGCTTCTGCCCCCATTCTACTTCCATCTGTCTCCCTGCATAGGTTCCCACCCCCTGCCATATTAGTTTAACCCCTCCCCAACAGCACTAACAAACACTCCCCCAGAACATTGGTTCCGGCCCTGCCCAGGTGCAGACCGTCCGGTTTGTACTGGTTCCACCTCCCCCAGAACCAGTTCCAATGTCCCAGGAATTTGAATCCCTCCCTGAATGGGGGAGGGGGGGGGGCGGGAAGAGCTGGGGGGGGGGGGGCGGTGGAGAGAGACTGGAGGAGAAAGACATGGGGGGGAGGGGCAAATCGGAGAGGAGAGAGGGATCACGTTCTTCCAAACTTTACAAGGGACATCACTGGAATGGATGATATCCAGAAGTCACGACACTGTCACTATTCACTTCATACCCAATAAACCAGTTAACAATCTGTATACAATGCCCCATCTCTGGTGGCGGGGGGTGGGGGGCAGGGGGAGGGTGCACTTTCGCTGGGGCAAGGCACGTCAGCTGGGGGTGGTATGTACTTGGACTGGGGTAAGGCACTTTGGCTGGGAGAGGGATGTACTTGGACTGGAGTAAGGCACTTTGGCTGGGGGAGGCATGCACGTGGACTCGGGTAAAGCACTTTGGTTGGGGGTGGGATGGACTTGGACTGGGGTATGGGACTTTGGCAGGCCCTTGCTGTCTTCTGGGGAGCTCTGTCCTCTGTCGCTTCAGGAAGTCAAAGTGGGTCGAGCAAAATCAGTGGGACCTTGGGATGGGCGGTTCCAGTGACATGTTCCTGTGAAACTTCAGGGTGTGGCTTATCCTCCAAGGGGACCAATCAGGAACAAAGGGTGGAGCACGTTGGCCATTTTGGCAGTCCAAAAAAACGTGTCCTTTTTTAAAAGAGGCTATGTGTATGAGAATGAGTAAAACAGTGTTCTGAATACACACTTGTTGCAGCTTTTGTCTAAATGTTAAAATGTATATTCAACTAAGACAGGGAGAAAGATAAACGGTGAAAGTCTGGGGTAAGAAAGAGAGGGAGATGATAGAGTACTTTCTTCATTTAATGCTACTTCAATTTTCACAAAGAAAGACCAGCTGAATTTTGAATGCAATTAATTATTTCCAACCATCAGTTCGAAAAAGTCAACGGTAATTGCATATCCTATAAGATAGAGATGGTCGCGGTAATTTTCAATTTCCCCTTCTTAACAGTAACCTGGCAGAATGGATCACCTGCTCATTATTGAATTTGTTCCATTTTGATCCTATTGATTTCAATGAGAAGAAATCAGACGAGTTCTGTAATGGTGAGCAATCTGCTCAGGTGGTGAAGTTGAAAATTACCCCGTCTAATTTCTAAGATGAGAGAGAGAGAGAGAGAAAGCCAGAGAGGGAAGCAAAAACAATTAAGGGAAGAGAAACAGGGAGAGAAGTAGCAGAGGAGAGAAAGAGAGCCAAGGACAGAAGAGGAGAGACAAGAGATACAGACATCAGAGATAACTTAGAGAGTATCGATGTTCTCTGACTTATTGTGCAATACCATTGGAGATCAATTATTATGAAAATAATCACATGATTTCAAGACGTAATCTCATGCTGTGATTCACAGTTACTTTGATCGACATGCATTCATTTAACAATTTAGATTGTTTTGCATCAAATGTGTGCCCATCAAGTAAAACAATAAAGTAATCAAGTTTGTTTTGAGGAAAATAATTTAAAATAATTTATTTTAAAAAGTCGCTCTGCACAGGAATATAAAGGCTCAATTTCCCCTAATGCCGTTTTTTGGCATACTTGAAGAGTTACACTCATTTATTGGGAGCCCAACTACGCCAAAAAAAAAATCATCCCACTTTCCCCATTTGAATTATTGATTTTGGCAGCACGGAGCCTGTCCTTTAACTTTGGGGGTGGACTCTCAGATCTGCACCAAAAAGATCGGGTTGCCAGGGTAACGAGGGACACAATGCGGGTTCAGGCTGGAAAGTGAACATACAACACATTCTGGCCAGCTCACAGCAACCTGCACAAGCACCTTGTACATTGCAGCAGCTAACCAGCATGGAATTATTAAAGAGCTTATGCCAAAAGTCTATCCTCCCCTCCCGGTGCTGCTCCTAACCCTGGCCGAAAGGCATCCCCCGCTCTTCCCTCTCCGCCCACTCGCCCCCCACCCTCCTCCTCTCTTTCTCCCTCTCTCCTGTTGCTGTCCCGGCCGTGGAACTGCATCTGCTGCACTGATTCTCTTATCTGTGCCAATTTTGTTAGCTGCCCAAAAGGTTTTTCCAGAGCGGTCACATACGTTGTCCTAAGAAAAATTGGAGTAAATCGGAGCTGGCCAAATTTGCTTTAATGGCCAAAATTGACGCACGTGTCAGGTTACACCCCCAATGAGGTAAAAAAAAATCATAGCCTAAAAAAATCCTACCTAAGTGAATTACGCTAGCAGAGAAACTTTGGGAAAACTTGGAGAATTTAATTTAATCCAAAAGAAAAGGTGCACACCAAAAAAACGGCGCGGATAATTGGGGAAAATTGAGCCCAAAATCTTTTCCTGATAGGTAGGTGGGCTTTACACTTACCAAATATAGCAGCTCACCAAAATAATTGTGGGTGTTCCAAGTGAATCTTTTTCTTCTTTTATTCCTTGGCATTACTTCTAAATCAGTAGCAGCTTCATGAAAAATGTTTGCTTTTTGTACTACTTTGTGTATAAATATAAACTTTAATATGTTGAGGATTTTTTGCTTAATTTCTGCACAATAAACTATAAGATATTTCAGATCAGAACAGACGACTGCTCACACAATGAAATCAAACTGTCTTAAACTGGTGACATGGAGTTACACTGAATTACAACCTATTTCACAATGGGCCAAAAATTACAGCCTCGCTGGGTGCGTACTAAGTGTGCACACACCCGGTGAGGCTTACAAAAGAACGTTTTCGGCGTGGGATGTGCATGTACCGAGAGCCGGCTTTTGCAATTCTGCGCATTCCTGCAGGAAGGACATCCGTGGGCACAGATTGGGCTATTTGCCCAACTCTTGCCCAGCGAATGTCCTTCAAACTCTTACAACTGATAAAAGCAGGCATATAGCCTACTTTTACCAGCTTAAGAGTTTTAAAACATAGAAAAATTTAGTTTGATCACTCATATCAAAAAACCCTGTCCATTAGGGTAAGTTTATTTTTAACCCTATAAAAACACATTTAAAAAAATGTTTTTTTTCTAAAACATTTAATTACATTCAGTATCGATTACTTTTAAATAAGTGAGGTTTTTTTTTTATTTATTGTGTTGTGTTTCTTGATTTCGGGGAATATTCTCCTTGATAGTCATGGGAGCTCTGTTTTCTCATGGGAGCTCGTAAAAACAGAGCTCCCATTATTATCAATGAGAATAGTACATAGTGATTAGTGGTTCAGGCCCACGTGATTCCAGGCTGCACATACGCTCCTGGAGGACATGTTCCCATACGCTGCACAGTGAATGAAGGCCTCCGACCAGAATCCTACGTTGCTCCTGGACCACCAGGTACTTCCGTAGATTATTTTCAGGTCGGAGGCGGTCGTCCCCAATGTTTCCGTAGGAAAGATGTTCCATATTCGGAAAAGTGGGGGAAATGAAGTATCTTTTTTTCTGTCTTTGTGTTGCCTTTATACTGCACATCCTTACCAACGGATCCATTACAGACCCAATCCACGTCCAGATCGGGATCAAACAGGGCTGCGTCATCGCCCCTACCCTCTTCTCAATCTTCCTCGGTGTCATGCTCCACCTCACAGTCAACAAGCTCCCCACTGGAGTGGAACTAAACTACAGAACCAGTGGGAACCTGTTTAACCTTCGCCATCTCCAGGCCAGGTCCAAGACCACCCTAACCTCTGTCGTCGAGCTACAGTACGCGGATGATGCCTTCGTCTGCGCACATAGAGGCTGAACTCCAGGACATAGTCGACGTATTTACTGAGGCGTACGAAAGCATGGGCCTTACACTAAACATCTGCAAGGCAAAGGTCCTCCACCAGCCTGTCCTCGCCGCACAGCACTGCTCCCCAGTCATCAAGATCCATGGCGCGGCCCTGGACAACGTGGACCATTTCCCATACCTCAGGAGCCTCTTATCAACAAGAGCAGGCATTGATGACAAGATTCAACACCGCCTCCAGTGCGCCAGTGCAGCTCTCGGCCGCCTGAGGAAAAGAGTGTTCAAAGACCAGGCCCTCAAATCTGCCAGCAAGCTCATGGTCTACAGGGCTATAGTAATACCCGCCCTCATGTATGGCTTAGAGACATGGGCCATGAACAGTAGACACCTCAAGTCGCTGGAGAAATACCACCAACAATGTCTCTGCAAGATCCTACAAATCCCCTGGGAGGACAGACGCACCAACATTAGCGTCCTCGACCAGGCCAACATCCCCAGCATTGAAGCACTGACCACACTTGATCAGCTCCACTGGGTAGGCCACATTGTCAACATGCCAGACACGAGACTCCCAAAGCAAGCGCTATACTCGGAACTCCTTTACAGCAAACGAGCCAAAGTTGGGCAGAGGAAACGTTACAAGGACACCCTCAAAGCCTCCCTGATAAAGTGCAACATTTCCACTGACACTGGGAGTCCCTGGCCAAAGACCGTCCTAAGTGGAGGAAGTGTATCCGGGAGGGCGCTGAGCACCTCGAGTCTCATCAGCGAGAACATGCAGAAATCAAGTGTAGGCAGCGGAAAGAGCGTGCGGCAAACCTATCCCACCCTCCCTTACCCTCAATGACTATCTGTCCCACCTGTGACAGGGAGTGTGATTCTCGTATTGGACTGTGCAGCCAACTAAGAACTCATTTTAAGAGTGGAAGCAAGTCTTCCTCAATTCCAAGGGACTGCCTATGATGATGAATACTGCACAATATGTTCACAGACATTCAAACCTTGCACAAATCTTGCAGGTATTAGCACACTCGTCTATGCAGACCCCATAAGATTTTAAAATGACATGGAAACATGCAATTCTAAACAGGAAACAATGGGCCACTGCATCTAATTTGCTTAAGGAGATCCCTGATACAGTCCAATGCTTTTATAATGAAATCTTGTTTGTCATAACAAAATGTCACTACATTAGGAATTGGTTGATTGAACATTAGCAAATGACAGTTTGATGGCTTAAAGAAGTCAAGAAGGAGATTCCAGTGCTGATCTGCATTTAGATTATCAAAATCACGACTGTTTCCTGTAGCTGAACTGGAATTAATACTTTTATATAGTGTTTACGTGTTTAAATGTAGAGATAGAACCAGATTACTAAACATTTTAACAGGACACGCATGTTTGACTGGTTGTGATGTCTTTTTATAATATGCTAGGGTACAGTACTGATTCAATTTTCAACACAGTGATAACATAAGAATTAGAAACAGGAGTAGGCCATCTAGCCCCTCGAGCCTGCTCCGCCATTCAACAAGATCATGGCTGATCTGGCCATGGACTCAGCTCCACTTACCCGCCCGTTCCCCGTAACCCTTAATTCCCTTATTGGTTAAAAATCTATCTATCTGTGATTTGAATACATTCAATGAGCTAGCCTCAACTGCTTCCTTGGGCAGAGAATTCCACAGATTCACAACCCTCTGGGAGAAGAAATTCCCTCTCAACTCGGTTTTAAATTGGCTCTCCCGTATTTTGAGGCTGTGCCCCCTAGTTCTCGTCTCCCCGACCAGTGGAAACAACCTCTCTGCCTCTATCTTGTCTATCCCTTTCATTATCTTAAATGTTTCTATAAGATCACCCCTCATCCTTCTGAACTCCAACGAGAAATGACCCAGTCTACTCAATCTATCATCATAAGGTAACCGCCTCATCTCCGGAATCAGCCTAGTGAATCGTCTCTCTACCCCCTCCAAAGCTAGTATATCCTTCCTTAAATAAGGTGACCAAAACTGCACGCAGTACTCCAGGTGCGGCCTCACCAATACCCTATACAGTTGCAGCAGGACCTCCCTGCTTTTGTACTCCATCCCTCTCGCAATGAAGGCTAACATTCCATTCGCCTTCCTGATTACCTGCTGCACCTGCAAACTAACTTTTTGGGACTCATGCACAAGGACCCCCAGGTCCCTCTGCACCACAGCATGTTGTAATTTCTCCCCATTCAAATAATATTCCCTTTTACTGTTTTTTTTTTCCCCAAGGTGGATGACCTCACACTTTCCGACATTGGATTCCATCTGCCAAACCTTAGCCCATTTGCTTAACCTATCTAAATCTCTTTGCAGCCTCTCTGTGTCCTCTACACAACCCGCTTTCCCACTAATCTTTGTGTCATCTGCAAATTTTGTTACACTACCCTCTGTCCCCTCTTCCAGATCATCTATGTATATTGTAAACAGTTGTGGTCCCAGCACCGATCCCTGTGGCACACCACTAACCTGAAAAGGACCCATTTATCCCGACTCTCTGCTTTCTATTAGCCAGCCAATTCTCGATCCATGCTAATACATTTCCTCGGACTCCGCGTACCTTTATCTTCTGCAGTAACCTTTTGTGTGGCACCTTATTGAATGCCTTTTGGAAATCTAAATACACCACATCCATCGGTACACCTCTATCCACCATGCTCGTTATATCCTCAAAGAATATAAGTAGCTGTGTTTACACTGTCCGCTTGCATTACTGCGTGCGCAGGAGAACTATTGTTAAAGGTAGAAGGCAGGGCTGGGGTACTAAATAAGTACTTTGCATCGGTTTTTACCAAGGAAGAGAACATTGCCAAAACTATGGTAAACGAGAAGGTTGTCGGGATACTAGATTAGATAAAAACTCAGTTACATCAAACTGCTACGAAAAACTATAAAAATAATAAAACCGGACAGACCATCCGGCATCAACCTAGGCACCAGATTCGGACCCGACAAAGGCACACCCAGCCCAGTCGACCCTGCAAAGTCCTCATCGCTAACATCTGGGGATTTGTGCAAAAATTGCAAGAGCTGTCCAACAGATTAGTCAAGCAACAACAGCCTGACATCGTCATACTCACTAAATCATACCTTTCAGCCAACATCCCATCACCATCCCTGGGTATGTCCTGTCCCACCGGCAAAAATCCCACCAAAGGTGGCAGCACAGTGGTAAACAGTTGGGAGGCAGTGGCCCTAGGAGTGATCAAACTTGATTCTGGACCCCATGAAGATTAAAAATAGATGACGAGGAGATACTAGAAAGGCAAACATCTGAAGGGTTTGGATAGAGTAAATAAAGAGAAACTGTTTCCAATGGTCAATAACCCGAGCACAGATTGAAGCTGATTGGCAAAAGAACCAAAAGTAACATGAGGAAATAATTTTTGCACGAGTGGTTAGGATTTGGAATGCACTGTTAGATAGGGTGGTGGATACAGATTCAATAGTAGCCTTCAAAAGGAAATTGTGTAAATGCTTCAAGGAGAAAAAAATGAGGGGATATGAGAAAAGAGTGGAGGAGTGGGACTAACTAGATTGCTCTTCGAAAGAGTTGGTGCAAACTCAATGGGCTGAATAGTCGCCTTCTGTGTTGTACTATTCTCTAAAAACAGAGCTCTGTGCATGTAAACCCAAATGTTCTGTTGGTGATATTTCTAATATACCAGTCATTTTGTTGCAAAGATTAAATATTACATCAAGCTTTTGGTGTACCAGTATTAATGACTTCCATGCAGTTTCATACCATTTGGTATCGATCAAGTGACAAAATCCTCATGATTTGTGTATAAAATCACGGAGTTACACACAACTATGTAACTCAGAAAATTGAACAGTGAGCAGATTACGTAGGCTGATGCCATCTATGTAATTTATCTTTTTGTATGAAACATTTTACAGGAAAGCAGACAAATACATGGAATAAAATGACAGTGCAGAACACAAAACACATAACTACAAAATTATCAAACCTCAAGCAAATGAAGGGTTTTGAAAAATCCCCCTCCCAACAAGCAGGTATTGGATTTGTAGTGTCGACACCCAGCAAAAGCACTTACTGCTGTGTCTTATTCATTCATGACAAATTTTATATATGGTTTCAAATTGGGACTGAAGATTATATGAATACATATAAGAGCAATTTCAGTTATCCTGTGCTCCCAGCACCATACAAGTTTCGAAAGGAACACAAGCCAGAGGATTGGGGCTAGGGCCCTATCTCTCATCTGCACTCGCTGGTGGAATAGTCGAAATATCCTTTATACCACTAGCTGGTTCAGCTGAGTGTATACTATGAGCCACCAAATAGTGGGAAGAAGATAGAGTAGCAAATTTGCAGACAAATTTCTGAAAGATGCAAGAACTATAGAATAGTGATAATGGGGGATTTCAATTATCCCAATATAGACTGGGATAGTAATAGCATAAATGGGAAAGATAGGGAGGAATTCCTGAAATGTGTACAAGAAAACGTTCTTGATCAGTATGTTTCCAGCACAACAAGAAAGTAAGCAATGCTGAATTTAGTTTTCGGGAATGAAGTGGGCAAGTGGAGCATGATTCCATTGGGGAGCATTTGGGGAATAGTGATCATAATATCATTCGGTTTGGAAAAGTTATGGAAATGTACAATCAAGTGTAAAAATACTTAACTAGAGGAGGGCTAATTTCAGCAAGTTAAAAGGGGATCTTGTGCAGGTAGATTGAAATCAAAAATTGGTAGGTAAAACAGTAATTGAAGAATGGGAGGCCTTCAAGGAGGAGACAGTTTGGGTACAGAGTAGACACATTCACACGACAGGGAAAGGACGAGCATCCAAAGCTAGAGCTAAAGATACACAGATTAAAATGAAACAGAAAAAGGAAGCTTATGACAAATGTAATCTCAGAATACAGTAGAGAACTAAGCTACAGAAAGTACAGAGGAGATCTAACAAAGGGAATAAGCAGAGCAAAAAGAGGATCTGAGAATAGATTAGCAGCTAACATAAAATGGAAGCCAAAAGTCTATTTATAAACATACAACTAGTAAAAGGGCAGTCAAAAGATGATCAGGGCCAATTAGGAACAAAAAATGAGATCTTCTTGTGGAGGCAAAGGGTATGGCTATGGTATTAAATGAATACTTTGCATCAGTATTCACTAGATATGAGGACGCTGCCAATGTAGTAGTGAGGGAGGAGGTAGTAGCAATATTGGATAGGATAAAAGTAGGTAAAGAGGAGGTACTTAAAAGGTTGGCAGTACTCAAAGTAGAAAAGCCATGCAGTCCAAATGGGATGCATCCAAGGATACTAAGGGAAGTAAGGATGAAAATTGCAGAGGCTCTGTCCAGAATCTTCCAATCCTCCTTAGATATGGTGCCATGCCAGATGACTGGAGGATTCCAAATGTTACACTCCTGTTCAAAAAAAAATGGGAAAGGGATAAACCCAGCAATTACAGGCCCAATGTCTGTGGTGGGGTGACTTTTAGAGACACTAATCTGGCATAAAATGAATTGGCATTTGGAAAATTATGGGCTAATAAATGAAAATTAGCATGGATTTGTTAAAGGTATATCATGTTTGACTAACTTCATTGATTTTTTTGATAAAGTAACGGAGAGGGTTGATAAGGGTAGTGCGTTTGATGTTATGTATATTGACTTTCAAAAAACATTTGATAAACATAGAAACATAGAAAATAGGTGCAGGAGTAGGCCATTCGGCCCTTCGGGCCTGCACCACCATTCAATAAGATCATGGCTGATCATTCACCTCAGTACCACTTTCCAATAGAAACATAGAAGTACCACATAATAGACTTGTTAATAAAATTAAAGCCCATGGAGTTAAAGGGACAGTGACAGTGTGGATACAAATTTGGCTCAGGGGCAGAAAACAGAGTAGTGATGAACGGTTGTTTTTCAGACTGGAAAATAGAAGGTGGTGTTCCCCAGAGGTCAGTATTAGGACCACTGGTCTTTTTGATTTATATTAATGACCTGGACTTAGGGATACAGGGCATAATTTCAAAGTTTGCAGATGATATGAAACTCAGAAAGTAGTAAACAATATGGAGGAGAGCAACAGACTTCTGGAGAACATAGACAGGCTGGTGGAATCGGCAGACAAAATTTAACGCAGAGAGGCAAATGAAATTTAACGCAGGGAGACAGATGAAATTTAACGCAGAGAAGTGTGAAATGATACACTTTGATAAGAAAATTGAGGAGAGGCAATATAAACTACATGGTACAATTTTAAAGGGGGTACAGGAAAAGAGAGACCTGGAGTGTATGTACACGTATTTTTGAAGGTGGCAAGACAAGTTGAGAAGGCTGCTAAAAAAGCAAATGGGATCCTTGGCATTATTAATAGAAGCATAGAGTACAAAAGCAAGGAAGTTATGCTCAAACTTCATAAAACACTGGTTGGGCCACAGCTGAGGCTAGGAAGGATGTCAAGGCCTTAGGAAAGGTGCAAAAGAGAATTACTAGAATGGAACCAAGGATGAGGGACTTGTTATGTAGAGAGACTGGAGAAGCTGGGGTTGCTCTCCTTAAAACAGAGAAGGTCAAGAGGAGATTTGATAAAGCTGTTCAAAATCATGACAGGTTTTGATTGAGTAAATAAGGAGGAAATGTTTCCAGTGGCAGAAGGATCAGTAACCAGAAGACACAGATTTAACACAAAAGCAAAATATTGTGGATGCTGGAATAAAACCAGAACATGCTGGAAATCTCAGCGGGTCAGGCAGCATCTGTGGAGAGAGAGAAAGCAGAGTTTACGAATCGGGTCGATGATCCTTTGTCAGACGCAGACGCAGACTGTAAGGAAAAAATCCTAGATTCTCTATAACTAAGCATCTTATTGCTGTATCATGCAGTTCTGATGAAGGGTCATCGACCCGAAACGTTAACTCTGCTTTCTCTCCACAGATGCTGCCTGACCTGATGAGATTTCCAGCATTTTCTGTTTTTAGACACAGATTTAAGGTGATTGCAAAAAGAATCAGAGGCGACATGCGAAAATATTTTTAATGCAGCAAGTTGTTATGATCTGGAATGTACTGCTTGAAGGGGTAGTGGACGCAGATTCAATAGTAACTTTCAAAAGGGAATTGAATAAGTATTTAAAGGGGAAAAAATTTATAGGGTTATGAGGAAAGAGCTAAGGAGTAGGATTAATTGGATAATTAATTGGATAGCTCTACCTGTAAAAATGTGCAAAGTAATGAGTGACATGAAAAAAAGCCCTGTACAAATAAGTAGCTGCTTGTGTTGTTTAAACTACTGTGATTGTGTGTGTTTGCAGAGTTCCTTTATTTTCTTTTAATCTTTCCTTAAAACTTTATAAGTCTTGGTGCTTTAGGTGCAGGTCTTCTCCGTTTCCTACTATTTTTTATTTGTTATTGAATGCTTTTTGTGCTTTGTTTAGTGCTTTGTAAGTCTTGGGGCGTTACCAGCCGTTTTGGCCATTTAAGCCAGTTTGGACAGTTAATAGTTGCTCCAAACTAACGTAAGCCAGCGTATGTGGCCACTTGTGGCTGCACAAAAAACCCTTGCAGAGAGTTAAGAAATCAGCGCAGGTCAGTACATTCTAAAGCACCAAGACTTACAAAGCACTAAACAAAGCACAAAAAGCATTCAATAACAAATAAAAAATAGTAGGAAGCGGAGAAGACCTGCACCTAAAGCACCAAGACTTACAAAGTTTTAAGAAAAGATTAAAAGAATATAAAGGAACTCTGCAAACACACACAATCACAGTAGTTTAAACAACACAAGCAGCTACTTATTTGTACAGGGCTTTTTTTCATGTCACTATTACTTTGCACATTTTTACAGGTCTCCTTCACAATCATTTTTTTTTAACCTGTACAGGGATCTCCCTAAAACAAATTAAGATGAGCGATGTTTCCATTCTCTAAGTAATTGGCTCCAAAGGCTGTATACCGAGATACTCCCAAATCATGTGTAAAATAAAAACAACTTTCCCATATTTTTGCCAGAAACAAGTTAGCACAACAGGTTTCCATCTGTTCAATAGCTCGCGGGCCGGTGCGGGAGACCATTCGGCCAGGGATAGGGGTGGCGAACATCGGGTTATTCCTTCGGCCAAGGATAGGGGCGGCGAGCATCGGGTCCCGCTCACAGCCTGCAGGACGCGCTGGGCGGGCGAGGGGCTACTGCACACACGTGAAGACTCTACTGCACATGCATGCAGACTCCACTGCCCATGCGGACAGCTGCCGGCACTGTTTTTGGCGCAGAACTGTCGCTCCGCCCCCCACTCCACTAGATACGCCACGCCAGGACCCGGGACATACAGCAGAGCGGCCAGAGTCGTGAGTACGTTTTTTGGCGCCGTTTTGAGTGCACAACGTCAGCGCATCTCGGGTGAGTGCGCCAGAAAAAGGGGTTGGGGAAATTTGGCCCCTATGTCTCGACAACTTTGTCTTTATATTTGCTTCGTACAATCATAACTTTTGTCATTTAATCTCTCCTGCCTTCTAATGCAACACAGGTCTTCCTTTTTGCTCTTTCCTCCCTCCCCCCTTTCCCTGCCTCTGCACTTGATTAAAACCTGTAACATCTCTAACTTTTTCCAGTTCTGAGACAACGTCATCGACCTGAAACATTAACTCTCTCTCCAAAGATGCTGTCTGAACTGCTGAGTATTCCCAGCATTTTCTGTTTTTATTTGATTTGTGAAAGCTGTAATATTTTTGTAATGTGAAACTCAGCTTAATATTACGCCAGCAGAGATGAAACAAAGCTAGTTGCCATGGTAAAATAAAATGTTAATTAGTAAACAAAGGGAGATTTGCTGTATCTAATCTTAAGCAATTCAGACCATTAGGACAAATGGTTCCCTCTCAGCACCTAAGTAGTCAGGTGTTGCCTCATTCAATTTGCACAGCCAGGGCGCCGGCTGCATCAGTTTTTATTGGAGCTGTGGACACCCAAAATCATAGGGGAGGCATTTCAATTAGGGAGGTGACTTTGCTTGATGGCTTTGTTCCCAATTGCCCACTCCCAATTTCACACACTTCACACACACATACTCATCATAGGCAGTCCCTCGAAATCGAAGTGCTGCCACTTCAAAAGTGAGTTCTCAGGTGACTGAACAGTCCAATACGGGAATTACGGTCTCTGTCACAGGTGGGACAGACAGTCGTTGAAAGGGTGGGTGGAGAGCCTGGTTTGCCGCAAGCTCCTTCCACTGTCTGCGCTTGTTTTCTGCATGCTCTTGGCGACGAGGCTCGAGGTGCTCAGCGCCCTCCCGGATGCTCTTCCTCCACTTAGGGCGGTCTTTGGCCAGGGACTCCCAGGTGTCGGGGAATGTTACACTTTATCAAGGAGGCTTTGAGAGTGTCCTTGAAACGTTTCCTCTGCCCACCTAGGGCTCGCTTGCCATGAAGGAGTTCTGAGTAGAGCGCTTACTTTGGGAGTCTTGTGTCGGGCATGCGAACAATGTGGCCCGCTGGCCGAGTGTGGTCAGTGCTTCGATGCTGGGGATGTTGGCCTGATCAAGAACACTAACTTTGGTGCATCTGGCCTCCATGGGGATTTGCAAGATCTTGCGGAGACATCGTACACATTACACAGAGTCACAGGTGGGCAAGTGAATTCAAGCAGGATCCAACAGAATGGGTAATTGCTATGGGTAACTAGCTTGAAAGCAAACCTATGCCTAGGAAGCCACTAAGGTTTAATTTCTGTTAGTTTTTACTGAAATTATGAGATTAATCTCACAGTGAAACTACATTCTACACATATGTATTTTATATAGAATACACCAGTTTATTGGTTTTTAATCACGCTTTATCTTGATACAGTACTTTTCAGACCACCTGGCACAATTATCCCTGTGCCCTTCACCCTATTTGACCTGAATTCTGCATGTGACCATAACTCCCTGTATGCAGGAGACCAACTCGATTTTTTAAGAAGAGGCACATATTGTACCATTTATGACATACAATTGAAAACACCTGGTGTAATTTTATACATCAGTGCTTTACATTTTCCATACCTAAAGTGTTAATATAAATTAGGAAGCATCACACCTATATAATGGTAAGTTCCAGCTGCAGACAAGCAATTTCTAGTCAAACTAATTTGTACTCAGACAATGGTATCGATCTTTCCCCACTGACTGAATCCTTCAAATGTACTACAAGCAACCTATATTAAGTCAAAGTCATTACCTAGATTATAGAGAGCAGTGCGAATATAATGAGTAAAAAGTTGGGATTGTCACTGCACTGAATTGCAACTTCCAAAGTCAATATTGGGCCCGAAACTGATGCACTCACCACCCACTGCCACCAACATTCCTCCTCTGGTTCCACCCAGTGCCAGTTTCGAACTGGTCTGGAGCTGGCGGGAGGGGAGAGCCACCGGGAACTGCCCGCTGATGTCAGCGGACGGCCGAGTGGCGTAAGTGGACTCTTGGCCACCAAGATGCAAGATTGGTGCGGGCAGGAGTCGGTGGGAGTCAGTGCCAGAATGGGGGTGGACCGCTGCAAGGAGGCTGGTCTGTCCCTGACAGTAGGTATGAAGAGCTAAAAAAAGGTGAATAAACATTTTACAATATTTTTCTTTACAGGGACTTACCTGTATGGAATCCCCTGAAGGTGTTCCGATGTTTTTTCTTTGCAGGTCTTCGACCCTCCGTGGGCCCAACTCCATCCTCGGTGGCACTTGGGCGGCAAGCGCCTTTGTCGGCGAGATTGGCGGCGTAAGTCCCTCATTTGCCACCCGCCGCCATTTGAAGGACCTTCACGATGAATGTCCTGGCCAAAGTACCATCAGGTACGTCGGCAGTCAGTGGCGGTCCTTTGGGTGGCACTTGGGCGGGCGTGGGCCTTCACCAAATTCAGGCCAAATGAATTTTAAATATCTGAAACTGTATGATTAAATAAGAACCAATATGTTTTCAGGTCTTGAGTCTTACCTTCTTTCTAATTCCATATGACTGTAGCTCTCTACTTACATCCTTCTAATATCATTGAAAACACCCTTTTGTCAATGACTCACTAGTTACCAAAAAACTAAAACTAATTTACTCATTCAGATCAACAAATATGCATTCACATTAACTCAGTGTATTGTAATAATGCAACAGCTGTTAACAATAGACCACAGTAATATTTTACAAGAGATTTTGAAAAAAATATAGGATTGAAAATTACCTAAATATCATATTTCTGTATTATCTGTACAGAGCTTTCAGGTAAATTCGTTGTTTAATATACAAGATTAGATAGTACTACAGACACAGTGACACACAGGTACATGGGCAGATTAATGGTGAGTTATGCAAGCTTTAATGAAGGATGGAATTTGAGAGACATTTAAAACAAATATATTTAAATTGTGTGTGTGAAATAAGTTTCATATATTCTTAACATTTTACCTTTGAGCCAGCGTATGAAAAAAAGTTTTTGATTTTATAAGCAAAATTGATTTTAAAAAATTTAGATTCAAATGGTCTTCACACACAAATTAACTTTCTCAACATTAGCTCCTCCTATGACATAAGCCTAGGTTTCTGCAAAATACAATCTATATGGCATTAAGTTATACATGTTTGAATAATATTAACATAACAGCGCAAATTGCTTCCTATGTTGATTGCACTAATGACAGGTAACTTAGCAAGTCAGTGAATGGGTTGTGATTGGCTGCAGAAGACAAATAATGCAGAGTATTAGAATATTGTTCCAGGGTTTATCTAGCTGACTCATATTGTGCCAGAACATCTAAAACTGCACAACATATAACAATTCATTCATCTCATAGCACATACATTTGGAACTTGTCAGACAACTATTGCTCCAATTTTATATACTGCTTTGTTGAACAAAAGTAATAAGCAAAAATCTATTTACAGAGCAATAAATATTCGTACTATTTACATCCAACAAGAATCCAATGAAAATGTAACCATGAAAGTGATTTTACAAATTAAAATTACAGAAGCAAAATTGTGTCCCAATGTTTCTCTTGCACTATATACCTCACAAGTATTATGAGAGTTTAGCAATGAGTACAAAATTAGCATAAGAATGCTTATATTCGTATGCTTTTTCTTTGTCGGCAATTTTAACGGTAGCTTTAGCCCATTTAAAGTAAATGGATTAAAATAGCAAACAAAGGACAATCAGACAATGTATTAATATCGCAAACTATAATTTCCAGGTTAAGATAATCAGAAATGGATCAATATTTTGACTACATCTCCTGGTCCAGAAAATGTAGTAAACAATGTAGCATTCTAAATACTATGCTAATAGAGTTTCACAGATGACAGTTAAATACCACATCGTAAAAACGCAGCTTCTCATGCATAGTATGGAATATTTTTTATGAGACATGACTTTACTGTGATATTAATATACAATTTTATAACTGTATATATTTCTAGAATTCAAACACCAACAATCTTTCTACCTAATAATGTTATCTCATATATATAAGTAAAAGCTTTAAATAATTTCACTTCAGAATATTTTTCCACATCGTGCCATCAGCTTCTCTTAGCTGCCACTCATTATGTCAAAAGAAGAAAATCAAGCATTGTAAACAGATGGGGAAAGGTTCAAGGTACTAAATCCCAAATCACCAACTATGCCAGACCACCATCCTTTCATAATTCAGCCCCTTCTGTTGGAGATCTGAAAATATATTCCAGACAGATGACATGTTAACAGAATCATTTCATGGTTCAGTGTTTTCTCAGTATGATTTATCTCCATCTGCAGGTATTGGAGGTCCCTATTCAGGAGATTTATGAGTAGCGTCCAAAAATCCATTTTAATAAGGGAGACATTGTGCCACATGGAGAAACAAAACATTAATGCCTGGCCCAAGATGGGTATCTAGTTGCTGTTTGTAAACTGAAATTTAATAATAATTTTTCAAATTATTAGAGAAAGGATTAAATAAAAAAAGTTTTGAATCTGTATCAGCTCCTCAACAGTCCTCCAAGTTAGCTGAAACAAATTTTGAGCGGAATATGTAACAGAACTAAATACAGATGCTCAGACATTTGAAATCGGTTTCTTTCACGTCATCCTTTTTCTCTAGAAACAGCTTCAAAATCGGAAGTTCTGTGTAGTAATTTGGAATTTCATCTATTTGACAGAATTTGTCAATAAATCCAAATCTGTATTCTCTTCTCTAACTATAATTTTCATGCCCTGTTTTACACAAATGTAGAAGAAACAAGATAAAGTACGATTGAATATCAATTTTCTCACAGTATGGCATGTTCATTTCTAGATTCTGAGTACGGTGGATGGAGATAACATTGTGATGCAGAGATGCTGCCACCCTAATCTACATATGAATAGGAGCTAATCAGAAATGCAAATTGTAACCAAAAGGGTCTGTGATAATAACGGTATGATGGTGGAGATAAAAAGGTCAAAGCTTGTATTATTACAGCTTTTAAATTCTCATCAGCAATAAATGGCTACAAGAAGGAAAAAGGCAATGAGAACAAGTTATTTCTGATATGCGATGATTTGGACTCTGGCAAGAAACAATCCTCGACAGTCAGTTTTTCATGCTTTATCAATCATCTATTCCATTAAAAAGGGATGCAAAATTAGTTGTCACTTAGTTGCTCAATTGTCAATCACATCACATTTTAAGCAGTGAAAATTCATGCATTAATTGAAATAAATAAATGATAGAAAAATAAACTAATTTCTAGTTCTGGAAAATAACAAATTCTAATCCCTTAGCCTCACCATGCATTTCCCATTTTGTCTGCAATATTTCTGAACAGAGTATTTTACAAAATGCATTTCACAATTTAATTAAAAATCTGATACACAGCTGGATGAAATGCAAGATCCACATCAGTATTTTGATTTTTTTTCTCATTTACAATCAGAGAATGTGTGAATGTCTGTGGGAAACATGGATGAACGCAATACAAAACAAGCTTGTAAACAAGTTACTGTTTACATTTAAAGAATATCATAAACTCAAACAGAATTTAGTTGTCAAAAATATACCCTTATTCAATAAAAAGTCTAGAGTAATTTTTCAGAGATTGTTTTCTCTCAATGACATAAGTATACTGTTACTTTTGTTATTTAAAAAATAACTTTTATTCTGCATAGGATGTACATATTTAAAAAATGAACTGGCTGGAGAGAATTCACAAAATTGAGAGCAATATATTTTCAAAATAAGCTGTGTAATGCTATCTACAGGTATTTCATTTTAACAGTAAAAAACAGCATACCAAGTTCCATGAATCTGCCCATCATTCAGACTCAGTGAATGGATTAAATATTCTTTCATCATAATGAGCTTTTCCTTTCATTTTGGTAAACTGTCTTTTTTGTATTTTTTTGGCTCATTGATCCCTCCCCTCCTCGTTCCATTAAATTGTCAATGTTGCCACCTGGACCATGTTTCTTTCTTCAGACAAAGGACGGGGTGGGGGGGGGCTGGACTAGCTAGAGTCTGGACCACAGACTGACAATCTAGCCAGAGATCAAAAGCTGTGCATCTATGGAGTAGGATTTATCATGAAGCTTTTGTTCCTCCAGAATTGTACCACAACATTACTGTAAACTGCTCTCTTTAACAGAATGATTGAGAGCTTCTGAAACTTGCACACTTGGGAAGATCATAATAGCACAACAGTCACTGTGAGGATTCAAACTCAGATCCTCTAAATAGGAAGTGTGTGTGTGTTCTACCAGACACACCCAATATTTAGTATCTGAAGCGTTACTGTGCAACTCATTGCCAATTCATCATTTAACAAAAATAGCTAATGACTCTACATCTGGAATAGATATTTAATTTCATCTTATTATTTGCATATTTTCCAAAGACTTTCCAGATGTTCGTATTATATAATTGTTCACATTGAAAACCTTTTTCTGATTTCATAATTGCTACAAATGTTCATACTTTATGCATAGGATTGTAATAGTCAGTAATTCTGAAATAGAACTAAGCCAAGAGAGCCATCTAGTGACATACCTTGGAATCTTAAAGAGTGCTTTCACAGGATGCAGATGAGATAAAGGTGGTTCACCATCACCAAGCTCAATTGCCGTAATACCTAATGACCATACATCGCATCGGGTATCGTATGAGTAGTCAAACTGTTGTTCACAAGCAATGACCTGTCAATTAATAATATATTAAACTTCACAAGTTTATTTGTAATCCTACTGATAGCTACATTCACACATACTAGCATTTTGTGCTTCATCAATGATGTAAAAGAAGCAAAATCACATTTATATTACAACTCTATGACATAGGTCATCGCCATTTATCTAGGAGCACAACATTAATTATTATGCGGGCAAAAAGCACATATGCAAAATATGAACACTGATGATTAGTATTCGCTCTTCGTCAAACTCTTTACATAACTCTAGCGTGTTTGCAGCATATAATAATCACTGCCATAGACACATAGCACTTTTTCCCTAAAATTAGAAAATTATACAATAATGAATCTTCTAAGTTATTTTTACTTCAGGATATTTCTAAAGCACTTCATGCATACGTTCCCATTCATATAAACGAAACTCAGTCCACTTATTTCACGGAATATCAAATCTGTACATATATTCTGCTTAGCTATTTTTATAATCAATTCACCAGAGATAATCTCCCAATTTGGAACTTTTGTTGACAGAAGATGAATGGCTTCATTCAAGTATCTTCCTCTGGAATATGCAAATTTAGTTTAGGCAAGTGGGGAACCCACATTTATTTTTCAAATGCAGCCTTCTCAATACAGCATTGATTTATTCCACTGTGCAAAATCAAAATTGATCAGCAATATTAAATTGCTATTACTGAAGACATAATTGCAACAGGAGGAACTCCACTATATATTTGCTAATTTGCCAACACTCGCCATAGGTAAAATAAATGCAACTAATTATGCAATTTGCTTGCTTAAAATTAATATTACAAACACATCCCTGCTTCGCTGGAAGTAGTGTGACTGTATATATTGGGTCATGTCTACATACTTACAACATATCTATATCAGTGTAAAAATTAGGATTACACAGTTTCCCAAAATGAAGCTTTTTGATCTATCATTTTGGAAGTCATGAATTCCACTTAAATATCATACTGTCCAACGCAGGGATTTGCAGAGGGATTCCAAGGTGTCGGAGGGTGATCACGTTTCTACCTGTCTGGGTTGGGTATGCTGTGCACTGACAGAGCAGTGTCTCAAGTCGTCAAGTGTTCGTTATTTTCATCCTTATTTCTATGCCCAAAATAACATTTCAAACAACATTTTCAAAATTGAATAATTAGATATGCCACAATAAATATATCTATTGCTTTCATTGTTTCCATTATTTTTGTGTGTGTCTTTTAGTACTTTCATTAATACAATAATACAACATTTTACTTGTAAGCCTCAGCTTCTCACAAAACTTTGGGCTTGATATTTTTGACCAGAGGTGACACAGAGCACTGAAAGCAGATCCTGCAATCTGAGCATGTGCAGTGTGTACAAGTTCCCAGAAGGCATCCTTGACAAATTAGCGAGCCAAATGATGCAGTGCCTGTTTCTCAGTCTCTAACAAAAACAATTTGGTTGTTTTTCAAATTTATTTGAACAAAAGCTAAAGGATTTTTAAATTTATTTTTTTAAAAGCTTTATACAGGCAATTTTTTTTATTAAGTGTTTCTGTGTGGGGAAAGAGAGAGTGAATGAGAGATAGAGCTACAGGCTGACAGAAAGTTGCACTTCCAGCAACCAATCACAAAATACCAGAGGACCAAAAATCTGAGGGTTGTGATATCAGCAGTATGCCAGGATCACATCCACCAGTGCTCTCCAGCAGTGACCCCACCAGAGTTTCGAGAGTCAGTGGAAGGGCAGCTCATTTGTATCGGCCTGGTGAATGTGGGCATCTGTACCACCTGGCAGCTATCCTGGGGGAGGTTAAACAGGATTCATTTTTTACAAGTACTTTTTTTTTTAAATGATGGGTTTTAATGGTTGGCTGAACAGAAAGTTTGAGTCAATCAGCATGCTTCACACATTTTTGAGAGGGGGACAGTAAAAAAGCTGGAGAGAAAATGGCAACAGGAAAACAACAGATATGACATTTTCCTGCCCATATCCTTCTCTGAGCTCACATTCTTATCAAGTACAGGAATCCCATAAATTTGGAAATCTTGGTTTCAGTTATAAGATAATCTTGAGGTTCTAACAATTTATACACCGCTCAAACTTTGTTATTAAACTTTGGATCAATTATACTACAGCATTAAAGTAAGTGGCATAGATTTATATTATAGCCTTAACAACATTTCTTTTAAGGGTTCTCTGGCTTTATTTTACTTTATTCCATCTCTGGCACATAGCTTACTAAAGTTTATTACATTAATCAGATATTACCACTAACATTTCATAGCTAAGTTGTCCTCAACCAAAAATGCCTGAATGATCAGAATTAACTTGCACAGAATGATGATAATTGGAGTTAAATGAAACTGACTTCCAGCTATCAACCATGAGTTGACCATCAATCCCAAAATACTGCCAAAGAATTGCAAAAATTTGGTTTGATTAAAAAGTTCCAATTACTGAAAAATGCATGAAAAATGTGTTGATTATGTTTAGTACAGTTAAGTTGTTTTATTGTATGATTGTATATTACCGCATAAAGCTGTTGGTGCAAAACCTGCAGTCAAAAGTTGCGAGTCATTTAAAAAATTAGATTTGGCAGGAAAGAGGATAAAACTTTGGTCAACATCAGTAAGCAAATAGACATTGCTGACCAAGTTGCCGGAAGAAATAATGTCATTTAGGGTATGGAAATAAATAAAGTTAAACATTCTCATAGCTCTAATTCTACCTGTCCCAGCTCAAGTTGTCACATCTCCAATGTTTACTCCTCATGTGGTCACATAGTCATCTTCGATGTGTCATAGGGTTCCATCCTTGGTTTCCTCCTATTCATCATCTACATGTTACCCTTAGCAACATCATCCACAAGCACAATGTTAGTTTTCACAACCCACTTCTCTACTGACTCCATACTTCATGCTATGCAATCCAGCTGCTTGCTCACTGACAAACTCTGGATGAGCCAAAATGCCATGCAACTCAATGTTAACAAGACCGATGCCAGCTTTTTCAGCTCTCACTTGCACCTCTATCAACCTCCCTGAGTGCCACTCAGGCTGAACCCGGTGTTGCAGATATAGCATTCTGTTTCAACCAAGCCAAGCTTTAAACTTCAAGCCTGTCTGCAAGACTCTTCCATCTCTGGAACACTGTCCACTTACACCGTACCGCACTCTCATTGCCGTTGAAACCCTTATTCACCCTTTTCAGTGACTTTTGCAATACTTTGCCAGTATTTTGGGATTGATGGTCAGCTCATGGTTAATAGCTGGGAGTCAGTTTAGTTTAACTCCTATTATCATCACCTAAGGATTGATTTTATCAGATGCTCTTCTTGCAACCTCACCCCCCCCCCCCGCCCTTTTTGCAAATGTTGACCCCTCTTTTGTACAAAATACCACAAACCCATCATTCACATCTTCTGAAAGCTTCACTGGCTCCCTGTGCCCCAGCAAATCCAATTTAAAATCCTCCTCCTCATCGTCAAAGCTCCCCATGGCCTCATTCACCATATTTGGGAAATCTTCCACAGTCTTACTTTTCAGCCTGCATGCTCCTTTCATCAGAAACTGGGTTAACTGCATTTTTTCCTCGCTTCTTCTGCTCCACCATCAGAGGCCGATCTGTTGGCTACATCCTGCCCTTTAGAATTCTCTTAGAAAAATCATTTGTCTTGCTGCTTCTCCTTGCCTTTAAAAGCCACCTATAAACCTGTCTCTTTTTCAAGCTTCCTTCCCCCAGTTCTTTCACTTCCTGCTCGGTGTCTACCTTGCCCCCTTCGCAAGACATTTGTCTACGTGAAGAGTTCAATGTAAATGTATGTCGTTGGTGGGAATGTTGTGTAGTTGTTGAGGTGAATTTTCTGTTACAGTTCTGGAATACCTGATAAATAAAATTTTGGTGTTCAAAAGCAAAACTAGTAATGTTTAAGCCTAACCACTTTACAAGTTAACCATATAAAAATGACTTACTGATAGAGCATTAAAAACTTATTGCAAATAACCCACAATGTCACTGCATGCTGCATGTCAGTTTAAATGCTGCATTGATTACAAGTCGTGAAGGCTATCTATTGTGTTGCTAATGTACTTGACACAATTAATGAATTCTGAAGTGCAGTGACTGTAAGCAAACAGTATAGTAACGGTATAATAATATTAGTTTCTTTGCTCATCTTTTTTGTGTAATACAAAACAGATGGCACCTTTACAAGAAATTCAATTGCTACGTGTATTAAATAGTTCCTGATTACTAATTAAAGCTGTATTATGAAAGATAATAAATGGTTTAGTGCTGCACATTGTTTATAGAAACACTTCATAGAAAGCTTTTCACAAGGATTTACATTAACAATTGATGGCTAAAGTAAAGAGACAAAATAGGAGTTCATGTATAGCAGTGGTTAAGAAAATTGGCTTAACAACATGAAAAAGAGTATGTGGTACTCCAGGTTTCAATCTTGTAATTTTATGTCATTTTTAATATATCTTAATGACTTAGCAATGAGTACTATAAGAAAAATTTCAAAGTTTCCAGATGATACTAAAATAGAAGGTAGGCAAAAAAGGGGGGCCAACCAACCAGATTCAAAAACATTTTACTCGTTTATGTAACGTGACCAATAGATGGCAGATGTAATTAAATGTGGATAACAGTTTAAATCGCCCATGGAACCTACCTGCTGAGGTCCCACTGTCTTCCCGCAAGTTTCGATCTTAACCTGCCCTACTGGGCAGACAAGATAGACACTCGCGAGATGCCAGCAGGGTCCTTCATTAAATATGGAGATCAAGCTCGAATGACATCAGGACCCAACTGCTATTATAACCAGAGGCCCTGGTTAAAATCAGGGCTGAAGTATGTATTAAATGGAACAATGTTAATGCATACTGATCAGGAAAGAGATCTAGGAGGTATAATGGGTAAATCTATAGAATTGTTAGCCCAGAGAACAAAGTTTGCTATGGGGGCTGAAGACAATGGCTTTGGTTCCCTCAATGTTTAATTGGGGGAAATTTTGGCTCATCTCAATCTGACAACGCAGAGGTAGTGAAGGGGTTGAGAGAGATGGTGGTGAGGTAAGCGCACATTGGTACCTGACATGTCTTCGGATGATGTCGCCGAGGGGCAGCAATAGATGAGAAATAGGCGGGTACCACGGACAGATCGTAGGGGAACTCCAGAGGTTAATGATGCGGGAGTGGAAATAGAAGCCATTGCAGGAAATTCTCTAGATTGGTAAGAGTGGAACCAGGCAAGGGGCAGTCCCTCCCAGCTGGATGACAGGAGAGGTGTTGGAGGAGGATGGTGTGGTCAACCGTGTCAAAGGCTGCAGACAGGTTGAGAAGGATCAAGAGGAATGATGCATCAGTGTCACAGAGTTGTGACTTTGAGACTTTGATTAGGGCCTTTTCAGTGCTACGGCAGGGGTAGAAACCTAATTGGAGAGATTCAAACAGGAAGTTGCGGGAAAAATGAGCACGGCTTTGGGAGGCAACACACATTCAAGGACTTTGGAGAGGAAAGGGTGCTTGAAACTGGGGTGGCAGTTTGCATGGACAGAGGGGTCAAGGGTGTTTTTTTTTTTGAGGAGTGGGTGATGAGTCCAGGTTTTTCCAGCACTAAGTGTGTTAATTATAGGTAGCTCATGTTTGGGGGGCAATAAATCGATTGGGCTTGCTGCACTTTTCAAAGATGGTTTAATGATCAGCACTTTACTGAGGCAACATGCTGCATCACGCCAGCCAGGGCACCCTGATTTTCCGATACAGCCATGTAGGTGCTCATGGAGCAAGTGAGGATAGAAAGGGGGTATTCTTTCCTTCAGATGTGTAATGGGTACCTTGCCAAATTAGCCAGTAGCAATGGGGACAGGTGGCTGATCAGGTCAAAGCCTACAGCATAGTTCCTAGGACTTGGCTGCAGTGCAGGAAGAAAGTTAATGACCTTACCAGGTCTTTTAAATACAAGACTCCTCTTCACATTCCCCTCTTGTTCTCTGCACAGTACTACAACACCAGACTTTAGCCCCAGCATTCGTATTCCTTCTGTCCCCACCTTAGGAACTTCTCTTCACTATAACCCCTTCTACTTGCACTCCTACACACTCAACACCTGCTACTCCCCTCACTCTTCCTCCTTTTGCTCACACTTGCTGCTTCTTCTCCTCAGCATGTATCATCATCATAGACGGTCCCGCGAAGCGAGGATGACTTGCTTCCACGCCAAAAAGGGATGAGTTCACAGGTGTTTCAATGAAGGACCTAATATTCCAGATCCCGAGCTACATCTTGAAGGGTGGAAGATGCCTGTGCCACACGGGCTTGACAGAGCTAGGTCTTGGTTCAGTGGCAAGGATTACCCAAGACGACTGGAGACCAGCTCTGCTGCACGGACCTAGCACGCGCACATATCGCAGTCTGGGCTGGCCTCTGCTGCCTCTGGACCCTCGCCTCATCTGAGCCCCAAACTCACGCCTCTCCTGGGCCCCAGTCACTTGCATCTACAAACTCTTACCGCTCCTTCACCTCTCCTGTTGTGCCTGCCCACACTGCAATCAGCGACCTGGCTTTGCAGCCGTCGCCCTCCTGCAGCAGCACCGCTGCTCCCTGCAGTGGCATGCCGCCACACGCTGTTCCCTGAAATGGCCCCAGTCTGCTGATGGTCTTGCAGGCCGGGACCGCGCCGATTTCCACTACGCACACTATGCTAGCTGCATCACTGATCTTCAGAACCCTTCAACAAGGCAAAGGCTAACCCACTTTTCTTGCAGGAGAAGCTGGCACACAATCGAAGGGAGGCCTCAAGAACAGGAGATGGCCCCACCACATTGTAGACTCTAACTCCAATGGCGTACGCTACTAACAACATCATTGGCAGAAGGAGGAAACCATGCACTGGAAATAGCGAGATTGCAGGCCACGCACATCAGGGTATTTGGGCATTTTCCCTTCCTTTCTATAGGAATGCTGAACAACGTCTCCTCTCCTTAAGCCAAGGGCATTGAGGCTATTGCCATGGTCTAGCTGAAACTAACTCAGCCCTGACCAAAGATCAAAACTGGACGTTCCTGGTCTCTATGGTTCACCAGCTCACTGAGCAAACACACAGAGCCAGCGAAGCTATCAGGAGAGCCTGTTGCTTTTAAATGTTATCTTGGCATACTACTTTTAATCACATCATAAAAAAGTCCAGACAAAATGCAGCAATTGTCAATCAGTGTGGGAGAACAGAATAATTTAAGTTTTGCATCCTACATTTGTTCCAGCTTAGAAATAAGGAAAGAGCACATTTATCCTTGCTCTAGAGGCTGTTGAGTTGCTTCAAGTTAAGAATACGTGGGAAAGTTTGAGCTGTCTCAAATTAAATGCCCAGTCGACCAATGTCCACAGCACAAAATAACCCTGAATTGACATTAATTGGTCACACTGCCTCAGGCAACAAAACAAAAGTCAGATATCAAAACAGCAAGGTGGTAAAAGTAGTGCTCTTTTAAGATTAATGCTGAGGTATATCTTGAAATAATGTAAACAGAACTCAGTATTGCAGTGAGCCAATGCCATCTCTAATCGATTCATGTTCCCTTTCTTAGCACTATTATACCACAAAGTTCAGGAATAGATGTATGTAAAGTGACATATAAAAGTTAAAACCCAACCCACCTCAGGTGCCATCCAAAAGGGTGTACCCACAGAAGTGTTTCGACGTAATCGAGCATTTGTAAGCTTAGCCGAGACACCTATTTTAAAAAAGTGCAAAAATTAATATTTTGATTAAAAAATAAACATATTGTAGCAAATCAGCAGTGAAGTGGTTAAAATACTCACTTTAATGTTTATTGTCGTTGGTTTGCAATCCCACCACAGGCAGATAGTTAAACCTACCAACCATTTGTGAGATTTTCAGCAGCTCTTAATAAATCTCATGATAGCAAAATATTTCACCAGGGTAAAGAAAAGAGACTGACACAGACTAACATACCACACAAGCTGAACATAGAACTGCAGTGGCGATGGTTGTCATGGAGAAATCTCAGCCTCACAGGAGGACATGTAGAGGTGAACAGCCTTGTGTGTGTATTACCTTAAATTAGTAAAATGCAGTTATTACTAATTCTCCAAGGCTTTTTTGTTCTATATGTTCCCACTCTGAACAATTTACCTTCAGGAAATCAGCAATTAAATGGAACAGTTATATTTGGTGCCGAGTCCATTTTACCTTCTACGCAGAGGGACTAAGTATTGCCTTAGGTTATTTAGTTACTTAACAAAGAACTATCATTTTCTTTGAGGTCCAAAAAAAATCAAGTCCCATAATGTAAAAGAACAAAAACTGCCATGAAATAGTTTGCTCTAATTATACCATGAAGCTTACCAATACCGTCAAGTAAATAGAACATTTTTGGTGGCATTGAGAGAGAGTTGTTTTATTTATCATTTTATTTTAACAAGCAGTTCTTCCAAAATCCTTGAGCAGACAGATTATCTGGTAACAGTTCCTTAGGTACTCCATCTGTTAAATCCAATCCTCCGACACAAAAAGCAAAATATACTGTGCCTGTGGCGTCACAGAAAAGCTCATGCTGTCTAAGCAGGCAATAAATTGCAGCCTTTGGCTAAACTGCAAACTTCAGAGAAAATAAATGGGAAATAGACATTACCAAAGTCAACCAGCTTGATTCCTCCTTCTGTTGTCAAGAGAATGTTGTTGCCCTTGACATCACGATGAATAATTCTGTTGTTGTGCAAATGCTGAAGGCCCTGCAGAAAATACAAAAAATTCAAATGGATTTATACAGAAACAATTATCCTTTATGAAATAACTTAATTAAGCCAATCTGCATATGCATTAATGAAATGCTTAGTAACTGTACTACACTAGCAATATACTGCAGCCACAAGTTCATTATCTCTAATACTACTGTGTAAAAAGAAAATGTACATAAGAGAACAGATACGCTCTGTTGTTACTTAGTTCTTACCAAAAGTGCCTCATACAAAATGTATGAGATTAGTACTTCATCCATGCATTCACCACGCTTGAGAAGATTTGCGATGAGTTCAGTGACAGAACCGCCATTGCACAGCTGTGAAAGAAGAGTCAGAAGCATTTCTATTATTCAGTAAACTCATTTCATTTTAAAATTTTCATTCTAGCATACTGGGGAAAAGCGAAGATGAAATGGCAAAAATGCTGGCAAAATTACATTAAAAGGTAGAATTAACCAACACAGCAAATTAATTTCATTTTAACCAACTAAGAGAATATCCAGATTTTTAAAATAAAAATACTTATTAGAACTTTATGTAATAGACTACAGTGCAACTTTTTCCATCATAGAATCATATAAACTTACAGCAAGAAGGAATCCATTCGGCCCACCACGCCTGTTCTGGCTCTTCGAAAGAGCAGTAATGCTCAGTCCCACATCCCCACTTTTTGTCTGACTGCTCTAAGTTCCACATCTTCAAATACCTGTCCAACTCATTTTTAAGTTTATTTATGGAATCGGCTTCCACCACCTTTTCAGTTAGAGTGTTCCAGATCCCGACAACTCTCTGAGTGAAAAGGAAAATCCTCATTTCCCCTCTCGATCTTTTTCTAATGGTTTTAAATCTATGACCTCCAGTTATTGACCCACTCTCCAGAGGGAATATTATTTCCCATTTACTCGATCAAAACCATTCATCATCTTGAAAACATCAATTAGGTCACCTCTTAACCTTCTCTGCTCCAAGGACAACAGTCATAACTTTTCCAACGGCTCCTCATAGCTAAAGTCTCTTAACCTTGGTCACATCCTGGTAAACCTCCTCTGTACCCTTTCTAAAGCCTTTACCTCTTTCCTGAAGTGTGGTGCCCAGAATTGTCCACAATGGTCCAGCTGAGGCCTAACTAGTGATTTATAAAGTTCTAGCATGATCGTTTTGCTTCTATATTCCATTCTTCTATTTATAAACCCAAGTAACCCATATGCTTTTTTAACTATGTTATCAACTTGCCCTGCCATCTTTAAGGATTTTTGTATATGACAGCAAGGTCTCTCTGCTCATCTACACTTTTCAAAATTGTGCCATTTACAGTATGCCGTTTTTCCGTATTAGTCCTCCCAAAGTGCATCGTTTTACAATTCTCCGCTTTGACCTCCATTTGCCATGCTTCTGTCCATTTCACCATTCTGTTTATGTCAGCTTGAAGCCTATAACTATCCTCATCATAATCTACTACTTTGCCAAATTTTGTATCATCTGCAAACTTTATAATGTTGTTCCCTAAACCCGAGTCTAGGTAATTTATAAAAATTGCAAAGAGTAATGAACCCAAAATTGATCCTTGGGAACACCACTGCAAAATCTGAAAAACATCCATCTACCACCACCCTTTGCTTCCTGAGCCAATTTTGTATCCATACTGCCACTATCTCCTTAACTCCACGGGCTTCCATCTTCTTATTAAGCCTCCTGTGTGGTACTTTGCCAAATACCTGCCAAAAGTTGATATAAACAACATCTACTGCACTACCATGATCAACTTTCTCTGTTGCCTCATCAAAGAATTCAATCAAGTTAATCAGACATTATTTGTCTTTAACAAATCCATGCTGGCTCCCCTTCATTAGCTCATGCCTTTCCAAATGAAAATTTATTTTGTCCCTGATAATGCTTTCCAATAACTTTACCACCGATGTTTGGCTGACTGGCCTGTAGTTTCCTGGTCTCTCCCCTTTCTTGAATAGTGGTATAATATTAGCAACCTTCCAGTCCTCCTTCACTACTCCTGTATCCAATGAGGAATGAAAGATTGTAACCTCTGCTATTTCTACCTTTGCTTCTTTCAGCAACTTAGAATGCATTCCATCTGGACTAGGTGGCGTAACAACTTTCAGTAATGTTAATCTTTTTAATACATCTTCTCTATCTATTATCCTGTCCATAACTTCCCTCTTCTCTTTTAGGGTAACCTTCACATCATCTGCTTCCTTTGCAAAGTACTGATTTAATACTTTTGCCATGTCTTCTGCCTCGACATGAAGATTTCCCTTTGGGTCCTCAATAGACCTAACATTTTCCTTCACAAACTGCCTACACTTTATATGTTCATAAAATGTTTTAGGGTTCAATTTAATGTTGCCTGCTAATATTTTTTTTTGTAAACTCTTTGCCTCCCATATTAACTTTCTCAATTCCCTCCTGTACTTTCCATAATCTTCCTGGTTATTAACTAAATCTTGCTGCTGACATTTGTCATAAGTCTCCTTTTTCTATTTTATTTTCACTTTTATTTCCTTTGTCATCCAGGGCACATTAGCTTTGGATGCTCTATATTTTTTCTTCAAAGGAATATCCCTAGTTTGTAGCTGAACTGTCTCATCCCCGAATGCCCTCCATTGCTTCGTTACTGCTTTACCCTGCAATCGCCTTTTCCAATCTACCTGTGCTAGGTCCCTTCTTAAAACACTGAAGTGAGCTCTTCCCCAGTTGAATATTTTTACCTTCGATATTTTCTGGTCTCTTTCTGTAATTACTTTAAACCAAATTATGTTGTGGTCACTGTTAGCAACATGATCTCCTATTGTTACACACTTACTTCCCCTACTTCATTTCCCAGAACCAACACTGCTTCCTTCCTTGTTGGACTGGAGACATATTGTTAAAGTTCTGCAGTGCCTACATCAGAAAATTCCTCTCCTTTCCTATCCTTAGCACTACATTTTTCCCAGTCTACATGAGGGTAATTAAAATCTCCTAATATTGCTACTCAATTTTTGTTACACACCTTTGAAATTTGCTCATCTATCTCTTTCTCACTGTTTGGAGCTCAATAAAAAAAAAACACCCAATAATGCAACAGCTCCCCTCTCGATTCCTCAACTCAAGCCAAATAGATTCAGTCCGAGAACCATCTAGTAAAACCTTTCTATTTAGAACTATAACATCATCCTTAATCAATACTACCATGCCCCCTCCTTTTTCCTTCTCTTATCATTCCTGAACACTTGGTAACCAGGAATATTAAGAACCCATTCCCAGCCTTGTTTGAGCCATGTCTCTGTTCATGCAACCACGTCCTAATCCCATGTAGCAATTTGGGATTGCCTGCAGCTCACCAATCTTATTAGTTACACTCCGGACACTAACGTACATACAATTCAATACTTCCTTTGTCACCTTTGTTATTTTCCTCAATCTGGTCCCTGCAATTTTGGGGGTATTTCTAATTTTACTGCTGTTTATATCTCTTAGCCAGTGGCTCAGTTGATAGCAGCCTTGCCTCTGTGAGTCAGATAGTTGTAGATTCAAGTCCCACTCTTGAGCAAAAATTCGAGGCTGACACTTCCGGTGCAGTACTGAGAGAGTGCTGCACTGTCAGAGGTGCTATCAAACCAAGGCTCCAACTGGTCACTCAGGTGGACGTAAAAGATCACATAGTACTATTTCGAAGAAGAGCAGGGGAGTTATCCCCAGTGTCCTAGTCAATATTTATCCCTCAACCAACATCACTAAAACAGATTATCTGGTCATTATCACATTGCTGTTTATGGGAGCTTGCTGTGCGTAAATTGGCTGCTACGTTTGCTACATTACAACAGTGACTACACTTCAAAAAGTACTTCATTGGCTTCAAAGTACTTTGGAACGTCCGGTGGTCATGAAAGGCACTATATAAGGCACTTTTTTTCCTTTCTCTCTGTCCTCTGAGCTAATTTCTGCTCCTCTCTGCTATTTTCTGATTCCCCTCCCTGTGCCAAATTAATTTGTTATATATTGTGAAATTTAATAAATTGATTAATCTGAATAATAGCATGTTTAGGTATGAACAGTGCTTCATGTTCTGTCCTCACTATATAACAAGGGAAGCATCATGTGATATAGCTGGTACAGCAACATACAGAATATCAAATGATTCTCTTACACTTGTTAATATTACAAAAAGGTAACATCGCTGCATGGTCCACCATATGTCCAATATAATCCAACAGATTTTAAACTGTATTATTCAAAAAGCTATACTGGGTTAGCTCAGCAGTACAGCTCATTAGAACACCAAGACATGGTACCACTGAAAAGCAAGATATAGACTTGGTCTTCCATGCCACTGTGTTCCAATCTCATGTGTAGCACTTTTAGAGATACTTCTTAAAGACCTGGTGCTTAAAGACCAGAAAAAAAGGCAATCATAGGGAGAGGTGTTCCAGCTGATTACAACACTAATTGATGTGTGGGAGCAGGATGCTTGTCTCCTATCTCAGTTATCACCAAGGGAGAACTGACAATTAAGAAAAATAGCTCATCTTTCTTGTAGGATCATTCTTCATATAATATATATCCTCCATACACCATAGAAGCCCTGCTTGATGGTTCTAGAGCCATCATGTCTTTAGCATGCACATAAAAATATCATGAAATTGTAGACTGGCAGTGCTTCACATGACCTCCTACACCTTCCCCAGGGTCTGCTTCATTGGGACAGTTTATATGAACTTAAAACTGACTACCGGTATCTTAATCTTAAATCCAATACCTCTGAAAGATGAAAGTATAGGTGGATGGAATTGTTTTGTGGAGGGTGTATATCATTTGAAGAATGAAGAAACTAAAACCTATCTTCTTCAAGCATCCTCCACATAACACTGGAGAAAACCAATGTGATATAACTTAAAAGATGGGGTGCAAAGCCCCTGCAGAGTAGCCATAACACCAGCTGCCAGATTGGATCTACCAAGCACTAGGACATGACAGTATTCAACAGCCAAATCAAGATAATAATGCTTACTATATGTAAGGATTATTCTTTATGGCAGACTTTCAATCAGGAGTTGATTGAGAAATGTCAGGAAGCAACATTGCAATGGATATAACCTGCCCCTGACCCTCCTCACTGCAAAACAGTAACAGTGGGAAATGCACGCAGCCACCTACTCAGCCATGCACTGTTTGGCCACAAATTTGCCTTGGCTCTTCGCACTTTAGAAAACAAAGAACATTCAAGATTTCTGAAACTGCTTTGAATGAAAGACATAGGGCTAGACTTTCCTATGAGCCCCTCAACGCCTGCTTGCCCGCTGAGAAGAACCGCTAACATTCGGTGAGTAACAATGGCGAGAATTTCCATTTTTATGTTTAAAGTAATTAAAACTAATCGTCCGGCGAGAAAGTGGGCATTGCACACTCATAGTCGGCAATTTTCTCGGTGGTTAGGTGGAAACTTAGTAACATGGGCAGTCGTTACCAGAATGGACGGTAAGCCTCCGCAAGATCCTACAAATCCACTGGGAGGACAGACGCACAAACGTTAGCATCCTCGACCAGGCCAACATCCCCAGCATTGAAGTACTGACCACACTTGATCAGCTCCACTGGGCAGGCCACACTGTTCGCATGCCAGACACGAGACTCCCAAAGCAAGCGTTCTACTCGGAACTCCTTCACAGCAAACGAGCCAAAGGTGGGCAGAGGAAATATTACAAGGACACCCTCAAAGCCTCCATGATAAAGTGCAACATCCCCACTGATACCTGGGAGTCCCTGGCCAAAGACTGCCCTAAGTGGAGGAAATGCATCCAAGGAGGGCGCTGAGCACCTCAAGTCTCATTGCCGAGAACATGCAGAAATCAAGCACAGGCAGCAGAAAGAGCGTGCGACAAACCAGTCCCACCCACCCCTTCCCTCAACGACTATCTGACCCACCTGTATTAGAGACTGTGGTTCTCGTATTGGACTGTACAGCCACCTAAGAACGCATGTTAAGAGTGGAAGAAAGTCTTCCTCGATTCCAAGGGATTGCCTTGGGATGATGATGATGATGATGGATGGTAAGTATTTAAAATTTAGTCCGAGGCTACGGTTGGGCCTAGGAAGGGGGGAAATCTTCTTTAAAAAAAAAACATACAAAGCATTCCCAAGACACTTTCATACCTAACCGCAGTTTAAAATTTTTTTTAAATAAAGAAAGAACCTTTAACTTACCTTTCTTTGCAGAGTATTCACCTACCACCTTGCTTAAGCAGCTTTTACAGGGCGGCTCTCTCGGCGATGTGGACGTCAGCGGTTGAGGCCAAACTTATGCCCTGGCGGTTGTTCTCGGTGTTGCACGTGGGTGGTTTGGTCCCGGCGGGCGTGTTCAGATGTGGGCGATACCATGAAAAAACTTAAGAGGAAACTTTCGCCGGGCAGAAAAACAGCTGTATCACCGAGAAAATCACCAAGAGATGAGGAAAATATAGCCCATAGGGCTGGATTTTCATTTTTTTGCGTTTTCGAGCTGTGGAGCGAAATATTTAGCGGCGGGATAACGTTTGCGCCAGAGCGAGCAACTTTAACTAAATGAAAGTTCATGAGGAGCGTTAGCATTAACTCAGGCGTTACACCACAGACTCTGTGCGCCGGAGCTGAAAGTTCCGGTATTGGCGCAATCTGCCGTTTTGCGCATGCGCTTCCCCACCCCCCCCCCCCCCCCCCCGCGCTTCCACCTTCTGGTTTCCTGTCCCAAACGCTAATGCAGGACATGGCTACTTTCTGTACGCGCATGCGCAGTACAACCAGGGCTGAATCAGCCATTTCACATTTGGAATTTGATGATGGAGGAGGAGGATTGCAGACAGCGTGCCAGACGATTCAACCACAAAGCTATTGAAGCTCTAGTGGGGATTGTGGAAAGAAGATGGCAGGAGTTGTATCTTCGGGGTGGTTCTAGACCACTGCCATCCAAATTTGACAGAAATTTAATGATCTCACCAGGGTCGTCAGAGTGAGTACCATTTTCATTCATGCACTCCTTCAGTACTTCAAGGATAAATCTGACACACTATTTGTTCTCATGCTGTTGGTGCCTCTCAGCACTCTGAGGGTTGCCTCCTAAAATGTATGACACACAGGTAGGCTTAGTTTGGCACCCTACATGAATGATCTTTACACATTATTAAGATTGCTTTCTGAGATCTCATAAGATGGCTCCCACTTCGATGTCCTCCTGATGAACTATGTGCAACTTCCAAGGCCATTAAAGAGAGGACTCTATTGCATTCAGACAGTATGGCATATGTGCCTTGGTGGCTATCTGTGCCACAAGAGCAGATGGACCCTCTTGTAACCATTCCCATTTTCATCTTTGCAGGCAAAGAAGTCTCATAATCGCCGCGAGCAGGTGCAGACAGACAGTGGTCCGCCTCAGAGCAATTCAGGATTCTGAGTACGGTGCAGATAAAATAATAATGGAATAATTTCTTGGCTCAAATTCAGCTGAGAAGCAAATTCCAGCATCCCCTTGTAAGAGGGCATCCCAACCCATTAGGAATACACACATTATCACCAGTTTTTGAAAAATTAGTTCCTGGGATGTGGGCGTTGCTGGCAAGGCCAGCATTTATTGCCCATCCCTAATTGTCCTTGAGATGGAGGTGGTGAGCTGCCTTCTTGAACTGCTGCAGTCCGTGTGGTGAAGGTACTCCCACACTGCCATTAGGGAGAGTGTCCCAGGATTCCGACCCAGCGACGATGATGAACCAGCAATATATTTCCAAGTCAGGATTGTGTATCACTTGGAGGGGAACCATTAACTACAGGGGGAAACTGTAGTAAGGGGATACTCTGCAAAATATTAACCTTTGTAACCATTATGCAAGGTACAGATACAGAATCCTTATTAACTGACAAGGGAGTTGAACAGCATGCAGCCTAATGTCTGGTACATGACAACACATACCAAGGAGTTAAGGTGATGTGATGCACTGTGGTAGCAATTCAATACCATTGCAACCCTCAATTGTGCTTAGAACATGGTCCAGTGCATGTTATCCACCATCTGTCTAAATAAATGTCTTGCATATGGAGCAAACTTTTGGGTAGATTTGAATTTTGGGTGGCCAACCGGCAATCACCCATTCTGGCAGTGAAGATGCAAATAAGTCATTTTGAAGCTCCAGCCTCTTAATTTTGGCAGGTAACCTGCAGAGTCCCAAATAGGCGCCCTACACAGCTCACCACATTAAAGCCTGAAACTCGGGCCGGAGCTGCCGCCAGTGAGTTAAGTAGCGGGGGGGTTTGGCCAATTGTGGGGGTACCAGGGTTGCAGCGGCTCAGATGATTTTGGTGGGGCCTGGAGGTGCAACGTTGTTCCTCCGGGGCCCACAAAATAATTCAATATTCGATGGCATCTTCTCTTCCAACACCCTTGGAACTGATCGGAAGCTTCACAGTGCAGAAAAAAATCCCTGCACTGAAATACTCATTGCCATTGCGGGGATTGTGCATACAGGTGTAGCAGTTACCCCTCTTCAGCTGATGAGCAATACCCCCAAGACTTTTTTGAAAAAAGTTGAAGCCTCCAAGTAACAATGTTAATGAAAGCAATGAAACAACCTGATTTTCTCTTTTTTTTTACCGGTGGGCTGACAGTAACGGGAAAAGAATTAATTTTTGAAAATTTATTATGCAGTTTGAGTTAGTTTCTGATTTTTTTAAATCTATATATGTCACAGTTCATCATTTGAATTCTGATTTTTGGATATTTAATTTGAAGACTAAGAGCTCAATTTTGCCCGGAGATTTGCGGCGTTTTTTTGGCGTGTGCCGCTTTTTTAGGCATAAGTTTTTTAATTAAAGTTTCCCCAAGGAATCTGTGTAACTGAGTTAGTTCCAATTTTTTTAAGGTTCGGTTTTTTTTTGACGATATGGGGGCGTTACCTCATGTCTGCGCCAGTTTTTAACATTTTTCGAAGTTTGCCCCCAAAAAATCTCTCCAAGGTCGGCGAATCTGGCCACACCCAAAAAACCTTCTGGTGAGTTAAGAGAAAGCAGTGCACATTGAAAAATCGGCGCAGAAACATGCCATTGTTTTTCATCAAAGTTTTGGAAGGAGTCAAGAACACTTTAAATATGCATAACAAAGGTTAACATTTTTTACCTGACAATGGAGTAGACGGAAGTTTGATAGAATTCTGAAGTTTTCATTTTCTTTAAACTCACACGCCACCACGGAACGTCTGCAAAAAGGGCTGGAGGGTCGGAGTGTCGGCTGGCAGAATCGGCCCCACGCCTGGACACAGGGACACGGGGTTCGGCTGCAAAACAAGGCCAGGAGGGGGGTTGGGGAGGTGGCGATCAGAAAAAAATCACAAGACTGCATGAGGCATCAAATGAACCCGGGGGGTTCGAGGAGGGGCTGGTGGGGGGGGGGGGGGGGGAGTTGGGGGAGGTTCCCGATCAGTGCACTTGCTCAGACCTGGGTGTGGTCCATACAGACCTTGGAGAGAGAGAACAAAGAACCTGTCTTGCCCTGCCTGCTATTTTGAGCTTCTTGCAAAGGAAAAATTTAAGCATGGGGGCAATACTGACAATGCCATACCTTGTGCGAGCCTTCTGCATCATGGTGCTACGTAGGAGACAATTGATTCGACGTCATCGCATCAGGGACCTCAAGGCCCATGGGGTGCTGGGCAGGAGGCCTTACCCACATCGGATATATTGAGACCAACATTCGTACCTGCACCTGAGTGATGCAGACTCTATCAGAAGGCTGCTTTTCTGCAAAAGTTGTAACTGTGAGTTGGTGAAAGCAGACTTTCAACCTCGAAGCGTCAGGAGGACTGCTTTGTCAGTTGAAGTGAAGGTTACAGCTGCACTTTCATTCTATGCATCCGGATCCTTCCAAGCTACAACTGGGGATGTGTGCGCCATCTCTCAACATGCAACACATGTCTGCATTCGGTAGGTGATTGCTGCACTATATGCCCAGAGGAATGACTACATAAAGTTCCCAATGACCACCCAGGCAATGCGTGACAGGACTGTGGGCTTCTCCAGGATTGCTGGCTTCCCAAAGGTACAGAGCTGCATTGGTTGGATCCACATCGCCTTGCGAGCACCTTTGGAAGATTCCAAGATGTACAGGAACAGAAAAGGCTTTCACTCCATTAAAGTACAGATCATGTGTGACGGCATGCATCGCATCATGTCAGTCGATGCAAGATATCCAGGGAGCACCCATGATGCGTTCATCCTACACGACAGTGTTATATCAGCCATGTTTCAGCAGCAGGCAGAAGGGCAGAGCTGGCTACAGGGAGATAAGGGGTACGGCCTTGCCACCTGGCTCATGATGCCCCTACGCGTAATCCGGACAGAAGCTGACCGTGAATATAACATGTCGCACATTGCGATGTGCAGCATCATAGAGAGGACCATTGGCATCTGGAAACAGCATTTCCGATGCCTGGACCATTCCGGAGGCTACTTGCTGTACTCCCCTGAGATTGTCGGTCAGTTCACTGTTGCGTGCTGCATGCTGCATAACTTAGCCATAATAAGACAGCAGCAGCTGATAGTAGAAGACCCACCTGCAGTGAGAGTGGCTGATGATAATGATGAGGAAGATGCAGATGATGAGCAGGACGACGAGGACGAGGATGAGGAAGCCATGCAACTACCTGAACCCGGAGAAGGACGGTGGAGGAGGGCAGGCCGTTGTGCCCCTTTAACGATTGCGCAAGCCTTGTGCCAGCAGCTCATCCGTGAACACTTTGCTGCCTGAGGGCTCAGCGGCAACTATTTCACATGGACTATGTTTAATGTTTGCACCTGTTCCGTAATGTTGTGTTGTGTTAATGGAACAAATGATGGAAATGATTCTTGTTTACTTCAAAAGTTGTGTTAATAATAAAACAAATAATGGAAATGATTCAGTTATAATTTAAAATATATTTTATTCAAAAGTTTAACAAACATTTGTACTTAACTTTAACAAAAATATTCTTGTATCAAACTTTAAAGTTTTCAGTTAAGATCACTTACAAACTTTAAGATTACTTACAAATTCTAAGATCACTTACAAACTCTAAGATAATTTACTAAATTAAACGTGTAAATTTACATAACTTCCAAAAAACTTTAATTTGAGAACAGTTACAATAGCAACAACAATAATAACAACAACAGCAGCAGCAAAGAAAGGCTGCACCCATCTCTCCTCCACCTTATTCTAAGACTGCCTGCCGCGCTTGGTCTTGGTGACTCCACTACCCCTGCCCGTAGGCAGTGGCGCAAAGTTTCTGGGGTTGGTACCAAGCTTATTCTTTCTTACATCTGTTGGGGGCGGAGGGGGGTGGTGGCGGGTGACAGGCGGCAATGTGCAGAGCCTGGCTTGGGGCACTTCAGAGGTTGGTCTGGGGATTGGAGTGGGAGTAACAGTTGATTCTGTCAATGGACACAGGGTCTGGGCGTGTTCTCTTATTGCAGCAGCTAACTCCAGCATGCACTCCCTCGTGCGCCCTGACAGTGTCTCAACAACCTCCAACATTCCCTCTCTCACGTTGAGCAAAAGTGTCTCAACTACCTGTAACATTCCCTCCCTCATGTTCACTGACATGGTTTCAGCTGACTGAGATATTTCCTCACACATGGTCCTGGACATCGTTCCCATTTCTAGAGAGAGTGTTGTTACTTCTCCCGACAATCCCGATACCTCATCACCCCTCCCGCCGCCCACCCCCCCCCCCCCAACCCCCGCAACTGATGGGGAGTGATCACGTAAGGTCAATGCTCTCTGCATTCATTGCCATCATCTGAAGCACATCTGTTTGATTCTGCACCTCAGGAGAGCGCGGTCAAGCTCTCTTTCCTCTCCTCACCCTGGGAGTGGCTCACAGCATCCCAGTGGGACCCACAGCCTGGGACGGAGGTGCCCTGGATGTGCATTGCTGCACCCCATCACTGAGACCCGCAGCCTCGGAAGGTGGGGCCCTGGGTGTGCCTCGCTGCACCCCACTGGGACCCGCAGCCTCGGAAGGTGGGGCCTTGGGTATGCCTCACTGCACCCCACTGAAATCCCTAGCCTCGGACAGTGGGAAACCATGGAATGTCCCACCAATACTCAAACCACTAGTCAGGGAAGGGGCTAGCAACTCAATGGGTGGCATCTGCATCTTCTCCAAAGTCAGTAACATGGGGCTTCATCCATCCCCTCCCCCTCCCCCTCCCCCCTCATGCTCTGGAAGTTGGGATTGGAAGATATTCTCCTCTTCAGGCTTGTCCTCGTCTGAATATTCTTCTACATCGTCAGGGTTGGCCTCAAATTCTGCAAAATATAACAGAACACAGAGAATGGTTAGCAGCAGAGGAGGGGGCAGGGTGACATGAGTAGGCTCACACAGCGCAGGCAGCAGGCTGATTTGAAGGACCATGATGAATGATAACACATTGCATCCAGCGTAGCTGACGGAGACATCCTCATGAACCGAAGCATGGCGAGCCCACGCAGTACTTAACATTTAGCAAAGCCAGACTGTGGAATATGCAGGACTTACCCTCTCCCTCGAGTGTGGGCCCTGCTTGTGCAGTGGTGATTGCTTTTTTCCAGGCAGGACCCATCAAAGCAGCGACCCTCTCTTCCAAGGGTGTCAGTGGCTGCAGATTTACCGGGCCGAGTTCTTTCCTTTTTGTTATGCGCCACCTTCCCCTGCAAAGATGAAAATATAACTTTTTAAAGAGGGTGTCTTTCAGCTGAGTGGGACATGTACAGCTGCTCACATTGCAATTGTATTGAATAAATGAAAATATTACTTACACTAACTAATTGACCAAGGTCCTGCCATTTCTTTTTGCACTGGCCTCCAGACCTCAGGGTGGTCACCATTGCACAGTAACCTGCAACTTGGTTCCAGTGTTTCTTCATTTCTTTGGGTGGAACCTTTATGTGACCTCTGTTGGTGTCCAGCTCCTGCTATCTGGCCTCAATCACAGTAACTGGTGCCTTCACTTCATCCTGTAAGAAATTCTTGGTCCTTGCACCGCATTACATCTTGTATTGCAGCTCCAATTTTTCCAATGATAATTACAGTTCTCACACAGCACTCAACATTCTTGCACACACAATTGGCTCTTTAAAAATGGGCGATTGCAGATCGGGAGCTGGACTGCACATGTGCGCCCATAGGAATCACGTCAAAAACGTCCTTTTTTTTCACGCATGCGCAGAAGGTGCGGCATCGTTTTTTCGGCGCAAACAGCAGGTTCCACCCTCCCCCCCCCCCACCCTCCCCCCCCCCCGCGGCGACTGGGCAGGCTGTGCAGCGCCAAATTTGAAAAATACAGCGGGGAGATTTGGCACAAATATTGTTGGTGTCGTTCTGGCCTAGAAAAAAAGGGTGTAACTCTGGCAATATGCCAGAAAAAGGCTTTGGACAAAATTGAGCCCAATTGAGCAGATTTCCGATAATATTTCTCACAAGAAGCAGAGTGTATACTGTCCTGTTGGTAGTAATGGATTCTGCAAGTACGGGGCTAACAGACATCTGCAGTGAAAGGATTTAAGAAAAAGTTTATAAAAGAATACTGATGGGAAGAAAAGTGTTTTTTTAATTGTTCTTTGGAAAATAAACAGCTGCACAAATAGATTATATTATATTGTCCAGAACAGTAAATAAAGATGCAAATGGTTTAATAAAACCTAAGTGGTTGAAGTAAACAATCCTCCCACAATTAGTGGTTGGCTGAGGAAGAGAAAAAGCTGGAAATAAGGTGATTTTTTTCCCCCCTGCTGATCTCTTTTCATATTTATAAAATGTTATGGCTCTGGGTATCGTCCCAAAGAGGAAGGGTAGAAACTCCAACTGCCCCTTCTTGGGATCTCGCTGTCTCACACATGGAGAATTTCTAGTCACGTGATATGTTGGATCCTGGTATCATCATTTCAGAGGGAAACTTCTTTCAGGTATTGTCCTGAGAAAGTGGCATTGGGTCTTCTCCTTGAATCACACAAGTGCAGTACAAGGGTAAGAAAGTCTTGCTACAATTGTACAGGAATTTGGCGAGACCACACCTGTAGTAATGTGCACAGTTTTTGTGTCCTTATCTGAGGAAGGACATACATGCCTTAGAGGCGATGCAGCGAAGGTTCATTAAGATTGATCCCTGGGATGAGAGGGTTGTCCTATGAGGAAATATTGACTAGATTGGGCCTTTCTGCAGTTTAGAAGAATGAGAGGTGATCTCATTGAAAACTACAAGATTCTGAGGGGGGCTGACAGGGTAGATGCTGAGAGGTTGTTTCCCCTAGCTGGATAGTCTACAACTAGGGGGCGTAGTTTCAGAATAAGGGGCCGGCCATTTGAGACTGAGATGACGAGGAATTTCTTCTCTCAGAGAGTTGTGGATCTGTGGAATTCGCTGCCTCAGAGAGCTGTGGAAGCTGGGACATTGAATAAATTTAAGGCAGAAATAGGTAGTTTCTTAAACGATAAGGGAATAAAGGGTTATGGAGAGCGGGCAGGGAAGTGTACCTAGGTCCATGATCGGGTTATGAATCTTTGGAATTCTCTACCTCAAAGGGCTGTGAACGGTGAGTCGTTGAGCATGTTCAAGGCGGAGATAGATATATTTTTGGACTCATGCGGAATCAAGGGATATGGGGATCGGGCGGGAAAGTGGAGTTAAAGTCGAAGATCAGCCATGATCTTATTGAATGGCGGAGCAGGCTTGAAGGGCCGTATGGTCCACTCCTGCTCCTAATTCTTATGTTCCCATTTATAGCATTCTGCTTTCGCTGTTCAGCATGCATGCCCCAAGATTGGCATCTCAGTTTTAGGTATGTCTGGTGCTGCTCCTGGCATGCTCTTCTGGTCCCCTAGCTTGATGGCTATGGTAGAATGAAGGATATAAGAACATCAAAACATGAGAAATAGGAACAGGAGTAGGTTATACAGCCCCTCGAGCCTGCTCTGCCATTCAATACGATCATGGCTGATCTGATCATGGACTTAGGTCCACTTCGCTGCCCGCTCTCCATAACCCTTTATTCCCTTATCGTTTAAGAAACTACCTATTTCTGCCTTAAATTTATTCAATGTCCCAGCTTCCACTGCTCTCTGAAGCAGATCCACAACCCTCAGAGAAGAAATTTCTCCTCATCTCAGTTTTAAATGGGCGGCCCCTTATTCTAAGATTATGCCCTCTAGTTCCAGTCTCTCCTATCAGTGGAAACATCCTCTCTGCATCCACCTTGTCAAGCCCCCTCATAATCTTATACGTTTCCATAAGATCACCTCTCATTCTTCTGAATTCCAATGAGTAGAGGCCCAACCTACTCAACCTTTCCTTATAAGTCAATCCCCTCATCCCCGGAATCAACCTTGTGAACCTTCTCTGAACTGCCTCCAAAGTAAGTATATCCTTTCGTAAATATGGAAAACAAAACTGCACGCAGTATTCCAGGTGTGGTCTCACCAATACCCTGTACAACTGTAGCAAGACTTCCCTGCTTTTATATTCCATCCTCTTTGCAATAAAGGCCAAGATTCCATTGGCCTTCCTGATCACTTGCTGTACCTGCATACTAACCTTTTGTGTTTCATGCACAAGTACCCCCAGGTCCCGCTGTACTGCAGCATTTTGCAATCTTTCTCCATTTAAATAATAACTTTCTCTTTGTTGTTTTCTGCCAACATAATACAGGAGCACAGTATATAAGCAGGCCACCCAAGAGGTACCCGCACTCTGGAACTTTAATAAAGGAGTTAAGGTCACACTTGCTCATTACACACAGTACTCAGTCTGACCATTTATTATGAGTGTAACAATTAGCGACAAGGTAACGAACAACCACACGAAAATGCAAAGAAGTCAGCATCCTGGAGAAGTTCTCAGAGGGGGATGATTGGGAGGCCTTCGTGGAGAGACTCAACCAATACTTGGTGGCCAACGAGCTGGAAGGATACGAGAACGCGAACAAACAAAGGGCGATCCTCCTAACTGTCTGTGAGGCAACAACCTATGGTCTCATGAAAAATCTCCTGGCCCCGGCAAAACCAACAGAGAACAGAGAAATCCTACGAAGAATTGTGTACGCTAGTCCGGGAGCACCTAAATCCTAAGGAAAGCGTTTTGATGGCGAGATATCGGTTCTACACATGTCAACGATCGGAGGGCCAGGAAGTGGCGAGCTACGTCGCCGAACTAAGGCGCCTTGCAGGACATTGTGAGTTTGAGGGATTCCCAGAACAAATGCTCAGAGACTTTTTTGTACTGGGCATCAGATATGAGACAATCCTTCGCAAACTGTTGACTGTATAACTCCGAATTTGAGTAAAGCCATAACATTAGCCCAGGCATTTATGTCCACCAGCGACAACACCAAACAGATTTCGCAGAACAAAGAAGTTTCAGCCAGTACTGTGCATAAAATAACGTCGGTTTTGAGCAGAAATGTACAGGGCAGAACGTACACGCCGGCTGCTGTGGCCCGACCTCAATTGACCCAGAGTCTGCCATCATCTGTTAATGCGAGGCAGTTAACACCCAGTTGACGTTGCGGAGGTGATCATCGGCCCCATCAATGCCGCTTTAAGCACTATGCATGCAATGGTTGCAGAACAATGGGACACCTCCAACGAATGTGCAGGCGAACTGCAAACCCTGCAAACCACCACGTTGCAGAGGAAGATCAATCCACAGTGGATCAGACGGAATTGGAAACTTGTACGGAGGAGGCAGAGGTGTACGGGGTACACACATTCACGACGAAATGCCCACCAATAATGTTGAAAGTTGAAATGAACGGTATTCCAGTGTCTATGGAGTTGGACACGGGGGCAAGTCAGTCCATAATGAGTAAAACGGCCTTCGACAGGATGTGGGGAAAGAAGGCACACAGGCTCAAGCTCAGCCCCATTCACACCAAACTAAGGACTTACACAAAGGAACAAACCCTTGTAATCAGCAGTGCTGAAGTCAAAGTCGCCTATGATGGAGCTGTACACAAACTCCCGCTGCGTATTGTGCCAGAGGATGGCCCCACGTTGTTTGGCAGAAGCTGGCTGGGGAAAATCGGTTGCAAATGGGACGACATCCGAGTGCATTCATCTGTCGATGACACCGCATGTACTCAGATTCTAAGCAAGTTCCCTTCATTATTCGAGCCAGGCATTGGAAGCTTCTCGGGGGAGAAAGTGCTTTGGTTCCCGGTACGCGACCCATCCACCACAAGGCTCGGGCGGTACCGTACATGATGCGTGAAAAAGTGGAAATCGAGCTGGACAGGCTGCAACGCGAAGGCATCATCGCGCCGGTGGAATTCAATGACTGGGCCAGTCTGATTGTTCTGGTAGTCAAGGAGGACAGTACGGTTAGAATTTGCGGTGGCTATAAAGTAACGATTAACCGTTTTTCGCTGCAGGACCAGTACCCGCTACCCAAGGCAGACGACCTATTCGCGACCCTGGCTGGAGAGAAGACGGTTACCAAGCTGGATCTGACCTTGGCCTACATGACGCAGAAGCTGGAGGAGTCTTCGAGTCACCTGCATCAACACGCACAAAAGTCTGTTTATCTACAACCGGTGCCCGTTCGGGATTCGGTCGGCTGCAGCGATCTTCCAGCGGAACATGGAGAGCCTGCTAAAGTCGGTTCCTTGCACAGTGGTCTTCCAGGACGACATATTGGTTACAGGTCAGGACACCATGGAGCACTTGAAGAACCTGGAGGAGGTTCTTAGTCGGTTGGATCATGTGGGGCTCAGGTTGAAATGCTCGAAGTGTGTTTTCCTGGCACAGGACGTCGAATTCTTAGGAAGGAGAATCGCAGCAGGTGGCATCAGACCCACCGCCGCCAAGACGGAGGCCATCAAGAACGCGCCGTGACCACAGAATGTAACGGAGCTGCGGTCATTCCTGGGACTCCTTAACTTCTTCAGTAATTTCCAACCTAGGTTAAGCATCCTGCTAGAATCCCTACATGCGCTACTGCGCAAGGGAGACAACTGGGTATAGGGGAATTTAAGAAAGCCAGAAACTTATTGTGTTCTAACAAACTGCTTATCCTGTATAACCCATGTAAATGATTGTTGTTAGCTTGCGATGCATTGTCATACGGGGTCGGGTGCGTGTTACAACAGGATAATGAATCGGGAATTTTGCAACCAGCTGCGTATGCATCCAGGAGTTTGTCCAAGGCCGAAAGGCCCTACAAAAAGAGGCTCTGGCGTGCGTTTACGGGGTAAAAAAAATGCACCAGTACTTATTTGGCCTGAAGTTCGAGCTTGAAACTGACCACAAGCCGCTCATATCGTTACTCTTGGAGAGCAAAGGGATTAATACCAATGCTTCAGCCCGCATCCAAAGATGGGCGCTCACGCTGTCGGCATACAACTATGTAATCCGCCACAGACCAGGCACAGAGAACTGCGTAGATGCTCTCAGTCGGCTACCATTGCCCACCACCGGAATGGAAATGGCACAGCCAGCGGACATGCTCATGGTCATGGAAGCATTTGAGAATGAGAAATCCCCTGTTACGGCCCGCCAGTTCAGGACCTGGACCAGCCAGGATCCTTTACTATCCCTGGTAAAAAAAACTGTGTCCTCCATGGGAGCTGGTCCAGTGTCCTAGTGGAGATGCAGGAAGCAATAAAGCCATTCCACAGATGCAAAGATGAGCTGTCCCTGCAGGCGGACTGCCTTTTGTGGGGCAATCGCATAGTCTTGCCCAAGAAAGGCAGAGACACATTCACTTGCGAACTGCACAACACCCACCCAGGCATAGTAATGATGAAAGCTATAGCCAGATCCCACATGTGGTGGCCTGGCACCGACTCAGATTTAGAGTCATGTGTGCGCCAGTGCAACATTTGCTCTCAATTGAGCAATGCACCCAGAGAGGCACCGCTAAGTTTGTGGTCTTGGCCATCCAAACCGTGGTCGAGGATCCATGTAGACTATGCGGGCCCATTCCTAGGAAAAATGTTTTTTGTTGTCGTGGACGCTTACTCAAAGTGGATTGAATGTGCAATAATGTCTGTAAGCACATCCACGGCCACCATTGAAAGTCTACGAGCTATGTTTGCCACGCACGACTTGCCGGATATCCTAGTCAGCGACAATGGGCCGTGCTTCACCAGTGCTGAATTCAAAGAATTCATGACCCGCAACGGGATCAAACATGTCACATTTGTCCCGTTCAAGCCCGCATCCAATGGTCAGGCAGAACGAGCAGTTCAGACCATCAAGCAAAGCTTGAAACGTGTGTCGGAAGGCTCCCTGCAGACCCGGTTGTCCCGCGTATTGCTCAGCTACTGCACCAGACCCCAGGATTCCCCCAGCTGAGCTGTTCATGAAAAGGGCGCTTAAAACAATGCTCTCTCTGGGCCTCCCTGATCTACATGATCACATGGAGGACAAGCGGCATCAACAAAGTGTGTACCATGATCGCGCAAATTTGTCACGCAATATTGAGATCAATGATTCTGTGTTTGTGCTCAATTATGGACATGGTCCCAAATGGCTCGCTGGCACGGTCACAGCCAAAGAGGGGAGTAGGGTGTTTCAGGTCAAACTGACCAATGGACAAATGCACAGAAAACACTTGGACCAAATCAAATTGCGGTTCACCAACAGCTATGAACAACCCGAAGAGGACACCACCAACTTTGACCTTCCAACGCACACACAAGTGACAACTGACATCACAGTTGACCACGAAACCGAACTCATCACCCCCAGCAGCCCGGCAAGGCCGGCTGCCCAACAGCCCAATGAAGAACTGACCAACCCAACCACACCAACATTCGTACCGAGACGATCAACAAGGGAGCGCAAAGCCCAAGATCGTCTCACCTTGTAATTAAGTGTACTGTTGACTTCACGGGGGAGTGACGTTGTGTATTTAACCCCTTGTAACCTGTATGACACCTGACCACCAGAGGACCTACCTGTTAGAGTCCCAAGGGATCTCAGCATCCGTTGGGAGCACAGTATATAAGTAGACTACCCACAAGGTACCTGCACTCTGGAACCTTTAATAAAGGAGTTAAGGTCACACTTGCTCATTACACACAGTACTCAGTCTGACCATTTATTATGAGTGTAACACTTGGCTATATTACACTAGGTCCCTTCTTCCAAGTTGTTAATATAGATTGCAAATCGTTGGGGTCCCAGTACTGATCCCTATGACACCCCACTGGTTACTGACTGCCAACCCAAGAATGAACCATTTATTCTGACTCTCTGCTTTCTGTTCATTAGCCAATCCTCTATCCATGCTAATATATTACCCCCAACCCTGTGGACTTTTATCTTGTGCAGTAACCTTTTATGTAGCACCTTGTCAAATGCCTTCTGAAAGTCCAAATACACCACATCCACTGGTTCCCCTTTATCCACCCTGCTCGTTACATCCTCAAAGAATTCCAGCAAATTTATCAAACATGACTTCCCCTTCATAAATCCATGCTGACTCTGCCTGATCGAATTTTGCTTTTCCAAATGTCTTGCTACTGCTTCTTTAATAATGGACTCCAACATTTTCCCAACCACAGACGTTAGGCTAACTGGTCTATAGTTTCCTGCTTTTTGTCTGCCTCCATTTTTTAAATAGGGGCGTTACATTTGCAGTTTTCCAATCTGCTGGGACCTCCCCAGAATCCAGGGAATTTTGGAAATTACAACTAATGCATCCACAATCCCCGCTGCTACTTCTCTTAAGACCCGAGGATGCAAGCCATCAGATCCAGGGGATTTATCTGCCTTTAGTCCCATCATCATACTAAGTACCACCTCCTTAGTGATTGTGATTGTGTTAAGTTCCTCCCCCCCAAAGCCCCTTGACACACCACTGTTGGAATATTGCTAATGTCCTCTACCGTAAAGACTGATGTAAAATATTTGTTCAGAGTTTCTCCATGTTCCCCATTATTAATTCCCCGGTCTCGTCCTCTCAGGGACCACCATTTATTCTAGCCACTCTTTTCCTTTTTTTATACCTATAGAAACTCTTGCTATCTGTTTTTATATTTTGTGCTAGTTTACTTTCACAGTCTATCTTCCCTTTCTTAATATGCCGGGCATGCAGTTAAAATTCTGCCAATGGCCCACAGCACCTCATGGATGCCCAGTTTTGAGCTGCTAGATCTGTTCTGAATCTATCTCATTTAGCACAGTGGTAGTGCCACACAACACAATCGAGGGTGTCCTCAGTGGGAAGACAGGACATAATCTCCACAAAGACTGTGCGGTGGTCACTGCCACCAATACGGTCATGGACAAATGCATCTGCGACAAATAGATCGGTGAGGATGAGGTCAACTATATTTTTTCCCTCGTGTTGGTTCTCAGACCACCTGCTACAGGTCCAGTCTGGCAGTTATGTCCTTCAGGACTCGGCCAGCTTGGTCAGTAGTGGTGCTACCGAGCCACTCTTGGTGATGGACATTGAATTCCAAACATTGCATTTATACAATCTAGCACTTCACAGCTGCCCACTACAATCTTAAATCCTTTCCTATGTCTTAATTCTACCCATAAAGTCTCCACTGCCAACCTACCTCTCGTTATATCCTCTCTTATCATTGAAGTGATTTCATCCTTAATAACTAAGTATACTCTTCCCCCTCTACCATTTTCCCTACCTTTTCTGTGGACCTTATAACCTGGTATATTTAGTTCCCAGGCCTGACCAGCTTTCAGTCATGTCTCAGTAATGGCTACCATGTCATACATTCCAAATTTAATTTGCGCTTGCAGTTCATTCAATTTATTCCTTATACTCCGTGCATTTGTGTAAAGATCGCTTATTTGGGCCACACACCCTAACCTGTCCTTCAGCTCCAATGTTTTACTCACATGTTTCTTATTTCTCTCTCCTGGTTTAATCATTTTGTATCTTTTAGTTTTCCCTGTACCTGTAGTGCCTTAAGCACAATATCTGACTGGTACTCTACTCTCTTCCCTTTTGTTTGTTTTTGAACTATTATTTATACTACCTGAGCCCTTCCCCCCCACCCCCCACCCATTTACTAGTTTAAAGTCCTTGTGACCACCCTATTTATCCTTTCCGCTGGGACCCTGGTGTCAGCCTGGTTCAGGTGGAGCCCGTCCCAACAGTGCAGTTCCTTCCTGTCCCAATACTGCTGCCAGTGCCTCTCTTTTCCACACCATTCCTTCAGCGAAGATTATAACCCTTGAGGTCCTGTTCTTTAATTTAGCTCCTAGTTCCTGCTACTCCTGAAACAGGACCTCTTGCCTACTCTTCCCTATGTTGTTGGTCCCAACATAGACCACAACAACTGGATCCTCTCCCTCCCTCTCCAATATCCTTTTAAGCTGGTTCGAGATGTCCCTCACCCTCGCACCAGCTAGGCATCATATTATGTGGGACTCTCGATCTTGCTTACAAAGGATGCTATCTGTCCCCCTAATTAAAGAATCCCCGACAACTGCCATGTTACGCTTCCCCTCCTCCTCCTCCCCCCTTTGGACAGCCTCTGGCTCCGAGGTGCCATGGTCCGCATTCTGGCTGTCCTTCCGACAATCTTTATCCTTATCCTCACAGGTGGGCAAGTACATTGTCCCTGTTCAATAGGATCAGTTTCTGCGAATCCTTGTTCTCTCTCTTACCTGGGTTCCCCTTACGCTGCATTCTGTCAGCCACACCAGTTCTGAACCTGCACCTCTCTACAAGATGTGATTAAAGTCTGGAGTAAACTGCCCAGATACTGGTCCCCCTCTCTTAGGTGTCCGAGTGTCTCGAACTCGCAGTCCAGCTCAATGACTCTGTGCCGGAGAGATTTGAGACGGAGGCATCTACTTGCAGATGTGTTCACTTGGGACAATCTCGCTGTCCACAAACTCTCACATACCGCAGTCCAGACAGACAGCAACTCAACAAGGCTTCTTCAAGAGCACCTGTGACTTCTACCACCTCAAAGGACAAGTGCAGCAGGCACATGGGAACACCATCACCTGCAAATTCCACTTCAAGTTACACACACCATCCTGACTTTGAAACATATTGCCATTCCTTCATCGTCACTGGGTCAAAATCCTGGAACTCCCTCCCCAACAGCACTGTGGGAGTACCTTCACCACAGACTGCAGCGGTCCAATACAGCAGCTCACCGACACTTTCTCCAGGACAATTAGAAATGGGCAATAAATGCTGATCTTGCCAGCAACCCCAAATCTCAGGATCAAATTAAAAAAAGACAACCTGCTCGGCCCAATCTTAGTCTAGAATATTTATCTTATTTATATCGACTTATGTTTTTTCTCTCTTTTTTATACATGCTAACTTGCACTAAGCACTAAACCCGACATTCATTTACATGGAATTTACATTGCTACGTCTTCAAGAGCGCACAGGTGCAGATATCACAAAAACCATTGAAGAAATTCAGGTACAGTGCTATTCGGAAGCAATGGCCCCAAGTTTCCACACGCGGCAAAACAGGCGTCCCTCCGAGCTGGGCGCCCGTTTTTCGCGCCTAAAACGGCGCCTAAAAAAAACCGCGCTATTCTCGAGCGCCTTGCAGCTCCAGTCTGCCTGGCGCGGCATGCAGGGGGCGGAGCCTACCACTCGCGCCGATTTTGTAAGTGGGAGGGGGTGGGTACCATTTAAATGAGTTTTTTTCGTGCCGGCAAACCTGCGCGTGCGCGTTGGAGCGTTCGCGCACGCGCAGTGTGAAGGAAACATTGGCACTTGGCCATTTTTGTAGTTCTTTGCAGCTGTTCATTTTTTTATCATTTTTTAATAAAAGCACATTGCCCTTCCATGATCAGCACTGAGGCTTCTTGCAGCAGTGAGAAGGCTGCAGGAAGCCTCAGAAGTTGAGGCAGCCGTTTCCCGACGGGCCCGACCGACGGCAGGGGGGCCTCGGGAATGGCTGCCTCAACTTCTGAGGCTTCCTGCAGCCTTCTCACTGCCTCCTCCCCGCCGTCGGGAACGGCTGCTGCCGTCGGTCGGTCGGGCCCTCACTGCGTTTCCCCCCCCCGCGGGAACGGCTGCTGCCGTCGGTTGGTCGGGCGGGCCCTCACTGCCTTTCCCTCCCCCCCGGGAACGGCTGCCTCAACTTACATAGAAACATAGAAACATAGAAAATAGGTGCAGGAGCAGGCCATTCGGCCCTTCGAGCCTGCACCGCCATTCAATGAGTTCATGGCTGAACATGCAACTTCAGTACCCCATTCCTGCTTTCTCACCATACCCCTTGATTCCCCTAGTAGTAAGGACTTCATCTAACTCCTTTTTGAATATATTTAGTGAATTGGCCTCAACAACTTTCTGTGCTAGAGAATTCCACAGGTTCACCACTCGCTGGGTGAAGAAATTCCTCCTCATCTCAGTCCTAAATGGCTTCCCCCTTATCCTTAGACTGTGTCCCCTGGTTCTGGACTTCCCCAACATTGGGAACATTCTTCCTGCATCTAACCTGTCTAAACCCCGTCAGAATTTTTAAAGTTTCTATGAGGTCCCCTCTCATTCTTCTGAACTCCAGTGAATACAAGCCCAGTTGATCCAGTCTTTCTTGATAGGTCAGTCCCGCCATCCCGGGAATCAGTCTGGTGAACCTTCGCTGCACTCCCTCAATAGCAAGAATGTCCTTCCTCAGGTTAGGAGACCAAAACTATACACAATACTCCAGGTGTGGCCTCACCAAGGCCCTGTACAATTGTAGCAACACCTCCCTGCCCTTGTACTCAAATCCCCTCGCTATGAAGGCCAACATGCCATTTGCTTTCTTAACCGCCTGCTGTACCTGCATGCCAACCATCAATGACTGATGTACCATGACACCCAGGTCTCGTTGCACCTCTCCTTTTCCTAATCTGTCACCATTCAGATAATAGTCTGTCTCTCTGTTTTTACCACCAAAGTGGATAACCTCACATTTATCCACATTATACTTCAACTTGTGAGGCTTCCTGCAGCATTCTCCCTGCCTGAAGCATTTTCACACAGGTAGGAACATGGTTTATTTAATCCTTTCTTTTCTTATAAATTTTTATTCAGGTTGGAATTATTTGTATAATATTTGTATAAGTATAACTACGGATTTATTATAGAATTTAATGACTTCCCCCCCCCCCCCCGCCACCTCGTACCGGACGCCTAATTTGTAACCTGCGCCTGATTTTTTAATGTGTAGACAACGTTTTTTCAGGCCTACAAAAATCTTCACTTGCTCCATTCTAAGTTAGTTTGGAGTACGTTTTCACTGTGGAAACTTTCAAATCAGGCGTCAGTGGCCGGACGCGCCCCCTTTTGAAAAAAAAATTCTGTTCAAAAGTGAAACTGTTCTAAATGACTGGAACTGCAGAAAACTTAAATGTGGAGAATTGCGATTTCTAAGATATTCCGTTCTCCACCAGTTGCTCCTAAAAATCAGGAGCAAATCATGTGGAAACTTGGGCCCCAAATGTGAGCATCCATTTTTCCCTCTGCATTGCACTGATTTTTCATGCGCTACTTGGGACCAAGGCAGAGGAAAATCAGCCTGAACAGTTTCTATATATTTTAATGCTTCAATTGCAAAATAATTGCATAATGACTTTATCATTAATAAAATACAGCAAACATAATTTTCTTTCACGTTTTATGTGAAGTGAATTCTTTTTTACGGTGCAACTAGAAAATCCATGGTTTGATGTTATTTTTCCCTAATCGTTTCTTTTGAGCAAGTCATAGTTTCCTCCAGCAGACCAATTTCATGAATGATGGACAGAGATTATGGCCCTTTCAATCATTCATGTCATTAGTGCTGCTGTTGACAGACAGCATAAAATCGGCAACAAGCATATTTCAAAATTCTTGACATGTCCTGCCAACAACTCAGATTTGGACAGAAATAGTTTCTTACAATTAATGTTCACTAACTCACACCAAATATAAAAAGCACATTATAAGTCTCCATAGATATGTTTCAATTTATATCAGTACTTCATCATACTCAGACATTTTGATTGCTTTTTGCATAACATTTCCAAAAAATGGTTATGCAATTATAGCCCAATATTTTTATACTTCTTTGTAATTATCTGTAAAATATGCAAATCATGTTTATTCTATATACATGCAAATCATTGGAAAAATTTAAACCAGCTTAGACACCAGGACCGTATACCAACTATCGGCACTCACGGCTGACTCTGCTGAATGTTTCTGACAGCTTCCACTTGTCTCATTTCCACGAGGACAAGCAGGAGGAAATCAATTTTTTTTATTGACTCAATATTATCACTCATCCCCCACCCCCCCACCAGCCCAAACCCAGGAGTACCTCTCGACAGCCAGTGCTCAAAAGAGGTGGGAAAGAAGCATCGCACCTCATGATATTGCACTTTTTTATTGTTGAGGGATATTCTATATTAAGGAAGTGGTAACAGGGTACTTAGAAAGTCAATAATACGATTAAGCAGAGTCAACATGGTTTCATGAAATGGAAATCATGTTTGACAAATTTATTAGAGTTTTTTGAGGATGTAACTAGCAGGGTAGATAAAGGAACCAGTCAGTGCATGTAGTGTGTTTGGATTTTCAAAAGGCATTCGATAAGTTGCAACATAAAAGGTTGTTGCGCAAGATAAGGGCTCATGGGGTTGGGAATAATATATTAGCATGGATAGAGGATTGATTGAAGGACAGAAAACAGAGAGTAGGAATAAACGGGTCATTTTCAGGTTGGCAGGCTGTAACTAGTGTGGTGTGGCAAGGATCAGTGCTGGGGCCTCAGCTATTTACAATCTCTATTAATGACTTAGATGAAGGGACTGATTGTAATGTATCCAAGTTTGCTGATGATACAAAGTTAGGTGGGAAAGTAAGCTGTGAGGAGGACACAAAGAGCCTGCAAAGGAATATAGACAGATTAAGTGAGTGGGCAATAAGGTGGCAGATGGAGTATAATGTAGGGAAATGTGAGGTAAATCACTTTAGTTGGAAGAATAGAAAAACAGAATTATTTTTTAAATGGTGGGAAGCTATTAAATTTTGGTGTTCAGAGAGATTTGGGTGGCATTGTACACGAAACACAGAAAGTTACCGTACAGGTACAGGTACAGCAAGCAATTCGGAAGGCAAATGCAATTGTACAGGGCTTTGGTGAAACCACAGCTGGAGTACCTTGTACAGTTTTGGTCCCCGTACCTAAGGAAGGATATATTTGCCTTAGAGGGAGTGCAACAAAGGTGCATTAGATTGATTCCTGGGATGAGAGGGTTGTCCTATGAGGAGAGATTGAGTCAAATAGCCCTGTACTCTCTGGAATTTAGAAGAATGAAAGGTGATTTCATTGAAACATACAAGATTCTGAGAGGGTTTGACAGGGTAGATGCTGAGAGGTTGTTTCCCCTAGCTGGAGAGTCTCGAACTAGAGGGCATAGTCTCAGGATAAGGGGTCGAACATTTAGGACTGAGATGAGAAGACATTTCTTCACTCAGAGGGTTGTGAATCTTTGGAATTTTCTACCCCAGAGAGCTGTGCATGCTTAGTCGTTGAGAATATTCAAGACTGAACTCAATAGATTTTTGGACTTGAAAGAGAATCAAGGGATATGTGGATCCGGCGGGAAAATGGAATTGAGGTCGAAGATCAGCCATGATCTTATTAAAGGGTGGTGCAGGCTCGAGGGGCCATATGGCCTACTTCTGCTCCTATTTCTTATGTTCTATTGGCAACGTCGTACTTGGTGCGTTCTGTGATCTGCCACAGAAAAGTTGTCCAGCAAATAAATATCGCTGAGATTCTGATAAATTTAAAAGGCATTGGCCCTAATTTTAACCAGGTGGGTATTAGGCAGGTGAATAGTGGGGTAAATTCAAAATTCACCCGCTGCCCCAGAAAACAGGCTCGTGTTAGTTTATCTCATTTTCTGATACCGAGTATTATGCCCTCAACACGAGTGAAGCCTGCCACTGCAGCAATCAAAGAGCTCTCTCATTCTGGCTGTGGCATCCATTGGGAAGGTAATGTCCTGGTTTGCTGTGGCAAAGAGGGCATTGGTGACCTGTTTGATGCAGTTCTGTACTGCAGACTAGGGGATGTGGGTGATATCGCCTGTAGCAGCTTGGAAAGAACCTATGGCGGAAAAGTTAAGGGCGGAGGTGACTTTGAAAGCCACTGACAAAATCACGACTTCCTGGTCCAACAGGCAACTGGTCTTGTTGCAACAGGCCAGATAGGTTAGCAGCACCTGCCTGATAAAGCGCAGCTTTCTCATGCACTGCTCCTTCAAAGTATCCAAGGCCTATTGACTCCGCGAGCATCCCCCCTCGCCTGCTGTCTTCTAACAGGGCCAGCCGATGCTTGTCTTAGTTGTTGAGGCTGTAGCTACTCTTCCTGTTTGTCCATCCAAAGGAGTGAAGCAAAAACAGCAACTAAGATAAGCAGTGAGTGCTGAATGAGGGTAGGTAAGGGGGGAAAATGAGAAAGAAGCAAATTGGAAGCTCAGAACTGCCTTAGAAATCCTAATGATCTGAGTGCCTGCAGGTGACTACCCCTTTATCTGCAGCTTCCAGTCATGGCAGTCAATTTGTGAAGCCAATCCAGCTAAGATTTATTCAGCAAGTTTGTCACTGAGTGTAACTCCAGACCTGCCCACTTAAAATCACACTGGTGTCTTAATGATGTCATAGGACCGATTTTAATTTATTAATGAGCCCCCCCACGCCCTCTTTCTAACCAATGCTTTTAACAGCTGAGTCAGCTCCTGAGCTAAAATGGCAATTAGTCTGTTTCATGGGGAATTGGGCAGCAAGTTGAATTTTGAAATTTCCCACCAGCAGGTTCGGTTAAAATTAGGACTACGACATCGGAATATCAAATATCTAGCACGTCATACGGCAAGAACTTCAACATTGACGTGAGGACATAAAAATGGCAATTGCAACTCCAGCAAAACACTCAAGTGCGCCCTACCTCATAAAATGACTATAATCATCATTCTAGCAGATTAATAAAATGTTAATTAAATCTGAGACTACAGATTCTATCAAGTCAGTACTTTGATAGGTGGCTATACTAGACATTTTTTTGAAGTGCGGCATTATTGTGAGTGGGCCATTCGTATTCAAATGATCCCTGGTTCAAATGTTTCCAACAAAGTGCTGGGGAAACGAGCCCAGTTTTCTTCAGAAGACTCTACCAATGTTACATATATTGAACATCCAACAAATACAGCTAAAGTTCAAATGAATTGATTGCGTCAGAGGATTCCCAAGTCTATTAAAACCAACTGCGTGTGTTGATTGCAAGGGCCCTGGCACTCTCAAGATATCAAAATTTGAAGAGCAAGAGGAAGTGATCTCTGACGACAAAGAGTGCCATATTTACATAAGCCTAACATTTATTTTTGGAATACAGATTTGTGGATGTTAATATAAACATCAGAGCCATGTATATATTCAAAATATGCCTGCAATACCCACAGAATCTGAGACTAATCGGGAAGGCAAAACAAGCTTTATCTTCTGAGCAGACCTTGGTTATATTTGATTTCCTCAGCATAACAATAAACTCACAGGACAGATACGAACATCAGCACATCACCCACATAGTTTCATAACAACGTTCAAGATTGTACAATAAACCAATTGTTTAATGAGGTAGGAGAGAGGCTAAATTCTATTTATCAGCTCTTGATATCAGATGCACAGAGCATATGGTGATAGGGGTTTATTTCTTCAACTAAGTTTAAGTAGGGAATCAAGATCAAGATCAAGATCAGAATCAAGACACAGCGGGGTTAAAGAGATAATTGGACCAGAGCACACAGATGTAATTCACTCCCCAATGTAAAGTTATACACTTCAGTCAGAATTTTTATATATTCATTATAAATTCCTATGTCCACATGTGTGATGGCAAGTAAACTGCTCACACTTTAATCCGACCAGTGATGGTGCTGATTGGCCCGGATTTTGCGATAAAAATACCAGCGAGGCTAAGGAGTAAATCGGACAATAGCTTTCAGCGACCGCACAAGCCCAATTAATGTGGAAATCAGGAGTTGCTTTCCGAGTTGACCTGCTTCTCCAGAAGCTTCGCTATAACAGTATCTCACTGAGGCACTTGTTATTTGAATACATGGAATGGCCTGAAGCTGCGGTACTTGCCCACTCAAACATGCCAGAAAAGATAGGCCTTGTCCATTCAAGCGTAAGTGATTTTTTAATGGTGTAATAAGTCTTAATTACTGCCAAACAACCTCGCTGGCACTGAAAATTAACTTTTACAAGTGGGAGTCTCATTCCTACAGATTTTAATTATTGTTGGAGATTTTCTTTAAAAATTTTTTTAATAACTTTTTATTTCTGTCTCTTTTATCTCCCTATCTCTCTTAATCCCATAGCTCCTTTTTGACCAATGCAGACACGATGAGCCAAATGGCCTCCTGCTGTGCCATAAATTTCTCTGATTCTATGATTGTTCTTTCCCTTTCTTTATTTTCTTTCTCTACATGATTTGACATTGAATTAACTATTCTAACCTACACTTCCTGGTTTAGACTCTGCATGTAAGGATTTTTCAATTTAATTGGTTAAGGAGACACATCATTGCTCGCCCTGTTCACACAGGTCCCTGATCTCCTGTAGAGGGTGCCATTCTGTTGTTGCTCTCTAATAACTGCACGTTCCAGTGCAAAAGCCCACGGAAAGTCTGTGGGCAAGTGTAATGAATGGTAGTGCCATTCATTCACTGCTAACCGCAAAATCTGGGTCACTTTGTTTAATGTTATTAGATTATTAATAGATTAAGAGAATGTATTAATAGAGTGAATGGGCAAAACTGTGGCAAATGGATTTCAATATAAACAAGCGTGGGGTCATCCACTTTGGACCTAAAAAAGGATAGATCACAGTACTTTCAAAATAATGGAAAGCTAGAAACAGTGGCAGTCCAAAGAAACTTGGAGGTCCAGGTACATAGATCCTTAAACTGTCATGGACAGGTACAAAAAGAAATCAAAAAGGCTAATGGAATGCTGGCCTTTATATCAAGAGGATTAGAATAGAAGAGATTGGAAGTCATGCTACAGCTATACAAAGCTGCACTTGGAGTATTGTATTCAGCTCTGGGCACCACATTTTCGGAAGGAGATATTGGCCTTGGAAGGAGTGTAGTGTAGATTTACTAGAATGATACTCGGACTCGAAGGGTTAAATCATGAGGAGAGATAACACAAACTAGAGTTGTAACTGAAATTTAGAAGATTAAGGGGTGATTTGATCAAAGTTTTCAAGATATTAAGGGGAACTGACAGGGTAGATAAACAGAAATGATTTTCATTGGTTGGGGAGTCGAGGACAAGGGGACATAACCTAAAAATTAGAGCCAGGCCTTTCAGGAGTGAAGTTGGGAAACACTTCTACATGCAGAGGGTGGTAGCAGTTTGGAACTCTCTTCTGCAAATGGCAGTTCAGGCTGGGTCTATTGTTAATTTTAAATCTGATATGGATAGATATCCTTTAACCAAAAGGTATCAAGGAATATGGGGCAAATGTGGGCATATGGAGTTAAGTCACAAATCAGCTATGACCCCATTGAATGGTGGAACAAGCTCGAGGAGCTAAATTACCTACTCCTGTTCCACTGTTGGAATACTACAATTATGTTCTTGGTTATATCATTGTTGCTTGTATAACTTTGTGCAATTGTTTGTCAAAAAAATTGTATGTTTTGTCGGTAGTAATACTGCTAGCAGAGGAAAATACCACATCTTGGGAATTTTCAATGTATACCACCCATTTATCTAATAATGCACACACGAAAGTGGACAAATCCTTAACACATTCATATGATATTTCTCGGTCCACTAATTTAACTTATTTATTTTAATCTGGCCAATATCACCAATAGTGATTTTTAACCTTATAACTTTACAAGTTCCTTCGACATAAACAGTAAAATACAAAAGTAAATCAATGGGCTCCTTACCTCTAGAACTAACCAAAGGTGACCACCAGATTTCAAGTCTGCTTTGTAGAACATTCCATAAAATCTAATAACATTTGGATGATTTGAAAGTGACTGCAGGATGCTATATTCTGCTTCAATTTCTTCATCAACAACCTAAGGAAATAGTAAAAACAAATCAATACATTGAAACAAATTAGGATAATAAGTATTCTGGATGAAATCGCACGGATTTTTAGTACAAGCTATCCCATTGCAAGAAAGAAATCAAGTGATGGTATTAGCAGGAGCTTCACAACATATGTTCAGTCCTAGGATTGACCACTACTTTAAACTTTCTTTGACATAGGTGAAATAACATCTCTTATTTTCCTTTTACAGGAAGCTTTATTTCCTGATAAATAACAGTTGATTTGGGGTACTAACAATTTGAGAATGGGGTGGAAACTAGCCTTGCTGAACTGCACCCATTTTGTGCATCATGCATATTTCTGCTTCACACAAATGCAGGAAGCTCCCCGCTGAAACAAATGGGTGCTTACTTATAATATCAGAATGAAATTACCACAATGTCCTATTCAGCAGAAATGCAATATTCTCGTCTAGCCCACAGAATCCCCAACCAGCGGAAATATCTATCCTATCTGATCCCCTTAATATCTTGAAAACATCAATCAGATCACCCCTGAATCTTCTAAATTCTAGGAATGCAACCCTAATTTGTGTAATCTCTTCTTTTAATTTAACCCTTGGAGGCCAGGTATCATTCTGGTAAACCTACGATGCACTCCCTCGAAGGCCAATATATCTTTCCTAAGGTATGGTGCCCAGAACTGCTCACAGTACTCCAGGTGTGGTCTAACCAGGGATTTGTATAACTGCAGCATAACTTCTACCCCCTTATATTCTAGTCCTCTAGGTATAAAGGCCAGCATTCCATTAACGTTTTTTTTTTAATTGTACCTGTTAATGACATTTTAATGATCTATGTAACTGAACCCCCAAGTCTCTTTGAACATCCATAGTTTTTAGCTTTAGTAGAGTCAGCCATGGCTCAGTGGGTAGCTCTCTATAGAGTCAGAAGGTTGTGGGTTCAAGTCCCTCTCCAGACACTTGAGCACAAAAATCTAGGCTGACGCTCCAGTACAGTACTGAAGGAGCGCTGCACTGTCAGAGGTGCCATCGTGCTGCACAGAGTGGGATTAAAAGGAGCGCACTTAAACAAAGTGTTTTATTTGGAAAGAGTGGGAATTCAGAGAAGAGGGGGAAGGAGTTGCTGTTTTTGGCTACACTACTTGTAGTGCTTTGTGTTACAGGTACATATTTCATTTCATTGTCCATAATTTAATCTTGGTCAATTAAGTAGTCAAGAAACTGAACTGTAAACTACGTTACTTAAATATAAATGTAATTACATTTAATTAAATAGAACATGGTCTTATAGGGATGGCAGTGCAGGTGGTGTGCCACAACTGCAGCATGTGGGAGTTTGTGGAGAGCACTGTGATCCCGGATAACCACGTTTGCAGTAAGTGCCTGAACCTTGATGAACTTCAGTTCAAAGTTGTTGAGTTGGAGTCTGAGGTGCAGACATTGCTGGGTATCAGGGAGGGGGAGAGTTACATGGATACTTTGATCCAGGTGACAGTCATGCCCCTTAGGTTAGGTAGTGGTACACGTCTGATTAGTGGTCAGGAAGAGATGGGTGTGACTGCAACTCAGGCTGGTAAGGGAAACCCAGATACAGTGCTGGAGGAGCCTCAGCATTTGTCCTTATCCAACAGGTATGAGGTTCTTGCTGTGTGGATGAGGAAAAAGCCTGCAGGATGGATGAGCATGCTGACCGTGGCACCATGGTGCAGGAGGCCATTCAAGTGGGGGAGTGAAAGGGAATGTAGTTATGGTGAGGACAGTATAGTCCGAGGGATAGATACTGTTCACTGCAGCTGCGACCGGGAGTTCCAAAAGTTGTGTTCTCTGCCCGGCGTCAATGTTAAAGACATCTCCTCATGACTGGAGAAGAACTTGGAGTGGGAATAGTAGGATCCAGTTGTCATGGTCCACAGAAGAACCAATGACATAGGTAGAACTAGGAATGAGGTTCTGCCAAGAGAGTTTGAGGAGTTGGCGTCCAAGTTAAAAAGCAGAACCTGAAAGGTAATAATCTTTGGATTGTTAACTGAGCCATGCACCAATTGATATCGGGATGAGCAGATTAGAAGGTTAAATGCATGGCTCAAAGAGTGGCGTGGGAGGCAGGGGTTTTGCTTCGTGGGGCACTGGCACCAGTACTGGGGAAAGAGGGAGCTGTTCCGTTAGGACAGACTGCACTTAAACCAGGCTGGAACCAGTGTTCAGGCGAATCGAATAACTAGGGCAGTAGACACGGTTATAAATTAATGAAGAGGGGGAGGTTGGAGGATTCAGGAAAGAGTAAATTTAAAAACAGCAAGAGAAATGTCAAGGCTCTAGAGCAGAGCAGAGATTTGGGTAAAAAATAAGCAGAGTTGGTCAGGAAGGGACAGAGAGAGTAACAAATGTAATAGGGCATCAATGACTAAGGTGACATCAGAGAAAAATAGAAAAAATCAAAGCTAAAGGCACTATAACTGAATGCACGAAGCATTCACAACAAAATAGATGAATTAATAGCACAAACAGAAATTAATAGGTTTGATCTACTAGCCGTTACAGAGACGTGGTTGCAAAGTAACCAAGGTTAGGAACTAAATATTTCAGGATACTTAACTTTTAGAAGAGATAAACAAATTGGAAAAGGAGGGGTAGCCCTGATAATAAAGGAAGGGATAAAGACAGTAGAGAAAAAGGATCTCAGCTCCAAAAATCAAGAAGTAGAATCAATTTGGGTAGTGCGAAGAAACAGCAAGGGGCAGAAAACATTGGTGAAAGTTGATTATAGGCCCCCAAACAATAGTTGTAATTTAGGGCAGAGTATAAATCAGTAAATTAGAGGCACATGTAACAAGGGTAATACAGTAATTATAAAGGATTTTAATCTGCATATAGATTGGGCAAACCAAATTTTCAGTAATAGTTTGGAGGACAAATTCATGGACTGTATACAAGATGGTTTGCTAGATCAGTATGTTGAGGAACCAACTAGGGAACAGGCTATTTTAGATCTAGTATTGTGTAATGAGAAAGAGTTCATTAATAACCTCATAGTAAAGTGGTCCTTAGGGAAGAGTGACCATAATATGATAGTATTTTATATTGAGTTTGAAAGTGATTTAGTTAAATCCGAAACTAGGGTCTTAAATCTAAACAAAGCAAACTAAATAGGTATGAGGGGCAAGTTGGCTTAGGTAGATTGGGAAACTACATTAAAAGGTATAATGGTAGACAAGCTATGGCTAGCATTTAAAGAATAAATACATAATTTACAACAAATATTCGTTTCTTTAAGGCATAAAAGCCCCACAGGAAAAGTGGTCCAACCGTGGCTAACAAGAGAAGTTAAAGATAGTATTAGATCAAAGGAAGAGGCTTAAAATGTTGCCAAAAGAGCAGTAAGCCTGAGGATTGGGAGGATTTTAGAATCCAGCAAAGGAAGACCAAGAAATTGATAAAGAAAGGGAAAATAGAATATGAGAATAAACTAGCGAGAGACTTAAAAACACACTGTAAAAGCTTCTATAGCTATGTAAAAAGGAAAGGATTAACTAAAGTAAATGTTGGTCCCTTACAGGCAGAGACAGGAGAAATTATAATGGGGAATAAAGAAATGGCAGAGAAATTAAACAAATACTTTGTGTCTGTCATCACAGAAGAAGACACAAAAAGCCTCCCAGAAATGAAGGAGAACCAACGGTCTAGCGAGAATGAGGAACTGAAAGAAATTAATATTAGTAAAAAAAAATAGTACCGGAAAAATTAATGGGACTGAAAGCCAATAAATCCCCTGGACCTGTTGGCCTAGGGTTTTGAAAGACATGGCTATGGAGATAGTGGATGCATTTGTTGTCATCTTGCAAAATGCCATAGATTCTAGAATGGTTCCCACAGAGCGGAAGGTAGCAAATGTAACCCAACTATTTAAGAAAGGAGGGAGAGAGAAAACGGGGAACTACAGACCGGTTAGCCTGACATCAATAGTAGGGAAAATGCTAGAACCTATTATTAACGTGAAAATAATAATAGGATTGGGCAAAGTCAACACGGATTTATAAAGGGGAAATCATGTTTGATGAATCTGTCAGTTTTTTGAGGTTGTAACTAGCAGAATAGATAAGGGGGAAACCAGTGGATGTGGTGTATTTGGATTTTCAGAAGGCATTCGATAAGATGCCACACAAGAGGTTATTAAACAAAATTAGGGCTCATGGGATTGGTGGTAATATACCAGCATGGATTGAGGATTGGTTAACGGATAGAAAACAGAGAGTAGGAATAAACGGGTCATTTTTAGGTTGGCAGGCTGTAACTAGGGAAGTACCACAAGGATCAGTGCTTGGGCCTCAGCTATTCACAATCTATATCAATGATTTGGATGAGGGGACCAAATGTAATATATCCAAGTTTGCTGATGATACAAAACTAGGTAGGAACTTAAGATGTGAGGAGGATGCAAAGAGGATTCAAGGGGATATAGACAGGCTAATTGAGTGGGCAAGAACATGGCAAATGGAATATAATATAGAGAAATGTGAAGTTATCCACTTTGGTAGGAAAAATAGAAAGGCAAAGTATTTTGTAAATGGTAAGAAATTGGAAAATGTTGGTGTTCAAAGGGACCTAGGTGTCTTTGTACACAAATCACAATATTAACATGCAGGTACAGCAAGCAATTAAGAAAGCAAATGGTATGTTGGCCTTTATTACAAGAGGATCTGAATATAAGAGTAAAGATGACTTACTGCAATTATAAAGGGCCCTGGTGAGACCACACCTGGAGTATTGTGTACAGTTTTGGTCTCCTTACCTAAAGAAGGATATACTTGCCATAGAGGGAGTGCAACGAAGGTTCACCAGACTGTTTCGTGGGATGGGGGGGATTGTCCTATGAGGAGAGATTGAGTAGACTAGCCCTAAATTCTCAAGTTTAGAAGAATGAGAGGTGATCTCATTGAAACATACAAAGTTTTTACAGGGCTTGACAGGGTAGTTGCAGAGAGGATGTTTCCCCTCGCTCTAGAGTCTAGAACCATCCACTATCTCCAGAATAAGGGATCGGCCATTTAGGACTGAGATGAGGAGAAATTTCTTCACTCAGAAGGTGGTGAATCTTTAGAATTCTCTACTCCAGAGAGCAGTGGAGGCTCAATCTTTGAGTATATTCAAGTCAGAGAGCAATAGATATTTGGATATTAAGGGAATCAAGGGATATGGAGATAGTGCAGGAAAGTGGGGTTGAGATAGATCAGCCATGATCTTATTGAATGACAAAGCAGGCTCGAGGGGCCGAATGGCCTACTCCTGCTCCTATTTCTTATGTTCTTACGTTCTTATGGATGAGACTTTAAACCGAGGCCCCGTCTGCCCTCACAGGTGGACGTAAAAGATCCTGTTGTACTATTTCAAAGAAGAGTAAGGGAGTTATCCCAAGTGTCATGGCCAATATTTATCCCTCAATCAACATCACTAAAAACAGATGATCTGGAAATTTTCACATTGCTGTTTGTGGGAGCTTGCTGTGCGCAAATTGGCTGCCACGTTTCCTACATTACAACAGTGACAACACTTCAAAAAGTACTTCATTGGCTGTAAAGTGCTTTGGGATGCCTGGTGGTCGTGAAAGGCACTATGTAAATGCAAGTATTTCTTTTTGCCATTTAGAAATTACCCTGATCTATCCTTTTTACATGCAAAGTGGTGACCTCACATTTACCTACATTGAAATCCAATTGGCACTGTTTTGTCCATTCATTTAAACTATCAATATCCCATTGTAATTTTATCCTTTCATCCACATTGCCTACAATGCCGCCTATCTTTGTGTCATTGGCAAATTTGGATATATGACTTTGTAAGCCATCATGTAAGTGGTTAATAAATACTGTGTATAGTGGAGGCCCCAACACAGATCCCTGCGGGACTCCACTAGTCACATTCTGCCAATTAGAGTACCTACCCATTATCCCTACTCTCTGTCTCCTGCCACTCAGCCAATTTCCTCACTAGGTCAGTAATTTGCCTTCAATTCCATGGGCTTCTACCTTAGTTAACAATCTCTTATGTGTGACTTTATCAAATGCCTTCTGGAACATGCCTTCTGTATGTGTTTCTAGCAATTCTGAACGGAACTTAAGAGAGACAGGAAATCTAGGCTAGCACATGACAACACAGGATCTGACTTTGAGAAAGGAAAAGAGAAAAATCAAGCACTACCCTTCGTACTCCACAAAAGGCACAACTTTTGTTAATATACCATTGAGTTAAATTGGCAAAGGACTGCAGCTAGAATATCGCACCCTGATTTTGGGTGAAGGGTGAAGTAAGCTTAAGCCATGAAATGGGCGCCATGGCTTGTGAAATATGTTGCAGTGGTGATTTGGGTCCATGGAAATAGGCCAAAACTTGGAGCTGCACCCAATTTTCCCATCTTTTCCTCTCCATTGTGTGTAACTTCATGGGTGTTCTGCCATCCACAATTATACCGCATGAAACAATATCTTGTGGAAGTCCTATTCCTACTAGCACTATGAAAAATAGGTTTGCACAAGCTAGCCTATTCAGAACTTTTATTTGGATTGGTAGCTCAATACCTGGCTCTGTGAGCTACATTCATTCATGCTGTGTATTGTAACAGGGAAAAAGTGACAAATAATTTCAGCTGAAGAGCACACATTGTTTACAAGATACAATTCAAAAGGAGTATCTTGCAATATCAGAAAGGATATTCAAGTTATGAACAAAATTACATAAAAATTCCAAGTACTTACACTGATAGGGTCCAGTACTTTGACTGCAGCTTGGCTACCATCTTTCTTATTAGAAACTTTGTAGACTTTTCCATAGGTTCCTTTTCCAATTGTCTCAATTATTTCCCAGATATCTGTGGGATCTGCCAATGTCTCAAGCCCAATCATGTTGGTATTGTACAAGAAGAAACCATAAAACAACTTCCTGGAAAATAAAAAAAAAATCATTAATATCTCATATTATAAGACTTAAAGCTGCTGTGACTTATTTGTGGGTTTTTTCCTGTAGATAGGGCTGAGATACAGCTTCCCTTTAGAAGGTCGGGGCCACCATACTGAATGCCGGGTCAGGCCGCCACGCTGCTCCTTTGATGGTCCTTGCAGGTAGGGGCCGTCGCGCCACATCAAATCGGGACTATCAGCAGGTCAAAGGAGCACCGTGGAGCATACCACTTCAAGGTACAGCGCGAGCCAGCTCAGGAGGGTGACGGCTGTGAGGAGGGCGACTGGATTGGACATCACCAAGGTCCAGGTCGCTGATAGGAGTGTGGGCAGGTACAGCAGGAGCGGCAAGGTCGGGGCGAAGGAGCGGCAAGAGTTCGTAGAGCGACATGATCGGGGCCCAGGAGAGGCATGAGTTACGGGGCCCAGAAGAGGCGATGGCCCAGCCCACACTGCGATATGTGTGCGCACTAGGTCCATGCAGCAGAGCTGGTCACCAGTCGTCTTGGTTAATCCTTGCTACTGGACCAAGACCTAGCTCTGTCAAGCCTGTGTGGTGGCTGGTGTGCAACGGCCACCACATGTTAAAAAAATCCATGCGCAGGCATCTTCCACCCTTCAACATGTAGTTTGGGACCTGGAATATTAGGTCCATCATTGAAACACTTGCGAACTCATCCCTTTTTGGCGTGGAAGCAAGTCCGCCTTACGAGGGATCGCCTATGATGATGACCTTTAGAAATAAAATAAACTTCCTACATGATTAAGTATTAAAGATGGTGCAGATTTCTATAATTCACTATCAAAAATAACAATTCTCAAAATTTTATCCACAAAAGCCAACATCACAAATATCACATCGTCTACATAACATTGTAGCAGCACTCAAAAGGAAACTGGGCATGTTCCTGAGAGTGGCAACATAATTGCATATAAAAGGAAGGTGTATCAATGGGAATGTGTCATCCAGCCTCACTAATCTGGAACTTGTTTGATCACCTTTCGGGGTAGGAGAGGAATTTTCCATTGTTGTTTTCTTAAATTGGTCTTGTAATAACACAAGAGTCTAGTTATGTAAACTGCCTCAGGTGCAAACCTGATCCAACTTTATTTGCGCCCAAAGTACCCGCGTGAAATAGTACCCACGCTTATATACCAGTGACTGCGCACACGCGCATACAGCCCGATGACCTCCAACAGTGGCGCCCTCTGGTGACCCCAAGCGTCAATACATAACAGGTCTGAGGCTTTTTTTCTGTGTTTTTGCCTCTCCCAAGAGACAGCATAGCAGTGAGTTGGAGGAGGGGAAGGAGGGGCAGATGGGGATGATGATGTGTATAACTTACACCATGCCAGTAAAGGACGGGCTCGATGAACCAGTTGGTCTTTACCTACCGTTGCTCATGCGTTTCATAGATTAATTACCTCAGAGCTTGAAGGCCTGTGGGAATAGCCAGAATTCCTGCACCTGATTACTATTCAGTGACCCTGATAGAAGTATGCATGTGTGGATAGCTTCAGGCATGATTATGAGGCCACTTTCCCATCTTCTTAAAAACAAGCCTGTAATATTCACTGCCCTGTCTCAGTTGTGGCAAACAATCATTTGAGTGTGTTAGTGGAAGAACATTACCATCTCCACATAGTTCATAGAAATATAGAAAATAGGTGCAGGAGTAGGTCATTCGGCCCTTCGAGCCTGCACCGCCATTCAATAAGATCATGGCTGATTCACTATCTTCAGAAAAAGAGAATAAGGAAAACAAAAACTTACACTTGAATACCATTGACAGAATATGATATTTTTGGTGAGGAGGTTACATTTAGCACTTTATCACCACAACACACTTCCTAATAAGTGTTTACAGTGTAAACATTTATCACAAATGAACTGCACCAATTTGCCCAATTATTGAGTGGATGTATTAACTTTATTTCGTTAGTCATTTAAACTGCTTCCATCAGCATAACTATAAGTTAAATTCAAAGAAGCAATTTTTAAGTTTTACAAACTTAAATCAATACTTGTAAAATTTACAATGTGCAATAAAAATGAGTGTTTAAATGCACAACAATTCATCTTGAAGCAATACAAATTGTATTTTGTGACACTGCTAAGTTCTAATATTTGTAACAATCCTATTAATAAATCAGTTCTTATGCTGCAGTATACTGTGGATAATAATATACATTTTTGGAGTAGTTTGAGTAGATAGCAGTGTTGTAGGGTTGGACTCTCCTGTGATGGTCAGAGACACGTCATGATGTGACTTCTACCCACTCACATGATTACACCAGTACCTAACTGCATTTTCCTTTGAGAGGGTGGTGCCGCTACAAGTATTGATTTAAGTTTGTAAAACTAAAAAAAACAAGCTTGTTTGAATGTAACTTATAGTTGTGCTGGTGGAAGCAGTGCAGGACAGGTTGGAAGCAGGAATTCTCCTCCTGTCTGAGTAGAATTGGAGCTGGCTGCAGCTGTTGAAATGACCAAAAGCACAGCAGGTAGACGAGAAGGAAGGAGGTGGCAGGGGGGGAGGAGGGGAAGAGGAAGAGAGACAGATATGGGAAAGTGCAAAGTCATCACTTTGAACCCAAGAAAGACAAATTGGAATATTTTCTTCATGGTGAGAGACTAGGAACTGTGAAGGGGCAAAGAGATCTGGTTGACCATGTACACAAATCACCAAAAGGTAGTTGCCAAATATAAAAATGAATTGAAAAGACTAATGGAATGTTGGCCTTTATCCCAAGAGGGATGGAATACAAAAGGGAGGAAAATATGCTTCAGTTGTACAGAGTCTTGGTCAGACCCTATCAGGTGTACTGCGTTCAGTTTTGGCCACACACATTAGCAAGGATATATTGGCCCTGGAGAGGGTACAGTGTAGAATTACCAGAATGATGCTTGGGCTTAAAGTGTTAATTACGAGAACAAGTTGCATTAACTTGGCTTGTACACCCTTGAAACAGAAATTCTATTCCAGTCTGAGTGGAACAATAATTGGAGCTAGCTGCAGCAGTTGAAATGACCAAAAGCACAGGAGCATGGGGCGGGGGGAAGAGAAAGATATGGGAAAGTGCAAGGTCAACACTTTGGGTCCAAGAAAAACAAACTGGAATATTTTCTTAATGTCGAGAGACGAGGAACTGTGAAGAAGCAATGTGGTGATCTAATCAATGTGTTGTAAATGAGAAAGGGATTTGATAGGGTAGGTATAGATAAACTACTTCCCATGGTCAGGAATCCAGAGCTAAAGGACACAATCTTAAAATTAGAGCCAGGTCATTCAGGAGTGAAATCAGGGAGCACTTTTTCACAAAAAGGGGAGTTGAAACATGGAACGGTCTCCCCCAAAGACTATGGATGCTGGGTCAATTGACATTTTCAAGACTGAGATAAATAGAATTTTGTAAGGGTCTCATGCATATGGGACTAGAACCTCCACTTTTTTTGCCTGCTTAACACCCACTTTACGCCCATTTTACCGCTGAAATTACGTATATCGCCCATTTTGGCATAAAATGGAAGCTGGCGGGCATTTTTCAGAAACTTATCGGCGAGCGTTACTTTCCTCGTGTGGTTAACGCCAAGAAAAAAATATTACCGCACACCCACTTTTTTGGGGCGGAATCAGCAGGATGGGCAAATTCAACGCCCATATCGGCCAGCATTACTTCCTGTACGGAATTAACGCCAAAATTCGATATTAACGTCCGCCGACTGTTTTTTGTCGTAAAGAGCATATTGACCCAAACTAATAGCCATGGAGATCGCCCATCGTCAATTTCTCTACCTCGCACACATTTCACCCATAATATCGCTCAAAAAACCGCCCACAAAAAGTGGAACAAACCGAAGCGAATCACAGCGTTATGGACACCATGTTCTAGATCACATGTCGCGTCCTTTAAAAAGCTGCTGTGCTTCAACCTTGGGGGAGTTCGGATGTACTCTGCAGGTCGTTGGAGTTGATATGAACATCTCTAAAAACATCTTGACCACACTGTGACTGATTGGAATTGAAGAGGTGTGCTCATCGGGACATTCCTTGTTTGTGTGCAATCGGTGGAAAACAGAGAGCTACTGCAACGGGGCCTGTCCTTTCTCACCCTCTCTTGGTGACCAAATACATGCAGCAGATTCTACATCGCCGAAGGAACGTTGCACTGCATTATGTGCCCAATGTACGAAGTGACAGACAGATGAGGAGGACCAGACATTACACCCCCCACAATTACAAGGAAAAGCATTCTTATCTCGAATTGCCCGACACCATCTGCCTTCGGAGACTGCGTTTCCACAAAGAGGTTATCACTGAGATAGGCCAGCTGATAAAGGCAGACCTGCCAGCACCATCAGAACTGCACTGTCCGTCAAGGTCAAAGTCTATGTCTCAGGTTCTTTTCAGGCCGCAGCTGACGACATTTGCGGGCTTTCTCAGCATGCCACACATTGCTGCAGTAGACAGGTCACTGAAGCCCTGTACGCACGCACGAGGGACTTGATCAGCTTCCCTAAGACCAGGGAGGCACAGAGTGAGAGAGCTCTAGGTTTCTCCAGAATTGCAAACTTCGTCAAGGTGCAGGGAGCAATAGACTACACGTACATCGCAATGCGGGCACCTTTTCAGGATGCTGAGGTTTTCAGGAACCACAAGGGATTCCACTCCCTGACTGTCCAACTGGTTGTCGACCACCAGCAAATTATACTGGCAGTGAATGTTCAATTTCCGGGCAGCAATCACGATGCGTACATCCTGCGTGAGAGCACTGAATCTGACTTGTTTAACAATGAGCCACAAAGTCAATGCTGGATGCTTGGGGACAAAGGATATGGCCTCGCCACTTGGCTGATGACCCCGCTTCGTGACATCCACACCAAGGTCGAGAGGCAATACAATGAGAGCCACAGAGCAACTCGCAATATCGTGGAGAAAACCATTGGAGTGCTGAAGCAGTGCTTCAGATGCTTGGACCACTCAGGAGGCAAGTTCCAATACCACCCTGAGCAGGTAGCTCAATTTGTGGTGGTCTGCTCCATGCTACACAACTTGGCTATCAGGAGGGGACAAGAATTGCCTTATGAGTCTGACAGTCCACCTCACCAGGGAGAGGAAGAGAAGGACGAGGAGGCAGATGCTGACATCGGCCCAGACAATCAGGCTGACGCTGAAGCCATGCTCCCGCCCCCTGTAGACTGCATGAAAGGGCCCATGATGGCATGATAGCTGCAAGAGCCTTACGTCAGGAGCTCATCAATGATCGCTTTGCCTGAATGAACGTTGGTGTTATTTACAAGGCTGACACACTGCTGGGTGTGCAGGTCATACATCAATGATGGGCATCACCTTGGTGACAGTTAAAGTTTCCGTTGATTGAAGTTAAGTGTGATTATACCCTCTGATGTTAGGGAATCACCAGCGTGTAACGGTGCAGCTATCAGAGCCAATGTGCTGCAAGGTTTTGTTAAATAAAAAACACTTAAACTGAAAATTAGTATGAAATCATCAGTATTTCTGTACAAACCAAGCCTTCCCCCCACCCCCCCGCTTCTCCTCCTCACCTCTACCCCTTCCCCTCCTGACTCCAAGCCACCTGGCCAAGGAAGTCCTCAGGCGATGCTTCATTGGGGTTGGGGGGGGGGGGGGGGGGGGTGATGGCCGAAGCGCTGCTTGGACGGATACGGGAGAGGATGGTCCTGAGAGATGGGAGTGTGCTCCAAGCCATAAGCGAGATGTTGCTGCTGGCTCTCATGTGTGGTTGGCAATGGGGATACGTCATCTTGGGGTGCAGTGCAGCGCTCCGGGACCACTGGGAGCCCTCTGCCACCAGTGTTCCTGGCTACCAGCTCCAGGGCCACCTCCATCCCTTCCATTTTGTGTGTTATTTGTTGGACAAAAACTCGGTGCCAACTACGTTCTTAGTGCTTAATGGTCTTTTTGCTGCTGGTGAATCTCCATTGTTCCTCCCACAACAGCCAAACAAGCACACACCACAGCCACACATACTTTCAGTGCTCCTGAGCTCCCTTTCTCTCTGTCTCCTCTTCTGCGCATGTCATGATGACCCTTGATCTCCTGAATCGCAGGAATCAAGCGTTGCCATGCCGTTGCTAAGGATGGCCACACCTTATGGCAGAAGGTCAGAAAAATTTAATGCTACCGCCCATTTGATATCGCTCACAGTAACGCCCATTTTCAAAAATGTAAACTAGGTGTTTTGAGAATGGGCGAGAAGCCGGCGATCTGAAAACCCTTTTTTAATGCCCATGCCGGAAATAATGCCCATTTTTGGGCGATAAGTTCAAAAGTGGAGGTTCTAGCCCATGGATCAAAGATGGGTAAATGAAGAACAGATCAGCTATAATCTGATTGAATGGAAGAACAAGCTCGAGGGGCTGAATGGCCTATACCTGTTTCTACCATTCCACTCTCCTATATCACATTTCCTACAATGTTTAAGTAAGAAATGGAGAGAATGCTGCATAGCCTGCACCTGCTAGAATGTTCAGAGGAAATGTCTTCATACATCTGCGTGATAAATATTGTAAATTAGTCTGTAGCATGACTAGATTTTTGTGTTCCTTGTAAAGGAGACCCCCCGCCCAACTCACACCCCCACCAGAAGCAAAGGACAAACAAGGGTGGAGGAATGGTGAGCATCAGGTTTGAGTAGGACATTCTGATTACTTGAAAATCCTCCTATTATTGCTCAATCACAAGTGCTAAACCCGCAATGAAAAACATTTTGCAAGTAGCCCACCTCCACAGGACCCATTCCTCCACCTGATTCACCCACTCAATCATTACAGCTTACTTATTCAAGCAGTAGTCCAGATATACTCAACTCTGCATAAAGACACTACTGAGACAAAGGGGTGACTGACAGAGCACCAGTGAACAAGCAGAACTGGGAGGAAATGAAGGGGAAACAGCTATCTATACCCAGAGGGAGCAAAAATTACTGTCTTTGGCTGTGGAAACCCAAGGGATCAGGATCTCAGCGACGCAGTCTTTAAAAGATCTATGATTCTGAAGGATAGCTTTCATATTCAGGCAGTGGAGGCATCTTTTCTCATGCTGCAGATAATGGATAAGTTGGAGTAATGCACAAACCACGTCCTCACCTCTGATTCAGAAGATTGTGGGTTCAAGTCCCACTCTAGAGACTTGAGGACAAAAATCTAGGCTGACACTCCAGTGCAATATTGAGGGAGTGCTGCACTGTTGGAGGTTAAACCGAGGTCCCACCTGCCCTCTCAGAAGAACATAAAAGATTCCACGACACTATTTCGAAGAAGAGCAGGGGAGTCTTGGGCCAATATTTATCCCTCAATCAACATCACTAAAAATAAATTATCTGGTCATTATTACATTGCTGTTTGTGTGAGCTTGCCGTGTGCAAATTGGCAGCTGTATTTCCTACAAAATATATCCCAATGAGAAGGCAAGACTGTAATAGAAGGGAAAACCATCCGTGGCTAACTAAGGAAACAAGGGAGGGTATCAAATTGAAAACAAAGGCATACAATGTGGCCAAGACTAGTGAGAGGCCAGAGGATTGGGAATTTTTTTTAATCCAGCAGAGAATGACTAAAAAAATGATTAAGACAGGGAAGATAGATTATGAAAGTCAACTAACACGAAATATAAAAACAGATAGTAAGAGTTTCTACAGGTACATAAAAAGGAAAAGAGTGGCTAAAATAAATGTTGATTCCCTGGAGGATGAGACTGGGGAATTAATAATGGAGAACCCGGAAATGGTAGAGATGTTGAACAAATATTTTGTATCGGTCTTCAAGGTAGAAGACACTAAAAACATCTCAATAGTGGATAATCAAGGGGCTATAGGTAGGGAGAACATAAGAACGCAAGAAATAGGAACAGGAGTAGGGCATACGGCCCCTCGAGCCTGCTCTGCCATTCAATAAGATCATGGCTAATATGATCTTGGACTCAGTTCCACTTCCCCGCCCGCTCTCCATCGCCCCTCATCGTTTAGGAAACTGTCCATTTCTGTCTTAAATTTATTCAATGTTCCAGCTTCCACAGCTCTCTGAGGCAACAAATTCCACAGATTTATAACCCTCAGAAGAAATTTCTCCTCATCTCTGTTTTAAATGAGAAGCCCCTTATTCTAAGATCCTGCCCTCTAATTCTAGTCTCCCCCAACAGTGGAAACATCCTCTCTGCATCCACCCTGTCAAGCCCCCTCATAATCTTATACATTTTGATAAGATCACCTCTCATTCTTCTGAATTCCAATGAGTAGAGGTCCAACCTACTCAAACTTTCCTCATAAGTCAACTCCCCCCATCTCCGGAATCAACCGAGTGAATCTTCTCTGAACTGTCTCCAAAGCAAGTATATCCTTTCGTAAATATGGAAACCAAAACTGCACGCAGTACTCCAGGTGCGGCCTCACAAGTACCCTGTACAACTGTAGCAAGACTTCCCTGCTTTTATATTCCATCCCCTTTGCAATAAAGGCCAAGATTCCATTGGCCCTCCTGATCACTTGCTGTACCTGCATACTATACTTTTATTTTTCATGCACAAGTACCCCCAGGTCCCAATGTACTGCAGCACTTTGCAATCTTTCTCCATTTAAATAATAACTTGCTCTTTGATTTTTTCTGCCAAAGTGCATGACCTCACACTTTCCAATATTATGCTCCATCTGCCAAATTTTTGCCCACTCACTTAGCTTGTCTATGTCCTTTTGCAGATTTTTTGTGCCCTCCTCACACATTCCTTTTCCTCCCATCTTTGTATCATCAGCAAACTTGGCTACGTTACACTCAGTCCCTTCTTCCAAGTCGTTAATATAGATTGTAAATAGTTGGGGTCATTCAACCAGAAAACATCAGGACTGGTTTGATGAAAATGATTAGGAGATCGAAGAACTAATAGATCGCAAGCGCAAAGCATTTCTGAGCCTCAAGCAACAGCCCAACTCGGGAGCTGCAAAACAACATTACAGATGGCTCAAGGCTCAGGTCCAACAAAAAACTCGGGACCAAAAGAACAGGTGGTGGATGGAGAAAGCACAGGAGATACAACAACCGGCCGACAGCCACGATATGCGCGGATTCTTCACTGCAGTCAAGGCCACCTATGGTCCAAACTCCCAAGGCCCCACCCCACTCCTGGCCAAGAACGAGGAAACACTCATCAAGGACACCGAGGCAGTCAGGGTCCGATGGAAGGAGCACTTTGAAGATCTCCTCAATCAAGACTCTGCCTTTGATTCGAGTGTTCTTGATTCCATCCCGCAGCATGCCACCCGCCACCAACTCAGTGAAACTCCAACGTTGCACGAGGTTGGAAAGCCATAAAATAGCTTAAGAATAACAAGGCTACGGGGGCGGATGGAATCCATGCTGAGGCGCTAATATATGGCAGAGAGGCACGGATACATGACCTCATCTCTCTCATCTGGACGGAGAGCAAGCCGGGAGATCTCAGAGATGCAGTGATTGTGACCATTTTTAAAAAGGGGGGCAAGTCCGACTGCGGCAACTACAGGAGAATCTCCCTGCTTTCAGCCACTGGGAAAGTTGTCGCTCGAGTTCTCCTCAATCGTCTTCTCCCTGTGGCCGAAGAGCTCCTCCCGGAATCACAATGCGGATTTCATCCCCTACGGGGCACAACAGACATGACAAGGTCCCGCACAAGAGATCGGTGTGCAAAATCAAAGCGCATGATATTGGGGGTAATGTACTGACATGGATAGAGAACTGGTTGGCAGATAGGAAGCAGAGAGTCGGGATAAACGGGTCCTTTACAGAATGGCAGGCAGTGACTAGTGGAGTGCCACAGAGCTCAGTGCTGGGACCCCAGCTCTTTACAGTATACATTAACGATTTAGATGAAGGAATTGAGTGTAATATCTCCAAGTTTGCGGATGACACTAAACTGGGTGACAGAGTGAGCTCTGAGGAGGACGCTAAGAGGCTGCAGGGTGACTTGGACAGGTTAGGTGAGTGGGCAAATGCATGGCAGATGCAGTATAATGTGGATAAATGTGAGGTTATCCACTTTGGGGGCAAAAACACGAAGGCAGAATATTATCTGGATGGCGGCAGATTAGGAAAAGGGGAGGTGCAACAAGACCTGGGTGTCATGGTTCATCAGTCACTGAAAGTGGGCATGCAGGTACAGCAGGCGGTGAAGAAGGCAAATGGCATGTTGGCCTTCATAGCTAGGGGATTTGAGTATAGGAGCAGGGAGGTCTTACTGCAGTTGTACAGGGCCTTAGTGAGGCCTCACCTGGAATATTGTGTACAGTTTTGGTCTCCTAATCTGAGGAGGGACATTCTTGCTATTGAGGGAGTGCAGCGAAGGTTCACCAGACTCATTCCAGGGATGGCAGGGCTGACATATGAGGAGAGACTGGATCAACTGGGCCTTTATTCACTGGAGTTTAGAAGGATGAGAGGGGATCTCATAGAAACGTATAAGATTCTGACGGGACTGGACACGTTAGATGCGGGTAGAATGTTCCCGATGTTGGGGAGGTCCAGAACCAGGGGACATAGTCTTAGGATAAGGGGTAAGCCATTTAGGACTGAGATAAGGAGAAACTTCTTCACTCAGAGAGTTGTTAACCTATGGAATTCCCTGCCGCAGAGAGTTGTTGATGCCAGTTCATTGGATATATTCAAGAGGGAGTTAGATATGGCCCTTACGGCTAAGGGGATCAAGGGGTATAGAGAGAAAGTAGGAAAGGGGTACTGAGGGAATGATCAGCCATGATCTTTTTGAATGGTGGTGCAGGCTCAAAGAGCCGAATGACCTACTCCTGCACTTATTTTCTATGTTTTTATGTTTCTATCCTTGCAGCGCGCCAGTTGCAGGAAAAATGCAGGGAGCAGCGCCGGCCCTATACATGGCCTTTTTCAATCTTACAAAGGCCTTTGACACTGTCAACCGTGAGGGTTTATGGAGCATCCTCCTCCACTTCGGATGCCCTCAAAACTTTGTCAACATCCTTCGCCTCCTTCACGATGACATACAGGCCGTGATCCTTAACAACGGATCCATTACAGACCCAATCCACGTCCGGACCGGGGTCAAACAGGGCTGCGTTATCGCTCCAACCCTCTTCTCAATCTTCCTCGCCGCCATGCTCCACCTCACAATCAACAAGCTCCCCGCTGGACTGGAATTAAACTACAGAACCAGTGGGAAGCTGTTTAACCTACGCCGCCTCCAGGCCAGGTCCAAGATCACCCAATCTCTGTCGTTGAGCTGCAGTATGCGGACGATGCCTGCATCTGTTCACGTTCAGAGGCTGAACTCCAGGATATAGTCAATGTATTCACTGAGGCATATGAAAGCATGGGCCTTACGCTTAACATCCGTAAGACAAAGGTCCTTCACCAGCCTGTCCCCGCCGCACAGCACTGCCCTCCAATCATCAAGATCCACGGTGCGGCCCTCGACAACGTGGACCATTTCCCATATCTCGGGAGCTTCTTATCAACAAAGGCAGACATTGATGTGGAGATTCAGCATCGCCTCCGGCCGCCTGCGGAAAAGAGTGTTTGAAGACCAGACCCTCAAATTTACCACCAAACTTATGGTCTACAGAGCTGTAGTAATACCCGCTCTCCTGCATGGGTCTGAGGCATGGACGATGTACAGAAGGCACCTCAAGTCGCTGGAGATATATCACCAACAGTCTCCACAAGATCCTGCAAATCTCCTGGGAGGACAGGCGCACCAACATCAGTGTCCTCGGCCAGGCTAACATCCCCAGTGTTGAAGCACTGACCACACTCGATCAGCTTCGCTGGGCAGGCCACATAGTACGCATGCCGGATACGAGACTCCCGAAGCAAATGCTTTAAGTGGAGTTCCTTCATGGTAAACGAGCCAAAGGAGGACAGCGGAAACGTTATAAGGACACCCTCAAAGCCTCTCTGATAAAGTGCGACATCACCACTGACATCTGGGAGACCCTGGCCGCAGACCGCCCAAGGCGGAGAAAGTCCATCCGGGAGGGCGTTGAGCTCTTTGAGGCTCGACGCAAGGAGCATGAAGAAGCCAGGCACAGGCAGCGGAAGGAGCACACGGCAAACCAGCCCTACCGACCCCTTCCCCCTACGAATGTCTGTCCCACCTGTAACAGGGTCTGTGGCTCCGGTATCGGACTGTTCAGCCATCAAAGAACTCACTTTGGGAGTGGAAACACGTCCTCCTTGATTCCGAGGGACTGCCTATAATGATGATGATGATAATATAGATTGTAAATAGTTGGTGTCCCAGCACTGATCCCTGCGGCACCCCACTAGTTACTGGTTGTCAACCAGAGAATGAACCATTTATCCCGAATCTCTGTTTTCTGTTAGTTCTATCCATGCTAATATATTACTCCCAACCCCGTGAACTTTTATCTTGTGCAGTAATCTTTTATGTGGCACCTGGTCAAATGCCTTCTCAAAGTCCAAAGACACCACATCCACTGGTTCCCCTTTATCCACCCTGTTCTTTACAACCTCAAAGAATTCCAGAAAATTTGTTAAACAGGAACTTAATACAATCACTATCACTAATGAAGTAACATTAGATAAAATAATGGGACTAAAGGCGGACAAGTCCCCTAGATCGGATGCCTTACATCCAAGGGTCGTAAGAGAAGTGGCTGCAGAGATAGCATTGGTTGTAATCTACCAAAATTCCTTGGATTCTGGGGCGGTCCCAGCAGGTTGGAAAACCGCAAATGTAACACACTAATTTATAAAAGGAGGCAGACAGAAAGCAGGAAACTATAGACCAGTTAGCCTACATATGTCGTTGGGAAAATGCTGGAGTCCATTATTAAGGAAGCAGTAGCAGGATATTTGGAAAACCATGAATCAATCAAGCAGAGTCAGCACAGTTTTATGAAAGGGAAATTATGTTTGACAAATTTGCTGGAGTTCTTTGAGGATGTAACGAGCAGGGTGGATAAGGGGGAACCAGTGGATGTGGTGTATTTGGATTTCCAGAAGGCATTCGATAAGATGCCACATGGAAGGTTGCTGCACAAGATAAAAGTTCACAGCTTGGGGGCAATATATTTGCATGGATAGAGGATTGGTTCACTAACAGAAAACAGAGCGTCGGGATAAATGGGTCATTTTCCGGTTGGCAAACGGTAACTAGTGGGGTACCACAGGGATCGGTGCTGGGTTCTCAACTATTTACAATCTATATTAAAGACTTGGATGAAGGGACCAAGTGTAATGTAGCCAAGTTTGCTGATGATACAAAGATGGGTGGGAAAGCAAATTGTGGGGAGGACATAAATAATCTGCAAAAGGACATAGACAGGCTAAGTGAGTGGGCAAAAATTTGGCAGATGGAGTATAATGTGGGAAAGTGTGAGGTTATCCACTTTTGCAGAAAAAATAGAAAAGCAAATTATAATTTAAATGGAGAAAAATTGCAAAGTGCTGCAATACAGAGAGAATTGGGGGTCCTCGTGCATGAAACACAAAAAATGAGCATGCAGGTACAGCAAGTAATCAGGAAGGCCAATGGAATGTTGGCTTTTATTGCAAGGGGGATGGAGTATAAAAGCAGAGAAGTCCTGCTACAACTGTACAGGGTATTGGTGAAGCCACACCTGGAGTACTGTGTACAGTTTTGGTCTCCGTATTTAAGGAAGGATATACTTGCATTGGAGGCTGTTCAGAGAAGGTTCACTCGATTGATTCCTGAGATGAGAGGGTTGACTTATGAGGATAGATTGAGTAGGTTGGGCCTCTACTCATTGGAATTCAGAAGAATGAAAGGTGATCTTATTGAAACACAAGATAATGAGTGTAAGAATAAAAGTGTTTAATAATGACAAAATTGATTCTATGTATTAATGTTGACAGTGTAGACGATATGGAAAGGCTGCAGTTTGAAGAGACAAAATGGATACCTTCTTCAACTTCATGTCTCCATGGCTTTGAAACTCACCAAACTAGTAAAGATGTTAATTGGAATGGCATTAACCTAATCAAGGGATGGCACCAGCCCTCCAGACAGACACATGTATGAGGAGAAGCCAATCAGGAACGGCCCTGGAACAAAGACCCAATCCTGGGGCTTTCTGAGGAACAATGGACTTAAAGGATATAAAAACCCAAGCACAGATTGCTCTTTCTCTTCTTCTCTCCTGAGCACACGGCAACAGGAAAACCGTCCTCTCAAGACCAGCCCAAAGGCTGTGTGCTCAGCAAGCAAGCCAGCCAGAGGAAAGTGACGTATACTTTTTCTATATTTTTATAAATCATTATTGTAACATTGTATCTGTTGGAACTGAGTCGATCCGTAGGATAGCTGACGACTGCTGATAGATGTGCATGTGTGTGTGTTTAATAAACTATTCCGAATTGTTTTAAAATAATCAGTCTTGCTGTCAATTTAATGCCAGAGGTTTAGAAATCTTACATGAGGGGATCGACAAAGTGGATGCAGTGAGGATATTTCCACTCATAGGGGAAACTAAAACTAGGGGACATAGTCTTAGAATAAGGGGCTACCCATTTAAAACTGAGATGAGGAATTTCTTCTCTGAGGGTTGTAAATCTATGGAATTCTCTGCCCCAGAGAGCTGTGGAGGCTGGGTCATTGAATATATTTAAGGCGCAGATAAACAGAGTTTTGAGTGATAAGGGAGTAAAGGGTTATGGGGAGCAGGCAGAGAAGTCAAGCTGAGTCCATGATCTTATTAAATGTTGGAGCAGGCTCGAGGGGCCAAATGGCCTACTCCTGCTCCTATTTCTTATGTTCTTCGTTTGTTCTTATTACAACAGTGACTACGCTTCAAGAGTACTTCATTGGCTGTAAAGCACTTTGGGATGTCCGGCAGTCATGAAAAGCACTACATAAATGTAACTCTTTTTCAACAGCACATGAAGGAGCTATGTCATGAGATGAGTTACAACCTGGTGGCTGGCAGTCCATTGCAGCTGAAAAGAACAAGCTCTAAGCCAGTTATCACGACAAGAGTGGCAGCAAGAACTGCTTATATAGATGCCGTACCTCAGGGCTTAATTGTAACTATTAGCCTGTTCTCACACAGACCATTAGCCTAACTGAGCTTGTGCACAGCATTAGTATGCTGCAAGGACACAGATGTCACTGCTTCTCATGGGCTCAGTAGGCACTGGAGGTGCATGTGACAGGATACCGGAAGCCAGTTCTGTAAGGGCATCAACATTGAGACAAGTGCTATCTCACAGTCCTCAAGGGCTTCATCAGTACAATTCTGACAAGGTGGTAAGAGGTTAGGGTTTTGAGAATTTTAGGCACAAAGGTTAGTCCTGATGATGAGAAGTAGTATCAGTAATAGGGCATAAAGTGAGAAAATGGCAGTAAAGAAACACGTACATATTTAGCAATACATAGAAAACATACATAGAAAATAGGTGCAGGAGCAGGCCATTCAGTCCTTCTAGCCTGCACCGCCATTCAATGAGTTCATGGCTGAACATGAAACTTCAGTACCCCCTTCCTGCTTTCTCGCCATAACCCTTGATCCCCCGAGTAGTAAGGACTTCATCTAACTCCCTTTTGAATATATTTAGTGAATTGGCCTCAACTACTTTCTGTGGTAGAGAATTCCACAGGTTCACCACTCTCTGGGTGAAGAAGTTTCTCCTCATCTCGGTCCTAAATGGCTTACCCCTTATCCTCAGACTGTGACCCCTGGTTCTGGACTTCCCCAACATTGGGAACATTCTTTCTGCATCTAACCTGTCTAAACCCGTCAGAATTTTAAACGTTTCTATGAGGTCCCCTCTCATTCTTCTGAACTCCAGTGAATACAAGCCCAGTTGATCCAATCTTTCTTGATAGGTCAGTCCCGCCATCCCGGGAATCAGTCTGGTGAACCTTCGCTGCACTCCCTCAATAGCAAGAATGTCCTTCCTCAAGTTAGGAGACCAAAACTGTACACAATACTCCAGGTGTGGCCTCACCAAGGCCCTGTACAACTGTAGCAACACCTCCCTGCCCCTGTATTCAAATCCCCTCGCTATGAAGGCCAACATGCCATTTGCTTTCTTAACCGCCTGCTGTACCTGCATGCCAACCTTCAATGACTGATGTACCATGACACCCAGGTCTCGTTGCACCTTCCCTTTTCCTAATCTGTCACCATTCAGATAATAGTCTGTCTCTCTGTTTTTACCACCAAAGTGGATAACCTCACATTTATCCACATTATACTTCATCTGCCATGCATTTGCCCACTCACCTAACCTATCCAAGTCACTCTGCAGCCTAATAGCATCCTCCTCGCAGCTCACACTGCCACCCAACTTAGTATCATCCGCAAATTTGGAGATACTGCATTTAATCCCCTCGTCTAAATCATTAATGTACAATGTAAACAGCTGGGGCCCCAGCACAGAACCTTGCGGCACTCCACTAGTCACTGCCTGCCATTCTGAAAAGTACCCGTTTACTCCTACTCTTTGCTTCCTGTCTGACAACCAGTTCTCAATCCACGTCAGCACACTACCCCCAATCCCATGTGCTTTAACTTTGCACATTAATCTCTTGTGTGGGACCTTGTCGAAAGCCTTCTGAAAGTCCAAATATACCACATCAACTGGTTCTCCTTTGTCCACTTTACTGGAAACATCCTCAAAAAATTCCAGAAGATTTGTCAAGCATGATTTCCCTTTCACAAATCCATGCTGACTTGGACCTATCATGTCACCATTTTCCAGATGCACTGCTATGACATCCTTAATAATTGATTCCATCATTTTACCCACTACTGAGGTCAGGCTGACCGGTCTATAATTCCCTGTTTTCTCTCTCCCTCCTTTTTTAAAAAGTGGGGTTACATTGGCTACCCTCCACTCCATAGGAACTGATCCAGAGTCAATGGAATGTTGGAAAATGACTGTCAATGCATCCGCTATTTCCAAGGCCACCTCCTTAAGTACTCTAGGATGCAGGCCATCAGGCCCTGGGGATTTATCTGCCTTCAATCCCATCAATTTCCCCAACACAATTTCCCGACTAATAAAGATTTCCCTCAGTTCCTCTTCCTTACTAGACCCTCTGACCCCTTTTATATCCGGAAGGTTGTTTGTATCCTCCTTAGTGAATACCGAACCAAAGTACTTGTTCAATTGATCCGCCATTTCTTTGTTCCCCGTTATGACTTCCCCTGATTCTGACTGCAGGGGACCTACGTTTGTCTTCACCAACCTTTTTCTCTTTACATACCTATAGAAACTTTTGCAATCCGCCTTAATGTTCCCTGCAAGCTTCTTCTCGTACTCCATTTTCCCTGTCCTAATCAAACCCTTTGTCCTCCTCTGCTGAGATCTAAATTTCTCCCAGTCCCCAGGTTCGCTGCTATTTCTGGCCAATTTGTATGCCACTTCCTTGGCTTTAATACTATCCTGATTTCCCTAGATAGCCACGGTTGAGCCACCTTCCCCTTTTTATTTTTACGCCAGACAGGAATGTACAATTGTTGTACTTCATCCATGCGGTCTCTAAATGTCTGCCATTGCCCATCCACAGTCAACCCCCTAAGTATCATTCGCCAATCTATCCTAGCCAATTCACGCCTCATACCTTCAAAGTTACCCTTCTTTAAGTTCTGGACCATGGTCTCTGAAATTACTGTTTCATTCTCCATCCTAATGCAGAATTCCACCATATTATGGTCACTCTTCCCCAAGGGGCCTCGCACAATGAGATTGCTAATTAATCCTCTCTCATTACACAACACCCAGTCTAAGATGGCCTCCCCCCTAGTTGGTTCCTCAACATATTGGTCTAGAAAACCATCCCTTATGCACTCCAGGAAATCCTCCTCCACCGTATTGCTTCCAGTTTGGCTAGCCCAATCTATGTGCATATTAAAGTCACCCATTATAACTGCTACACCTTTATTGCATGCACCCCTAATTTCCTGTTTGATGCCCTCCCCAACATCCCTATTACTGTTTGGAGGTCTGTACACAACTCCTACTAACGTTTTTTGCCCTTTGGTGTTCTGCAGCTCTACCCATATAGATTCCACATCATCCAAGCTAATGTCTTTCCTAACTATTGCATTAATCTCCTCTTTAACCAGCAATGCTACCCCACCTCCTTTTCCTTTTATTCTATCCTTCCTGAATGTTGAATACCCCTGAATGTTGAGTTCCCAGCCCTGATCATCCTGGAGCCACGTCTCCGTAATCCCAATCACATCATATTTGTTAAAATCTTGGGAAAGTTTCCAGAATTATAATGACTTTCCATATCCCCCATAATTTGATCATTACAAACGGTCGGGACTTCCAAACACAAAGTGTTGGGACCAATCCCCTGTCCAGGAGAGGGAAAGGAGTTGGTGCCAGCAGCATGTGACATCAAGCAGGCTGAAGATCATTGCCAACTTCTAATAAAGAGGGCGCCATTCATGACCCCTTGCCTTGCTCGATGACAACCATTCTACAAATCTCATATACCACGAATATTGTCTCAGGGAGAAAACAGTTACAAACACGAATCAGCATACTAGGCTTCCCTGGAAAAGATACACATTCAATTAATTGCCAAATCTTGAGTATGGACTTATCCAATAAGTGCAGCATTATTCTTTTAAAGGTCTTTCATTTGTATTCTACTGAAATATTGGGAAACACTCTTGTCCAATCTATTTGTTTTAATTTGTTCCTCTTGTTTTTGAATTTAGCCCTTTTAAGGTTATAAACCTGGCTCTTGGTCTTTGGGCCTGATGGACTGCATCGCACAGTACTTAAGGAGGTGGCCTTGGAAATAGCGGATGCATTGACAGTCATTTTCCAACATTCCATTGACTCTGGATCAGTTCCTATCGAGTGGAGGGTAGCCAATGTAACCCCACTTTTTAAAAAAGGAGGGAGAGAGAAAACAGGGAATTATAGTCCGGTCAGCCTGACCTCAGTAGTGGGTAAAGTGATGGAATCAATTATTAAGGATGTCATAGCAGTGCATTTGGAAAATGGTGACATGATAGGTCCAAGTCAGCATGGATTTGTGAAAGGGAAATCATGCTCGACAAATCTTCTGGAATTTTTTGAGGATGTTTCCAGTAAAGTGGACAAAGGAGAACCAGTTGATGTGGTATATTTGGACTTTCAGAAGGCTTTCGACAAGGTCCCACACAAGAGATTAATGTGCAAAGTTAAAGCACATGGGATTGGGGGTAGTGTGCTGACGTGGATTGAGAACTGGTTGTCAGACAGGAAGCAAAGAGTAGGAGTAAATGGGGACTTTTCAGAATGGCAGGCAGTGACTAGTGGGGTACCGCAAGGTTCTGTGCTGGGGCCCCAGCTGTTTACATTGTACATTAATGATTTAGACGAGGGGATTAAATGTAGTATCTCCAAATTTGCAGATGACACTAAGTTGGGTGGCAGTGTGAGCTGCGAGGAGGATGCTATGAGGCTGCAGAGTGACTTGGATAGGTTAGGTGAGTGGGCAAATGCATGGCAGATGAAGTATAATGTGGATAAGTGTGAGGTTATCCACTTTGGTGGTAAAAACAGAGACACAGACTATTATCTGAATGGTGACAGATTAGGAAAAGGGGAGGTGCAATGAGACCTGGGTGTCATGGTAAATCAGTCATTGAAGGTTGGCATGCAGGTACAGCAGGCGGTAAAGAAAGCAAATGGCATGTTGGCCTTCATAGCGAGGGGATTTGAGTACAGGGGCAGGGAGGTGTTGCTACAGTTGTACAGGGCCTTGGTGAGGCCACACCTGGAGTATTGTGTACAATTTTGGGGAAGGACATTCTTGCTATTGAGGGAGTGCAGCGAAGATTCACCAGACTGATTCCAGGGATGGCGGGACTGACCTATCAAGAAAGACTGGGCTTGTATTCACTGGAGTTCAGAAGAATGAGAGGGGACCTCATAGAAACGTTTAAAATCCTGACGGGTTTAGACAGGTTAGATGCAGGAAAAATTTTCCCAATGTTGGGGAAGTCTAGAACCAGGGGTCACAGTCTAAGGATAAGGGGTAAGCCATTTAGGACCGAGATGAGGAGAGACTTCTTCACCCAGAGAGTGGTGAACCTGTGGAATTCTCTGCCACAGAAAGTGGTTGGGGCCAATTCACTAAATATATTCAAAAGGGAGTTAGATGAAGTCCTTACTACTCGGGGGATCAAGGGGTATGGCGAGAAAGCAGGAAGGGGGTACTGAAGTTTCATGTTCAGCCATGAACTCATTGAATGGCGGTGCAGACTAGAAGGGCTGAATGGCCTGCTCCTGCACCTATTTTCTATGTTTCTATGTTTCTATAATTGGGTGAAAGATCATGTTAAATGTGCGCATTCTGTGGTCACTGACCCCCAGGCGTACGACCACTTCCAATTCCTTTACAGCATCTGAATCATTTAAAAAAGCCAGGAGCATAAGCATTGCCTCCCGTGGCTTCCCTGACACACCAAGTCATGAGGTAATTGTGCATTACATTTACCAAGTATATTAGGTTGATTGGTCCTGTTTTCACACCCTTTCTTATCACTTGAAGAGCAATTGTATAAAGCTTGTGTGGTCTGTAGCAAACCCCCAAGTGCGAGCTTGTATATTGACATTCAAGATTTCTATCCAGAATAGTTCTTTCTGTAGCTTACCCCATCCAACAGGCTCAACTAAATTTACCACACTATTGCCCTTGATCGATATGGTTACACAATCTCCTCATCTGTCCTTTCTGAACATTGCATACCCTTGTATAGGAACATAAGAATTGCGAGACGAAAAAGACCAAGGTCCATCTCATTCACCTTCTACCTTCCTGGTAGACGTGTGTTACAACAATAATGTTGAATAATAAATTAATTTCCATCTTCTGGGATTAGCTATGATTCTGTACCCATCACCTCATATTTCCCTACTGTCACAAACACCCCCAGTTCTGGCATCTGATTTCAAATGCTTCCAGCATTAAGGCAGGATAGATCTTACCTTGTTTAAGATATGTAAATAATAAGACTGAGTAGCACACTGTTACAAATCTGGAACCTAGATTTAAATCTTGACACTTTGATGGGGCAGAAATTTGTTTTGTTTTGGTTGAGAGAGTCCTACATGAAATAAATATCAGCAGTCTCAACCCAATTCCTACTGCGGATATGGCCATGTCACAAAGTCAGTTACTAACTATTAACCTCATGCAGACACTCCAGAGGTGTGGAAGACATAAATGTCACACCTGAGCAATGGATGTGCTGAGGTTGGAGCGAATGCATATTGTTGGGGCAAAGTAAATGGAGTTTATTACTCTGTAGCTTGTTGTGCGACAACTCACTTGGCCATGCTTGATCATGACAGGATGCTAAATTTTATGTTTCTATTGCAACATGTGGTGCTGATACTCACATATAACCTATATGCTTAATGAACGGAGTATGTCCTAGTACGAAAAACTATATAATTGGTAGAAAGAGCACGTTTGGCCACACGCATCCAATGAGACCCGACACATTTGGGAACTTCAGCAGTTTGGGTGGCCTAAGCTTCCCCCATCATACCCCTATCACCACTTCCCCCGTCGCCAGCCCTCGACCTGACAAAGGTAAACTATCCGTCATGTATTCAACCAGCATTGTAACCCATGTATAATCTGACCTAAGTTGTACACTGTGAGAACAATGACCACTAGGTGGGAGACACTCCTAAACTGGACCTTCAGGTATAAAAGGGGAAGCTCCACCCACCTTCATCACTTGAGTGCTAAGGAATAAAGGACAGGTCACAGACTGACCTTCTCTCAAGCATGGGCCTCGTGTGCATTTATACTGTATGGTAAGGACGTATCAATGGCAACGAGAAACTGGGATTTAAACCACGCGAGCATGGCCACTAGCAGAACAGACGAGAGGTACTGTGTTAAGGAATGGTTGGGACAGAGATTCAACATTGTTAAAGCAGCACACAGTTCTTGAGACAGACAGGGACAATCGGGCATGCCCCAACATGTAGTCGAACCGAGAGGGGGAGTTCGACAGAGACAATGGCAAGCTGAACGGCGATTCACGCCATTGCAAGAGACAATGCGGCCAGTAATGGGGCCATCAACACCTGTTAATGGCGCACTCAAGGACAGTCACAGGGGCAGTCAGGGACGATCGACTGGCAAGGGACCTTTTGTTCCCAACAACAGTTCATGTTGGAGGCGTGGAGGCACACACTCAGCCAGAGTTTGCAGAGATGAGCAAATTTCCTGCAGAAATTGCAGAAATGAACGCTGGGGGAAATCGCTGGAAGCTGAAGTTCAGCGAGTTTATGTGGAGCACGTATACAGTTCATACACCAGGATACCACTGATAATGATGAAAGTGCTCCTCAATGGCATCCCAGTATCAATGGAGCTAGACACGGGGGCCAGCCAGTCCCTGATCGGTATCAAACAGTTCGGAAAGTTGTGGGCGTCCAAGGCCAGGAGGCCAAAATTATCGCCGATTGACGCACAGCTACGGACTTACACAAAGCAGATCATTCCGGTGCTGGGCAGCGCCACGGTAGTCATGACCCACAAAGATTCGGAGAACAGGTTGCCACTCTGGATTGTCCCTGGGGACGGTCCCGCACTACTGGGGAGGAGTTGGCTTGCTGTCATGAACTGGAAATGGGGCGATGTCAATGCAATTTCCTCTGTGGAGCGAGTATCATGCTCACAAATCCTGGACAAATTTGACTCATTATTTCAACCTGGCATCGGCACTTTCATGGGAGCCAAGGTAGCGATTCACATAAACCCGGACGCCAGGCCAATACACCACAAGGCCAGAGCGGTGCCGTACATGATGTGGGAAAAGATAGAAGGCGAATTGGACCGCCTGCTGAGGGAAGGCATCATCTCGCCAGTCGAATTCAGTGACTGGGTGAGCCCGATCGTGCCGGTGCTCAAGGCGGATGGGTCGGTCAGGATATGTGGTGATTACAAGGCCACCATCAATCGGGTGTCACTCCAAGACCAGTACCCGCTACCGAGAGCAGAGGACCTCTTTGCGACGCTATCCGGTGGCAAACATTTTTCAAAATTGGACCTGACCTCAGCTTACATGACCCAGGAGCTGGCGAGTGAGTCGAAGAAGCTGACCACCATCACGACACACAAGGGGTTGTTTGAGTACAACAGATGTCCGTTCGGGATTCACTCGGCTGCCGCGATCTTTCAACGAAATATGGAAAGCCTCCTCAAGTCGATTCCAGGGACGGTGGTTTTTTAGGACGACATCCTCATCACAGGTTATGATACTGAAGAACACCTCCACAACCTGGAGGAGGTGCTACGCAGACTGGACCGGGTAGGGCTGAGACTGAAAAAAGCGAAGTGCGTCTTCCTAGCTCCAGAGGTAGAATTCCTGGGGATGAGGGTAGCAGCAGACGGGATCAGCCCTACTGCATCCAAGACGGAAGTGATCCAGAGAGCACCCAGACCCCATAACACGATGGAGCTGCGTTCGTTCCTGGGGCTCAAGACCTATTTTGGTAACTTTCTTCCCAAATTGAGCACGCTGCTAGAGCCGCTACACGTGCTCCTACGCAAAGGTCGCGAATGGGTCTGGGGGGACAGCCAGGAAAGAGCTTTTAATAGAGCACGCAATTTGTTATGTTCCAACACTCTGTTAACACTATACGATCCATGTAAGAAACTTGTGTTAACATGCGATGCGTCGTGCTATGATGTCGGGTGTGTGTTGCAGCATGTCAATGTCAAGGGTCAGTTACAGCCGGTAGCTTATGCCTCCAGGAGTCTGTCCCAGGCAGAAAGGAGTTATGGGATGGTAGAAAAGGAGGCGCTCGCATGTGTATATACTGTAAAGAAAATGCACCAGTAACTGTTTGACAGGAAATTTGAGCTGGAGACAGATCACAAACCCCTAACGTCCCTTTTGGCCGACAACAAGGCCATAAATGCAAACGCATCACCCGCATACAGAGGTGGGCACTCACGTTAGCCGCCTATAACTATACAATTCGGCACAGGTACCGGGCACCCAAAACTGCGCCGATGTACTCAGCAGGCTCCCACTAGCCACCACTGAAGGGGCTACCGAGCATGTTGCTGAGATGTTCATGGCTGTTGAAGCTTTCGGAAGCGAAGGCTCACCCGTGACAGACTGTCAGATTAAAACAAATAGAGACCCGCTATTGTCTCTAGTCAAGAAATGTGTCCTGAATGGGGACTGGGCAGCCACGTACAGGGCATGCCCTGAGGAATTTAAACCATTTCACAGGCGCAAGGATGAACTCTTGATTCAGGCCGATTGCCTACTGTGGGGAAACCGTGTAGTCATGCCCCAGATGGGCAGAGAGGTGTTCATCAGAGAACTCCACAATGAGCACCTGGGCATTGTCATGATGAAGGCAATTGCCAGGTCACACGTTTGATGGCCAGGGATAGACGCAGATCTGGAACTTTGTGTTCGCAGGTGCAACACGTGTGCCCAGCTGGGCAATGCGCCCAGGGAAGCCCTCTCAGCCCCTGGCCATGGCCCGCCAAGCCTTGGTCACGTATCCACGTGGACTACGCAGGTCCTTTCATGGGAAAAATGTTTTTGGTTGTAGTAGACGCCTACTCCAAATGGATCGAGTGTGACATTTTAAATTCAAGCACATCCTCTGCCACGGTAGAAAGTCTACGGGCAATGTTCGCCGCCCATGGTCTACCGGACATCTTGGTCAGCGACAATGGCCCGTGCTTCACAAGCACTCGATTCCAGGACTTCATGGCAGGCAATGGAATTAACCATGTCAGAACGGCACCGTTCAAGCCGGCCTCAAACAGCCAGGCAGAACAAGCAGTGCAGATAATCAAACAGAGGATGCTCAGAATCCAAGGGAGTTCCCTACAAAGGCGCTTATCACGCCTCCTGTTGGCCTATAGATCCTGACCACACTCACTCACAGGGGTTCCACCCGCAGAGCTGCTAATGAAAAGGACGCTCAAAACCCGGCTATTCCTTATACACCCCACCATGAAAGAAATTGTCGAGAGCAGGTGCCAGCCACAATATGACTACCATGACAGGAATGCGAGGGCGCGATGTATTGATGTAAATGATCCTGTTTTTGTCCTCAACTACACTGCAGGGCCCAAATGGCTCGCAGGCACTGTGATTGCCAAAGAGGGAAATAGGATTCTGGTGGTTAAACTTACCAATGGACAAATCTGCCGCAAACATGTGGATCAAACAAAAAGGAGGTTCAGCAACCCCATAGAAGAAGCAGAGGAAGAACACGATGTAGAGTTCACTCCACTACAGGTGACCGCACACCGGAACCAAAGGGAGGAGAGCCCAATCACTGTGGGCAGTCTGGATAGGCCTGAGGCACCGCAAACAGCAGACACTCAGGCCAGCGCCCAACAACTGGAGCCCCAACTCAGGCGCTCTACAAGAGCGCGTGAACCACCAGAGACTCAACCTGTGATCTCAATAAGACTTTGGGGAGGAGGTGATGTCATGTATTCAACCAGCATTGTAACCCATGTATAATCTGACCTAAGTTGTACGCTGTGAGAACAATGACCACTAGGTGGGAGACACTCCTAACCTGGACCTTCAGGTATAAAAGGGGAAGCTCCACCCACCTTCATCACTTGAGTGCTAAGGAATAAAGGACAGGTCACAGACTGACCTTCTCTCAAGCATGGGCCTCGTGTGCATTTATACTGTGTAGTAAGGACCTATCACTATCCCTCCTCGTCCTTCTTGACCCGTCTGCAGCCTTTGACATGGTTGACCACTCCATACTTCTCCAACACCTTTCCACCATCACCCAGCTGAGCGAGACTGCGCTCACCTGGTTCCATTCTTATCTATCTAATCTAGTCAGAATCAGCTGCAGCGCTTTCTCTTCCCACTCCTACATCGTTACCTCAAGTGTCCCCCAAAGATCTATCCTTGGCCCCCTTCTATTTTTCATCGAAATGTTGCCCCTTGGTGACATAATTCAAAAACACAGTGCCAGTTTCCACATATACACTGATGACAGCCAGCTCTACCTCACCACCACTTCTTTCGACCCCTCCATGGTTCTAAATTGTCAGACTGTTTGTCCGACATCCAGTTCTGGATGAGCAGAAATGTTCTCCAATTAACTATTGGGAAGAGCGAAGCCATTGTTTTCGGTCCCCACCACAAACTCCGTTCCCTATCCATTGACTCCATCCCTCTCTCCCTAACATCTGTCTGAGGCTGAACCAGACTATTCGCAACCTTGGTGACATATTTGACCCTGAAATAAGCTATCTACACATATTCGTGGCATCACTAAAACCACCTATTTCCAGCTCTAATATCGTCCGTCTCTGCCCTTGCCCCAGCTCATCTGCTGCTGAAACCCTCATCCATACCTTTGTTACATCTCGATTTGACTATTCCAGCGCATTCCTGGCTGGCCTCCCACATTCAACCCTACGTAAATGTGAGATTATCCAAAACTCGGATTCCCGTGTCTGAACTCATACCAAGTCCTGTTCGTTCATCAACCCTGTGCTCGCTGACCTACATTGGCTCCCAGTTAAGCAATGCCTCAATTTCAAAATCGTCCATGGCCTCGCTCCTCCCTATTTTGTAATTTCCTCCAGCCCCACAACCCCCCACCCCCGAGATATTTGCGCTCCTCTAATTCTGCTCTCGAGTATCCCTGATTATAATCACTCAACCAGTGGCCGTGCCTTCTGTTGCCTAGGCCCTAAGCTCTGGAATTCCATCATAAAATCTCTCTGCCTCTCTACCCCTCTCTCCTCCTTTAAGATGCTCCTTAAAACATGCCTCTTTGATCAAGTTTTTGGTCACCTGCCCCAATTTCTCCATATGTGACTCGGTATTAAAATTTTGTCTTATAATATTCCTGTGAAGCATCTTGGGATGTTTTACTACGTCAAAGGCACTATATAAATATAAGTTGTTGTTGTTTCCACTGGAAAAAGTGATCAAAGTTATTCACCTCAGCAAGCAAGGCTACAATGACCTAACACATGTGGCAGCGTGCTGCAGACCAACTGATCTGCCAGAAATTCCCTGAGGAAATCTGTAAGGAGCCAAATTGCATAGAATTTCAAGTCAGTTGTGACTTTCACAGCCATAAGGGCTGTTCCAGTCCAAGACAAGTTGTGCAAGTCAAACTGCAACTGCAAAAGATGACAATGTTATAAGACAGCATCCCTGGTGAAATGTAGATGGGAGAAGCAGATCTTATTGGACATATCCAAGTAACTGTGACAGGAACCTACAAACTCGTCTCCTTGAGTGGTGGTGGGTTAGTCTGCCTGCAACACTAGAGGATCTACCTCTGAAAATTCATCTGGAATTCCGCCTTGTCAAGAGGATTTCCCAGAAGAATGCCATGCCACAAGTGCTTAAATAGAGAATTACATAACATAAAAACTTAAGAAATAGGAGCAGGAGTAGGCCATTTGGCCCCTCGAGCCTGCTCCGCCATTCAATAAGATCATGGCTGATCTGATCTTGGGCTCAGTCCCACTTCCCTGCCCACACCCCATAACCTTTCACTCACTTACCGCTCAAAAATCTGTCTATCTCAGCCTTAAATATATTCAATGACCCACACTCCACAGCTCCATGGGGCAGAGAATTCCACATATTTATGGTTATGTATTTAACTCCTTGTAACCTGTATGACACCTGACCACCAGAGGGCCCATCTGTTGGAGTCCCAAGGGATCCCAGCATCCCTTGGAAGCACGGTATATAAGCAGGCCACCCACAAGGTACCTGCACTCTGGAGTCTTATTAAAGGAACTAAGGTCACACTTGCTCATTGTACACAGTACTCAGTTTCATCCTTTATTATGGGTGTACCAATTGGTGACGAGGTAACGAGCAACCGCGCGAAAATGCAAAGAACAGTCGGTATCCTGGAGAAGTTCTCAGAAGGGGACGATTGAGAGGCCTTCGTGGAGAGAGTCAACCAATACTTTGTGGCCAATGAGCTGGAAGGGGACGAGAACGCGACCAAACAAAGGACGATCCTCCTAACTGTCTGTGGGGCAACAACCTATGGCCTCATAAAGAATCTTCTAGCTCCGGCAAAACCAACAGAGAAATCCTACGAAGAATTATGTACGCTGGTCCGGGAGCACCTAAATCCTTTTAGAAATCTAAATATACTATATCTACAGTTTCCCTTTATCTACCCTGCTAGTTACATCCTCAAAAAATTCTAATAAATTTGTTAAACACAATTTCCCTTTTATAAAACCATGTTGACTTTCTAAGTGCCCTGTTACTACTTCCTTAACGATGGATTCTACATTTTCCTGATGACTGATGTTTGGCTAACTGGCCTGTAGTTCAGTTCTCTCTCCCTCTCTCTCCTTTCTTGACTGGCGGGGTTACATTTGCTACATTGGTTACAATGCAGCTATATTAAATGCAGCATAAGAAACTGAAAAACCAAAAGAAAATACATTATTTTAGCTATTACAAAAACAAAGTTAATAGACTGTAAACTTGCTCTCAAAAACCACAAAGTAAATTCCTAAATGCGCCAGTTTTTACTCACCTAGAATGATGTTATCTCTTAATGCGACAAGCTATATGACATGAAAGGTAGAGAAGCCCCATCCCAATCAGTATCATTTTGGGATCTATAATAACCTTGCACTCTGCAGGCATCAAAAGCCTCCCCAGTGGCCAGAGTGCCGCTGGATTGCAAAACACTTACATGCATGATCCCACGGCTATCCCAGGATTTTACAACCCGTTGCACACGGCTCATGATCAGTGACTGTATTTATGATTGGAAAGGGGATTTAAACTTATTGGGCTCAATTTTCCGCAAATGCTTTTTTTTTGGAGTACTTGAAGAGTTATGTCCGTTTTTTTGGGGGGCCCAAGTCACCAAAAAAAAAAGTTCGAAGTTTCCCCGTTGGATTTCTTCATTTTGGCGTGGCCTAACCCGTCCTTTAGTTTTGGGGGTGGAGCCTTGATCTGTGCCAAAAAGATCGGGTTGCCATGGTAACCAGGGACACAATGCGAGCTGAGGCTGCAAAGTGAAACATACAGCCAGCTCCCAACACATTACATCAATTTAAAAACACATTAAAATATATTGAAGCAACTTACCTCCAATTATTAAAGCCGGTACTGCTACGCCCGCCCCTAGCCCTGGCCGAAGGACTTGTCAGTGCGCTCTTCCGCCCCTAGCCCAGGCCGAGTGACCTCCCGATTTGCTCCCCCACCCCTAGCCCAGGCCGAGTGGCCTTCTCCCTCCCTCCCGGTCCCCGCACCTAACTACACCCGAAAGGCTTCCCCCACCCCCCAGCTCTCTCACCGCCCACCCCCCCCACCGCCACCTCTCTCTCTTACCTCTCCTGCTGCTGCTGTCCAGGTATCTATTGCACTTACCTGCGCCGATTTCTTTAACTCTCCAGAAGGTTTTTCTGCAGAGGCCACATACGCTGGCCTAAGCAGAACTGGAGTAACTCTCAGCTGGCCAAACTTGCTTAAATGGCCAGAATTGGCACGGGTGGCAGGTTACAAACCCATTGGCTGAAAAAAAATGTACCTAAAAAAAATCGTAGCTAACTGAGTTATGCTAGTGCAAATTGATTGGGGAAACTAGTTTTTTTAAACTTAGGCCAAAAAAAGCAGCCTGCTCCAAAAAAATGGCGCAAATCACTGGGGAAAATTGAGCCTCTTATTATATCAATTACCATGTCTGTTTACATGTACACATTATTAATCATTACACATACTGCCCTAAAAATTCTGATGTTTAAAAAAACTGCAGGATTGCACGAAACTACACGTGTAGACCTAAAGGACCCAAGTTTCGGGCCGCGCCTAGAACGGCGCAGCCCCGACCTGGACGCCTGTTTCTCGCGCCACAAAGTGCGCCTAAAAAAAACTTCCAGATTCTCCGGCTCCCTGCAGGTCCTCTGGCCCTCGGCGCGGCGCAACACGAGCTGTGGAGGGCGGAGCTAGGTCCCTGCACTGGAAACAGTGCCGGGACCTCTAGCGCACATGTGCAGTAGCTCCAGGCACCTAAAACTGTGTGGGAGGGGCCCGAAGCACGCAGCCCCTAGCCCTGGCCGAATGGCCGCACTGGGGCTGCGTGCATAAGGCTCCTCCCATGCTCAGCTCCTGCTTCCTCCCGACCCGACTCCCGCTCCCCCCGCTCCCCCGGACCCGACACCGACCCGACTCCCGCTTCCCCACCCCCCCTCGCCCCCGGACCGGACCCGACCCGCTCTGCCCCCGCCCCGACCTCCCTCCCACCACCCCCCTGGCCCGACCCGTGCTCCCGACCCCCCCACCCAGACCGGCCCCGACCTAACCTGACCTCCCTCCCTCCCCCCGCACCCGACACGAACTGACCCGAACCGACCTCCTTCCTCCCCCCCACCCCACCCCTCCGACCCAACCCGTGCTGCCGACCGCCCCCCCCCCCACGGACCGGCCCCGACCCGATCCAACGCCACCTACCTGTAAATCTGGTGCTGGGAACTGGCCCTGCCCGAAGTCTTGGGCCCGGCCCGTTCAGCCTCCCCCCACGCTCCCGTTCAGCCTCCTCCCCACTCCCCCGTTCAGCCTCCCCCCACTTCCCCCCTCCCCCCCTCCCATTCAGCCCCCCCTTCCCCCATTTCCCCCCTTCCCCCCTTTTCTCCTCCTCTCCCCCCTTCTCCTCCACCTCCCCCCTTCTCCTCCTCCTCCTCCCCCCTCCCCCCTCTCCACCATCCCTCCCCCTTCCCTCCCCATGCCCGCCCTCTCTCCCCTCACTGTCAGAAACACAACACAGACACTGATAGACAGAGAGTGAGAGACACACACAGACAGGCAGACAGAGAGATAGAGACACTGACAGAGACACACTGTGGGGGGGAGCATCCCAGCATGCTGTTGGAAGGCTCCCGGTGCTGCAGTCGGTAAGTAGAAAATGTTTTATTTATTGATTTTAAAAAATTATTTCTTATTAATTTTTTTGGATTGATTTATTGGTTGATTTATTGCTGTTTTTATCATTTATTATTGGTGATGGCTCTTTATTTGTAAAACTGAAGTGTTTAATGTTTGTAAACTTCCCTTAAACCCCCCGCCCCCCCATTCCCTACGCCTGATTTGTAACCTACGCCTGATTTTCTGAAGTGTAGACAAGGTTTTTTCGAGCACACAAAAATCTTCACTTACTCCATTCTAATTTAGTTTGGAGTAAGTTTTCATTGCCAAAACTTTGAAAACAGGCGTAAGTGGCCGGACACGCCCCCTTTTGAAAAAAAAATTCTGTTCCAAAGTGAAACTGATCTAACTGACTAGAACTGGAGCAAACTAAATGCCGAGAATTTGAATTTCTAAGATATTCCGTTCTACACCAGTTGCTCCAAAAAATCAGGAGCAACTGAGGCCGAAACTTGGGCCCAAAATGTGTACTAACTTATTTTAAATTACAATTTCATCGTTGCCAACTTTATCTGTGTTTAGTTTCCTATTTTTCCACAAATATATCTTACTATATTTGGCCACACTGGACTAGAAAACTACTTTATCTGTAGTCTCAGCAAACATACCTCACAGCTGGACTTTTTGCTGATGTGACAGTTGTAACTGTACTGAGTGGAGAAGGAACTAGCAATGTGGAACCAACACCTTTTAGGTGGCCTTGATAGCCACAATATTTGTCACAACTCCATGAAATCAGCCGTTACAATGCCTGGTTACTGTCAGTACTATTATGTATGTAAACACTGTAACTGTGTAAGAGTTGCCACCAGATGGCGCAACTGTTGGAGGCCCAAGGGTTACCTGCACACCTCGCAAGGGAGTATAAAAGGTTGTCTGCCATGCTGCTTAGGCACTCTGGAGTTGTATTAAAGAGACTAAAGTCACATCAATTTTAGCTCACAGTACTGAGTCTTATGGAGTTATTCCATACTTCACAATTGGCGACGAGTAACAGATTACGAACGTTCATGCGGTTTTGGCTGCCGTTGGTATTTGAGAGAGATTTGTAGAGGGTGATGATTGGGAAGCCTTGGTTGAGTGTCTCGGCCAGTACTTCGTGGCCAACGAGCTGGATGGGGACAATAAAGCGATCAAGCGCAGGGCGATTCTCCTCACTACAATATACGGCCTTATCAAGAATCTGCTAGCACTGGAGAAACCAGCAGAGAAGACATATACAGAGTTGTGTACGCTGGTTCGGAACCACCTCAAGCCGAAGGAGAGCGTCTTAATCGTCAGGTATCGCTTCTACACGCACCACCGCTCCGAGGGCCAGAACGTGGCGAGTTATGTTGCCGACCTGAGACACCTTGCAGGAACTTGTGAATTTGCTGGATTTTTGGGGGAAAGGCTGTGGGGCTTTTTTGTGCTTGGCATCGCCCACGAGGTCATTCTTCGCAAACTGCTGTCTGCCGAATCCCTAGACCTGAGCAAGGCCATCACGATTGCCCAGGCATTCATATCCACGAGCGATAATACCAGACAGATATCTTCCCAGCATCGAAGCTCACCGGCAAGTACTGTGCATAAAATAACGTTGCTAGCAGGCAGAACTGCATATGGTAGGATCTACACGCCTGCAGCTGCAAGACCGATGATGACTTAGAGTTCACCATTGGGCATAAATGCAAATCCATTAGCACCATGTTGGCGCTGCGGGAGTAATCATCGAGCCCATCAATGTCGATTCAAACACTACATGTGCAAAAGCTGCGAAACAATGGGACACCTCCAGCAAATGTGCAAGAGTGCTGCAACTCACCACGTGGCAGAACCGGCAGAGGATGATCGATCTGGCGCGGATCATGCAGAACAAACAAGAGAGGAACTCAATCCGAGGAAGAAGTGTATGGGGTACACACCTTCATCACCAAGAGCCCTCCTATCATGCTGAAAGTCAAATTGAACGGTATTCTGGTATCAATGGAGTTGGACACGGGGGCGAGTCAGTCAATTGTGAGCCAGAAGGCTTTTGAGAAACTGTGGGGCAACAAGGCACAAAGGCCCAAATTGAACTCGATTCAGACAAAGTTGCGCACCTACACCAAAGAGCTCATACCAGTAATTGGCAGTGCAGCAGTTAAGATATCGTATGATGGAGCTGTACATGATTTATCACTGTGGATTGTACTAGGTGATGGCCCAATGCTACTCGGCAGAAGCTGGCTGGGAAAGATTCGATGGAACTGGGACGACATCAAAGCACTATCTTCAATGGATGATGCCTCATGCGCTCAAGTGCTGAGCAAGGTTCCGTCGCTATTTGAACCAGGCATCGGCAACGTCACAGGCGCCAAGGTGCAGATCCATCTAGTCCCCGATGCAAGGCCCATTCATCACAAGGCTCGAGCGGTTCCATATATGATGAGGGAGAAAGTCGAGATCAAACTGGACTTCAACGAGAGGGAATCACATCGCCAATCGAGTTCAATGAGTGAGCCAGTCCAATTGTTCCGGTGTTGAAAAGCGCTGGCACGGTCAGAATCTGCGGAAACTACAAGGTAACGATCAACAGAGTCTCGTTACAGGACGAGTACCCGCTCCCGAAGGCGGATGAACTCTTCGCAACGTTAGCAAGGGGGAAGTCGTTCACCAAGTTGGACCTAACCTTCGCCTACATGACACAGGAGCTGGCTGAACCTTCGAAAAGATTGACGTGCATCAACACACACAAAGGACTGTTTATATACCACAGGTGCCCTTTTGGGATTCACTCGGCTGCTGCCATCTTCCACAGGAACATGGAGAGTTTGCTGAAATTGGTTCCGCGCACCGTTGTGTTTCAAGATGACATCCTGATCACCGGTCGTGATGCCACCGGACACCTGCACAACCTGGAAGAGGTTCTAAGTCGACTGGACAGAGTGGGACTCAGGCTGAGATGCTCCGTGTATTTTCCTGGCGCCAGAGGTCAAACTTTTTGGAGAAAGATTGTGGCAGACAGCATCAGACGCACAGGCTCAAAGACAGAGGCCATCAAGAATGCACCCAGACCACAGAATGTGATGGAGCTGCGTTCGTTCCTGGGACTCCTCAACTATTTTGGTAACTTTCTACCCGGGTTAAGCACTTTGCTGTAACTATTGCACATGGTGACGACTGGGTTTGGGGTAAATCTCAAGAGACGGCCTTTGAGAAGGCCAGAAACCTACTTTGTTCTGATAGGTTACTTGTACTGTGTGACCCGTGTAAACAATTAGTGCTAGCTTGTGATGCATCTTCGTACAGGGTCGGCTGTGTGTTATAGCAAACCAATGTATCGGGCAAAGTTCAACCGGTTGCATTCGCATCTAGAAGTCTGTCTAAAGCTGAAAAAGCCGACAGTATGGTCGAGAAAGAGGCATTAGCATGTGGATATGTGGTTAAGAAAATGCACCAATATCTATTTGGATTTTGGTTTGAGCTTGAAACCGACCACAAACCGCTCACTTCGCTGTTTTCAGAGAGCAAAGGTATAAACACCAATGCTTTGTCCCGCATCCAAAGATGGGCACTAACATTGTCCGCCTATGACTATGTAATCTGCCACAGACCAGGCAGGGAGAACTGTGCTGATGCCCTCAGTCGGCTACCATTGCCCACTACCAGGGTGGAAATGTCGTAGCCCGCAGACTTGCTTCTGGTCATGGATACTTTTGAAAGCGTGGGGTCACCCGTCACAGCTCGCCAGATCAGGACCGAGTCCAGCCAGGATCCTGTGCTATCACTTGTAAAAAGTTGTGTCTTCAATGAGAGCTGGTCGGCCGTTCCCAGGGAGATGCAAGATGAAATTAAATCGTTTCACCGACACAAAGAGTCCATCCAGTCGGATTGTCTCTTATGGGTCAATCGCGTGGTTTTGCCAAAAAAAAGGCAGGAAAACGTTTATACGCGACCTACACAGTACCCACCCAGGCATAGTCATGATGAAGGCTATAGCCAGGTCACATGTTTGGTGGCCCAGCATTGACTCGGACTTGGGAGTCATGCGTACACCAGTGCAACACATGCTCACAACTGAGCAATGCACCAAGGGAGGCTCCAAACCGTGGTCCAGGATCCACGTAGATTTTGCTGGCCCCTTTCTCGGAAAGATGTTTTTAGTTGTAGTGGACACTTACTCTAAATGGATTGAATGCGTAATCATGTCATCCACCACATCCACTGCCACCATTGAAAACCTCCGGGCTATGTTCGCTACCCATGGCTTGCTCGATGTGCTCATCAGCGACAATAGACCGTGTTTCACAAGCTTGGAATTCAACGAGTTTATGACCCACAATGACATCAAGCATGTCAGGTCTGCCCCGTTTAAGCCCGCGGGCAGTCCAATCTATCAAACAGAGCTTGAAATGCGTGACGGAAGGCTCCTTGCAGACCCACTTATCTCTGGTTCTGCTCAGCTAATGGACACGACCCCACTCGCTCATTGGGGATCCCCCTGCAGAATTGTTAATGAAGACAGCACTCAAAACCAGGCTCTCCCTCGTCCACCCGGATCACGTGGAAACCCGGCGTCACCAACAAAACATGCACCACGATCGCGCGGCGGTATAGCATGACATTGATGTTAACGACCCTGTGTTTGTCTTGAATTACGGTCATGGTCCGAAATGGGTTGCTGGCACTGTCTTGGCCAAGGAGGGGAATAGAGTGTTTATAGTCAAACTACTGAATGGACAAATGAGCAGAAAGCATTTGGATCAGACCAAACTGCGGTTCACCGACAACCAGGAACAACCTGATGAGGACATCTCCATCATCGATCCACCAACACATACCCAACCAGCAATCAACCTCGCTGTCAATCAAGAGGATGAAGCCACCATTCCCAACAGTCCTGTCAGACCAGCCACGCAGCAATGATCCGACCAACTCACCCATGCCAGAGTTCGAACTCAGATGATCAACCAGTAAGCGTAGAGCCCCGGATCATCTCGACTTGTAAATAATTTGTATCAAAGACTTTGGTGGGGGGGAAGTGATGTTATGTATGTAAACATTGTAACTGTGTAAAACTTGCCACCAGAGGGTGCAACTGTTGGAGGCCCAAGGGTCACCTGCACACCTCGTGCAAGGGAGTATAAAAGCTTGTCTGCCATGCTGCTTAGGCACTCTGAGGTTGTATTGAAGAGACGAAGGTCACGTCAGTTTGAGCTCACAGTACTCAGTCTTGTGGAGTTATTCCATACTTAACAAGCACAATGCACAAAATGATTCAGCATCATCATTAAATCTGTCGTATCACTGCAACATAACATACATAATTGTCGGAAGACACAGGAGATCTCAATTCTCTGATATATATAGATAGAGTAACTCGGAAATTTCGTAGATGGCAAAATTGTTATTCTATCAGAAGTCTAAGATTAGTTCAGAAATGAAAAGCTTACAAATTCCAATTGAGAGAAGTCTGAATGACCCAAGCAATTAAAAATTTGCTCAGCATATAGATCTTGGAGCAAATTTGTGCCCAAAGTAAAGTTCAGGCAGTTCTCGGACTGTTGCCTCTGACCGTTGAATGTTCATGTGATTGGTAGTTGCATGTAATTTAGTTGAAATGGCTGATCAATAAACAGCAGGTGTATAAGCTTTAAAGTTTTTTTTAAGTTATCAACTGAACACTACACGAGTGAAACACTACATGAAACATTGGTGGTAGTTGAATCAAAAATTATGTACGGCAAAAAAAATCTGCCAGTCCATTTGTGAAGCACAAGAACAGGAACTAGTAACAAAACATATGGAGAGAGTCGTAGAGAAAGATGCAGAGAATACAATATGTAGTGCTGCCTAGCTACAGCTTAGTCAACTGAAAAGCATGAATAAGGCTTCGAATATGCCCCATCAGATTATCCAGGGTGGTGCCAAAGGCTTGGGTCGAGAAATACAGGTTGAGAAATTCGAGTCATTTGCTCCTCCCGTTAGCGCCCGGCGCAACCGACTTTGCAACTGCGACTGTGCGCGGCGCCGCGAGCATTTCCCACTAAATCCGATCGGCACTCTGCTTGGCATGCCACCCCCGTTCCCAGTGGTCTAGGCAGGACCATTTTTATAATGCAGATTTGCAGCTTGGGCCCTTCCCTTTAATTAAGGGAAGGGTCCGAGTTCCTGTCCTTCTCTCCCTCCCACCTCAGCTTCCTAACCTTCTCCCCCTGCCCAAGGTCCTGGCTGCCTTCTCCACCCCACCATACCCAGGTTACTAACCTTCCCTCCCTGCCTAAGTTCTTACTGTTATGTATGGAGAAAGAGTCAATCTGAACATTGTGAGCTCAAAGTAAAGTGTGACCGTAGTCTTTTATTGCAGGTCTCCAGAGTGCCTCTCCAACTTGTGAGGCCTCCTTAAATACCTCAGCTCCCAAGGGATTGTGGGATCCCTTGGAACTCCAAGGGATGAGCCCTCTGGTGGCAGTACAGAGTAAATACAAGTTTACATATATAACACTACCCCCCACCCCCCGCCCCCAAAGTCAATAGTGTAACTATTTACAATGTGAGTCGATCTGGGGCCCTTCTTGCCCTGGTTGATCGTCTCGGTGTGAAAGCTGGTGTTGTTGAATCATTTGTTAGGCCCTCGCTGGGCTGCTGTGCAGCTGGCCTTGCTGGGCTGCCTGGTGTGTTGGGCCCTGCAGGGCTGCTGTGGATGATGGGTTCTGCTTCGTGGTCAACTGTGGTGCCGGTTGCCACTGGTGTGTGTGTTGGGGGATCAAAAAAGGTCGGGTCCAAGGTGGGTTGCTCAGGATAGTCCGTGAATCTGAGTTTGATTTGGTCCAAGTGTTTCCGATGAATGAGTCCATTTAAAAGTTTGACCCAAAACACCCTGCTCCCCTCTGGCCACGACAGTGCTGGGAAGCCACTTGGGACCTTGTCCATAATTTAATACAAATACAGGATCATGGATTTCAATCTCGCGTGACACATTTGCGCTATCATGGTATGCTCTTTGTTGAAGCCGCCTGCTCGCTACCTGTTCTTGTAGATCAGGGTGAACTAACGAGAGCCTTGTCTTAAGTGTTCTTTTCATGAGCAGTTCAGCAGGTGGGATCCCAGTGAGTGGGGTCTCGTGCGGTAGCTAAGCAGGACTCACAATAGGCGAGTCTGCAGCGAGCCTTCAGTTACCCTCTTCAAGCCTTGCTTGATGGTTTGTACTGCTCTCTCTGCCTGACCATTGGATGCTGGTTTAAACGGGACAGATGTGACATGTTTGATCCCATTATGGGTCATGAATTCTTTGAACTCAGCACTGGTAAAACATGGCCTGTTGTCGCTCACCAGGACGGGTAGGCCGTGTGTGGCAAACGGCCCGCAGGCTTTCAGTAGTGGCAGCGGACATGCTAGCCGACATTATCTCACATTCACTCCACTTGGAGTACGCATCTACAACCGCAAGGAACATTTTACCCAAGATCAGGCCTGCATTGTCGACGTGTACCCTAGACCACGATTTGGAGGGCCAAGACCATAAACTTAGCGGTGCCTCCCTGGGTACATTGCTTATCTACGAGCATGTATTACATCAATGAACGCAGGACTCTAAGTCCGCATCGATACCAGGCCACCACATGTGGGAACTGGCTATCGCTTTCATCATTACGATGCCAGGGTGGGTACTGTGGAGGTCATTGATGAAGGTGTCTCTGCCCTTCTTGGGAACCACTACACGCTTGTCCCACAGAAGGCAGTTGTCTGTATAGACATTTCATCTTTGCGCCGCTGGAACAGCTTTATCTCTTACTGCATTTCCACTGGGACACTGGACCAGCTACCGTGAAGCACACAGCTTTTGACTAGGGATAATAAGCGGTCCTGGCTCGTCCAGGTTTTCGTCTGACGGGCGATTGCTCACTCTCAAATGCTTCCATAACCATGGCTAAATCTGTGGGCTGCGCCATTTCCACCCCCGTGGTGGGCAACGGCAGCCTACTGAAAGCATCAGTGCAGTTTTCTGTGCCTGGCTTGTGGCGGATGGCATAGTTGTATGCGGACAACATGAGCACCCATCTCTGGATGCGGGCCGATGTGTTTGTATTTATCCCTTTACTCTCGGAAAACAGGGATATAATTGGCTTAAGGTCAGTTTCCAATTCGAATTTTAGCCCAAACAGGTACTGATGCATTTTCTTTATCCCATAGACACATGCCAACGCTTCTTTCTCAATCATGCTGTAGGCTCTCTCAGCCTTAGACAAACTCTTGCATGCATAAGCAACCGGTTGCAGATCCCGAAATCATTAGCTTGTTGCAATACACACCCGACGCCATATGACGACACATCACATGCTAGTACCAAACGCTTACATGGATCATATAACTCAAGCAATTTGTTTGAGCATAACAATTTTTTCACTTTTACAAAGGCATTTTCTTGGCTTTTGCCCCAAACCCATTCGTCCCCTTTTCGTAGTAAGACATGCAGTGTTTCTAACAGTATGCCGAGACCCGGTAAGAAGTTACCAAAGTAGTTCAGGAGTCCCAGAAACAACCCCAGCTCCGTCACGTTCTGTGGCTTTGGTGCTTTCTCGATTGCCTCAGTCTTCACGTTGGTGGGCCTGATGCTGTCCACCGCAATTCTCCTTCTCAAGAACTCCACTTCAGGTGCCAGGCAAACATACTTCGAGCATTTTAACCTGAGCCCATGCGGTTGAGTCGACTAAGAACCTCCTCCAGGTTCTGCAGATGCTCGGCTGTGTTCCGACCTGTGACCAAGATGTCATCTGGAGGACCACGGTGTGCGGGACCGACTTCAGTAAGCTTTCCATGTTCCGCTGGAATATCGCCGCCGCTGATCGAATTCCAAACGGGCATCTGTTATAAATAAAAAGACCTTTGTGCATGTTGATGCAGGTGAGGCCCTTTGATGATTCCTCCAGTTCCTGCGTCATGTAGGCTGAAGTCAGATCCAGCTTCGTGAATGTCTTTCCTCCCACCAGCGTTGCAAAGAGGTCGTCGGCCTTTGGTCGTGGGTATTGGTCCTGCAAAGAGAAATGATTGATTGTTACTTGGTAATCGCCACAGATTCTGACGATGCCATCTCTCTTGAAGACAGGAACGATTGGGCTGGCCCACTTGTTGAACTCGATCGGTGAAATGATGCCCTCTCATTGCAGCCGGTCTAGCTCAATCTCCACCCTTTCTCTCATCATGTACGGTACTGCTCTCGCCTTGTGATGGATGGGTCGCGCCCCCGGAATTAGGTGGATCTCCACTTTTGCTTCTTGGAATTTCCCAATGCCTGGTTCGAACAGCGAAGGGAACTTGTTTAAGACCTGGGCACACAAAGTGTCGTCAGCGGACGATAGCACTCGGACGTCGTCCCAGTTCCAGCGTATCTTTCCCAGCCAGCTCCTGCCAAGCAGTGTGGGACCATCGCCCGGTACCACCCAGAGTGGTAGCTTGTGCACCGCTCCATCGTAGGAGACCTTTACGGTAGCACTGCCAATTATGGGAATCAATTCTTTTGTGTAAGTTCTTAGTTTCGTACAAATTGGAGTTAAGACTGGTCTTGAGGCCGTGTTGCACCATAGTCTTTCAAAAGTTTTTTTGCCCATGATGGACTGGCTCGTGCCCGTGTCCCATTCCATTGACACCGGGAGTCCATTTAGTTCAACATTCAGCATCATCAGGGGACAATTCGTGGTGAATGTGTGGACCCCATGTATCTCTGCCTCCTTGGTCTGAGGCTCTGGTTCATCATGATCCTCCATGGATCTGTCCTCCTCTGCAACATGGTGGTTTGCAAGTTTGACAGGATTAGCAGCTCGTCTTCACACTCGTTGGAGGTGTCCCATTGTTCCACAGCCCTTGCAAACATACCCTTTGAATCGGCATGAATAGAAATGATGATCACCCCCGCAACGCCAACAAGGTGTTAATGGCCTTGTATTCATCACCCTTGATGGTGGACTCTGAGACATCTGCGGACGTGCAGCTGCAGGCTTGTGTGACCTGTCCTGTACATTGCGATTCAAAAACATCACTTTGTTCACAGTACTTGTAGCAGCACTTGTTGTGCTGAGAGATTTGCTTCGTATTGTCACTGGTGGCAATGAATGCCTTGGCTATCGCTATGGCCCTACTCAAGGTTGGGGTCTCTACAGTCAAAAGTTTGCGAAGTATGGTTTCGTGGCCAATGCCAAGTACGAAAAAGTCTCTAAGCATGTGCTACAAATGTCCTTCAAATTCGCAATGGCCTGCAAGGCGTCTTAGCTCGGCGACATAACTTGCCACTTCCTGGCCTTCAGACCTTTTGTAGGTGTAGAACCGGTACCTCGCCATCAGAACGCTTTCCTTCAGATTCAAATGCTCCCTGACCAGTGTGCACAAATCATTATGCGATTTCTCCGTGGGTTTCGCTGGAGTGAGCAGATTCTTCATGAGGTCATACGTTGGTGCCCCACAGACGGTGAGGAGGATCGCCCTACGTTTGGCAGTGTTTTCTTCCCCATCTCGCTCGTTGGTCATGAAGTATTGGTCGAGTTACTCCACAAAAGTTTCCCAATCATCTCCCTCCGAGAATTTCTCCAGGATGCCCACTGTTCTCTGCATCTTTGGGTTCGCTTATCTGTATCTTGTCGCCAGTTGTTATGTATGGAGAAAGCATCAGACTGAACACTGTGAGCTCAAAGTGTGACCCGAGTCTTTTATTGCAGGTCTCCAGAGTGCCTCTCCAACCTATGAGGCCTCCTTAAATACCTGTGCTCCCAAGGGATTATGGGGTCCTGTGGGACTCCAGGGGATGAGCCTTCAGGTAGCTGTACAGAGTAAATACAAGTTTACATATATAACACTTACCCCACGATTTCGTGAGCTTCTCCCCCGAACAAGTTCCTGACCTTCCCCTCTCGCCACCATCCCCCACGCTGCCATAGATGGGGTATTGTTTATGACTGTGACAAAGGTAAACTCTCCCTCCTCGTCCTTCTCTACCTGTCTGCAGCCTGTGACATGGTTGACCACTCCATTTTCCTCCAAAACCTCTCCATCGTCCAGCTGGGTGGGACTGCTCTCGCCTGGTTCCATTCTTATCTATGTAATCGTAGCCAAAAAAATCACCTGCAATGGCTTCTCTTCCCGCTCCCGCATCGTTACCTCTGGTGCCTCCCAAGGATCCATCCTTGGCCTCCCCATTTCTCATCTACATGCTGCCCCTTGGCGACATTATCTGAAAACACAGCATCAGTTTCCACATGTACGCTGACAACACCTCATCACAACTTCTCTCAACCACTCCACAGTCTCTAAATTGGCAGACTGCTTGTCCAATCAGTAGAAGTTTTCTCCAATTAAATGTTGAGAAGACCGAAGCCATTGCCTTTGGTCCCGCCACAAATTCCGTTTCCTAGCCACCCTCTCCTTATCTTCTGTCTGATGCTGAACCAAACTGTTCGCAACCTTGGTGTCATATTTGACCATGAAAAAAGCTTCCAACCACAGATCCGCGGCATATCTAAAACCGCCTATTTCCACCTCCATAACACTGCCCATCTCCGCCCCTGGTTCAGCTCATCTGCTGTTGAAACCCTTACCCATGCCTTTGTTACCTCTGGACTTGACTATTTCAATGCATTCCTGGCTGGTCTCCCATATTCTACTCTACGTAAACTTGAGGTCATCCAAAACTCGGCAGCCCGTATCCTAACTCGCACCAAGTCCTGTTCACCCTTCACCCCTGTGCTCGCTGACTTATATTGACTCCCGGTTATGCAACGCCTCAAAATTCTCATCCTTGTTTACAAATCGCTCCATAGCCTCGCCCTCCCTATCTCTGTAATCTCCTCCAACCTCACAATTCCTCCCCCGCCGCCCGCGAGGTTTCTGCGCTCCTTAAATTCTGCCTTCTTGAGCATCCCTGCTTATAATCGCTCAACCATTGGTGGCCATGTCTTCAGCTGCCTAGGCCCCAAGCTCTGGAACTCCCTCCCTAAACCTCTCTACCTCTCTTTCCTCCTCAAAACCTACCTCTTAGACCAAGCTTTTGGTCACCTGCCATAATCTCTTTTGTGGCTCGATGTCAAATGTTTTTGTCTTGTAACGCTCCGAAAAGCATGCCAAAGGCACTATATAAATACAAGTTGTTGATGTATTCCAGGAGATTTCATCACATGATCTCCAATCGGCCCACCCGGTCAAGCAGCCTCCCCCTCCCCCCCACCCCATCTCTAAGATTTTTATAACTAATGTACAAAAAAAGGGGGAAAAAACACAATTGTTTTAATGTACCGATGATATTTTTGGCTTCCAGAGTTGCTCACAGGAGTCTCCAGGAGATGGATCTTCAATTCCTGGAGCGTCGTGGACAATCCTGAAGGGGTGGCTACCCTAGACTGATACTTAACAGGCTCTGCATTACTGAACAACCATGTGTGCTTATGTAATTGTCTGTGTTTGGGGTAATGGGGCCCCACTGTTTTACAGTGTTGATTGAGATCAATTTCCCTTTTTACCGCATCCTAAGATTCGGAGATGTTTTGGAGATCGTGTTTTGCAGTTCTGCCCATTTATACTGTTGGTGACTGAATGATTCCATTTTCTTACATGCGATTCTGGAATTTTCCCATAATTTTTTTAACTGTGTTTTGCAAGTTGTATTCGATAAATCTATTGTGTTTTTCATTAAACCTGCACATCAATTGCTATCCTGCGTTTTTAACTAGACGGTTATAATTTGCAGGTATATTCTCCCTGACCAGTCACATTCCACAACTAGCCGTTTACTTTATCCAGCAGAATTTGAACCATGGTATCGGCACAGTATTTGATCACTCATCTTTATTGTGATAACTGCCTGCACGGTAGAACACGTCCTGTGTTTACAGAATATACATACTCTTGGAAGCTCCAATATTCTGTATAAATACTGTAAAGTCCTGTCCCGTCAGTACAGATTCACACGAGGCATGTAGTGAATCAAGGTCACTCTGGACCTGCACCTTTATTTCACAGCTCTGGAATGCTACACTTGCCTGAGACCTGCCATTATATACCTGTCTCTTGCAAGTGCACCCCTGGTAGTAAGGTATGCTAGTGGTTACAGGTCATATCTTCTTACAGTCATGTATAGCATGTTAGGATACAGTTATATATAATAATGTAAGATACATGACATCACCCTCCCCCAATGTCTTATTGTCTTTATAGGTTCAGTCTCTCAGGTGGTCTACACTCTCGCATGGAGCATCTGAGTTGTGGTTCAGTTGTTTGCCTTGGTGTCTGTTTTTCTTTGGGTGTGGTTGCTGGTATCTCGCCTGGGCTGTCTGTTTCGATTGGTGTGATTGTTGTTGACTCACCTGGGCTGTCTATTGGGATTGCCCTTTCCTCAGGTTGTTCCCTCTGTCTGTCCACCAGGTGTGATGCGAGTTCCACATTGTAGTCTGCCTCTGGTTCCGCAGTGTTGTTGGTAATTGGTCTACATGCCTCTGGCAGGTTTTGCCATTGTCCATTTGTACTAGCAGTAGCCTGTTTCCTTCCTTGCCCGTTACTATCCCTGCAAGCCATTTGGGACCTCTGCCATAGTTTAGTACAAACACTTTGTCCCCTATCTCATTCGATCTCCCCCTCGAATTTCTGTCATGGTACTCAGTCAGCTTACGGCGCTTTGCCTCAATGATTTCGTGCATGTCTGGGAGGATTAATGAGAGCCTTGTTTTTAAAGTCCTTTTCATCAACAGTTGCACGGGGGGGATCCCAGTCAATGAGTGCGGACGAGATCTGTATGTCAGCAGCAGTCACGACAGGCGACCCTGCAGTGTGGGACCTTGGATTTTAAGCATGCCTTGTTTAATGATTTGCACTGCTCTCTCCACCTGGCCATCAGAGGCCAGCTTGAACGGTGCCGTCTTGACGTGATTTATGCCGTGGTCAATTATAAAGTCTTGGAATTCTGCGCTGGTGAAGCACGGACCATTGTCACTGACCAATATGTCAGGGATTCCGTGCGTTGCAAACATGGTTGCGAGGCTCTCCACAGTGGTGGAGGTTGTGCTCGAGTTTAAAATGGTGCATTCGATCCACTTTGAAAATGCATCTACAACTGCGAGGAACATTTTGCCCATGAATGGGCCCGCATAGTCTACGTGCACCCGCGACCACGGTTTGGTAGACCAGGGCCAGGGGCTCAGTGGAGCCTCCCTGGGGGCATTGCTGAGTCGGGCACAAATGGTGCACCTTCGGACGCAGAGCTCCAGGTCTGCGTCAATACCAGGCCACCAGACGTAGGATCTGGCTATGGCCTTCATGAGAACGATCCCCGGGTGCTCGCGGTGGAACTCCCGGACAAATGCCTCTCTGCCTCACAGAGGCATGACTACTCGGCTGCCCCACATCAGGCAGTCTGCTTGCAGTGATAGCTCATGCATGCGCCTGTGAAAGGGTTTTAATTCCTCGGGGCATGCATCGCGAGCCTCTGCCCAGTCACCAGTTAGGACACCATCTTTTTACGAAGGATAACGTGGGGTCGCTGGCCGTCCAGGTTCTGATTTGGCGAGCCGTCATGGGCGAACCTGTGGACTCAAAGGCATTGATTGCCATGACTATCTCACAGTCCTGTTCGTCAGACCCTTCCGTGGTCGCCAGGGGTAGCCTGCTGAGCGCGTCGGCACAGTTGTCTGTGCCTGGTCTGTGCCTTATGGTATAGTTGTAGGACGGCAGCATGAGTGCCCACCATTGAATTCGCGCCGAGGCGTTGGCGTTTATTGCCTTACTCTCGGATAGGAGGGACGTGAGGGGCTTGTGGTCAGTTTCAAATGCGAACTTGGCCCCGAAAAAGTATTGGTGCATCTTTTTGACACCGTACACGCACGCGAGCGCCTCCTTCTCTACCATTCCGTAACCGCGCTCCGCCCGCGAAAGTGACCTGGAGGCATACACTATGGGTTGTAATTTGCCCGCACTATTGACATGTTGCAAAACGCACCCGACCCCATACGCTGACGCATCGCATGTGAGAACTAACTTTTTACCTGGGTCAAAGAAAGTCAAAACACTGTTGGAACACAGAAGGTTGAGTGCCTTGTTGAAGGCGCGTTCCTGGGCGTCCCCCCAAAACCAATCGCACCCCTTCCTGAGTAGCACGTGGATAGGCTCCAGCAGCGTGCTTAAGTTCTGCATAAAGTTCCCAAAGTAATTGAGTAGCCCGAGAAAGGCGCGCAGTTCTGAGACATTCCAGGGCCTGGGTGCCAGGCGAATTGTTTCTGTTTTGGATTCCGTTAGGCGGATTCCATCAGCGGCAAGCCTTCTGCCCAAAAATGCAACCTTGGATGCGAGAAACAGGCACTTAGGTTTCTTGATTAGTAGGCCTACCCAATCCAACCGCTTTAGTACTTCCTCCAAATTACGGAGATGGGAGTCGGTGTCCCTGCCCGTGATAAGTATGTCGTCTTGAAATACAACCGTCCCCGGGATGGACTTGAGCAGACTCTCCATGTTGCGCTGGAATATGGCAGCTGCCGACCTGATGCCGAATGGGCATCGATTGTATATGAAAAGGCCTCGATGTGTGTTGAAGGTGGTGAGTAAGCTTGGATTCCTCGGTCAATTCTTGCGTCATATACGCAGATGTGAGGTTTAATTTTGAGAAAAGTTTACCTCCAGCCAATGTGGCAAATAAGTCCTCCGCTCTGGGCAGCAGGTACTGGTCCTGTCAGGAGACTCTGTTTATGGTAGATTTGTAGTCCCCACAGATTCGTACGGATCCATCAGGCTTCATGACTAGGACGATGGGACTTGTCCAGTCGGTAAATTCCACAGGTGATATAATGCCTTCCCGCAGAAGCCTGTCTAGTTCGTGTTCAATCTTTTCCCTCATCACATAGGTACAGCTCTGGCCTTGTGATGGACTGGTCTAGCATCCTGTGTGATGTAGATTTTGACTTTGGCCCCTTTGAAAGTGCCCAAGCCTGGCTGAAAGAGATGTTCAAATCGCTTTATAACTGTTGAGCAGGAGGTCCGTTCCTCTAATGACATGGCATGGACATCATCCCATTTCCAGTTTAGTTTTGCCAGCCAGCTTCTCCCCAGCAGTGCTGGGGTTCTCCGGGGGCAATCCAGAGGGGAAGTCGGTTCACTGTCCCTTTGTGTGTGACAGAGAGCATGGTGCTGCCGAGGACTGGTACGATTTCTTTGGTATAGGTCCTTAGTTTGGTGTCGACTCTTGTGAGTTTTGGTCTGTCTCTTTTATGCGGCCACAGTTGTTCAAATTGTTGAGCGCCCATGAGAGATTGACTCGCTCCCGTATCCAGCTCCATGTTGACAGATATCCCGTTTAGTAGGACCCTCATCATTATAGGAGGCGTCCTGTTGTCGGAGCAGCGGCCATTGATCATATTGACCCGCTGTACATCGGTGCCCCGGGTACTGTCCCCACCATCTTCGGGTCCGTTTTCCGACCAATCCGATTTGTATACCAGCCGAGCTGCCGTTTTTTTGCACATACGGGCCAAATGCCCTGTATTTTCACAATTTCTGCAAACAGCCTGCTGAAATCGACATCCCCTTGACGAGTGCCCACCCCCTCACCTCCAGCACAGACCTGTTCCATTGTTCAAAGTGTTCCCAAAGAATGAGCTGCATCTGGCTGATCTCTCTTGAGCTTCTCTCAGTTTGTAGTTGATTGCTCGCATTGTGGGTTGATGAGGTGTGAACAGCCGTTCCTGTGGCCCTTGATGGCTTCTGCTTGCTGTCGAGAACACGTTCTCCCGATTTTGTCTGTTTGTGGGGGTAGCAGCTTGTTTAGTGCTGTGAACTTCTTGTTCCAATATTTCGTTAGTTGTCGTACCTGCATTGTAAATCAACCTCGTTTCTTCTTCCCCTACAAAGAATGTCTGTGCAACCAGTGCTGCTGCCTCTCAGGTCAGGTTCTTGGTCTCTTTGAGCTTTCGGAATATGCCTGCGTGGCCTATTCCTTCAATGAAAAAATTTCTCAGCATTTCTCTCCTCAGTTCATCGGAGAACTCACATAAACTAGCCAACCTCCGAAGTTCCGCCACGAAGTCGGGTATGCTCTGGCCCACACAGCGTCTGTAGTTGTAGAATCTGTGTCTGGCCATGTGTAGGCTGCTCGCTGGCTTCACGTGGTCTCTTACCAGTGTGCTCGATTCTTCAAACGACTTGCTTGCTGGTTTCTCGGGTGCCAACAGATCCTTCATTAAAGCGTATGTTTTCGAGCCACAGCTGGTCAAGAGATGGGCTCTTCTCTTGTCTGCCTTGTTGTCGCCAAACCAATCTTTGGTTACAAAGCTTTGCTGGAGCCTTTCTATAAAGTCCTCCCAATTGTCTCCCGCATTGTACTTTTCATCTGATCCGTTGTTCGCCATTCTGTGGATTCTGTAATCCCATAACCCGTCGCCACTGTGAAGTCCTGTCCCTTCAGTACAGATTCACACGAGGCATATAGTGAAGTCAAGGTCACTCTGGACCTGCACCTTTATTTCACAGCTCTGGAATGCTGCACTTGCCTGAGACCTGCCCTTATATACCTGTCTCTTGCAAGTGCACCCCTGGTGGTAAGGTATGCTGGTGGTTACAGGTCATATCTTATTACAGTCATGTGCTGCATGTTAGGATACAGTTATTTATAATAATGTAAGATACATGACAAATACATCATAATTAGCAGGCAATCTTTGTCCTTTCTCCTCCCTCACGTTTACAGACTAGATCACATTGAAAAGCAAAAGACTTGCATTTATATAGCACCTTTCATGACCTCAGGACATCCCAAAGCGCTTTATAGGCAGCAGGGTTATTTGCAGGCATCACCCGTAGGTCGGGAGTGTAAGAGCTGGAGTGCCGGACCCTTGCACCATCGTGGGCCACCCCGACCTGTGAGAACACCACCGCAGGTCAGGAGTGTAAGAGCTGGAGAATGCCACTACAGCTTCCAGCGCGAGCCGCTCCAAGTGTGCGACGACTTTGAGGCGGGCGACTGGGTGATGGTTGGAGCGTGGGCTGGAACATCGGCGGGGTTCAGGCACAGCGGAGGAGCGGGAAGGTCGTGGCAGAAGTGTGACAAATAAGGGTATGGGACCCAGAAGAGCCGAGGACCCAGGGGCTGCACAGGCTAGCCCACACTGCGATGTGTGCACGCACTAGGTCTCCAATCATCCTGGTTTACCCTTGCGACTGGATAAAGGCCTAGCTCTGTCAAGCCCGTGTGGTGGCTGATGTGCACAGGTTAAAAAAATCCACACACAGGCATCTTCCACCACTGGAGTTCAAGACTGGAATATCAGGTTCTTCATTGAAACATCTATGAACTCATCTCTTTTGGTGTGTGTGATATATTCACAGAGCACAAGCACACACAGCTTCCTACATGGCAGACAGCTCTCTCGGAAGCCTCTGGAATCTGCCTGGTTCTGTTTATTTATTAACTCTGCAATTGCAGTGCACAATACATCCACATCCACAGTGTGGAGCCACAAACATTACAAGCTTGCGGACATTACAGTGTGGAAGCAAGTCATCCTCATTCGAGGGACCGCCTATGATTGTGTATGGGTCACGGATTGTTCACAGGTTTATTGGGTATGAAGTGAATAGTGACAGTGTCGTGACTTTTGGATTTTGTCCAGTCTTGCCATCTGGATCATGTTCCTGCTCTCAAACGTGGATCATTTTCTTCCACTATCCCCACTGTACTCTCAGTGCTCTTTACCACCCGCCACCACCAAGTTCCTGATCTCCTCTCTCCCCGCCCCCGATTCCTCTCTCTCCCCTCCGATCCCATCTCCCTCTGCCGCCTCCGATCCCCTCTCTCCCCTCCGATCCCCCCCCTCCCTCTGCCCCCTCCAATCCCCTGTCCCCTCCACCCCTGATCACCCCCTCTGTTCACTGCCACCCCCATCTCTCTCTCTCTCTTCCTCCCTTCTCTCTCTCTCTCTCTCCCTCCCCCTTCTCTCTCTCTCCCCTCTCTGTCTCTCCCCCCCCATCTCTCTCCTCTCTCTCTCTCTCCCCGCCCCCCTCCCTCTCCCCACTTCTCTCCTCATCTGTGTCTCTCTCTCCTTTTGATCCCCTCTTCTTCCCTCAAAGCATGTGAGGTGCCTTCTTCCAAAGAGCTAAACAAAAGCATGGTCCATGTTACACTGTAGCTGCAACTGTGGGGTACCGCGCATGTGTGGCCAGACCTCTGTGAGGGTATACATATGCAGAAGGGGATCGGGGTTCACCACGCGCATGCACAGGACACGAAAGTGTGCAGCTAATCACTTTGCATTTTTTAAATGTAGTAATGTTGGAAATGCGGCAGTCAATTTACGTACAGCAAGCTCCCACAAACAGCAATATGAAAATGACCAGATAATCTGCTTTTGTTATGTTAATTGAGGGATAAATATTGGCCAGGATACCGGGATAACTCCCTGCTCTTCTTCGAAATAGTGCAAAGGGATCTTTTACATCCATCTGAAAGAGCAGATAAGGCCTTGTTTGAATGTCTCATCCGAAAGACAGCACCTCCGATAGTGCAGCACTCCTTCAATAATACACTAGAGTGTCAGCCTAGAATTTTGTGCTCCAACCTCTGGAGTGGTACTTGAACTCACAACCTTCTGACTCAGAGGTGAGAGTGCTACCCATTGAGCCACAACTGATGAATGGTAATGAAGATAAGTCTGAAACAGACGAAATTAGCGATAATAAGGATTTTGGTACAAATATTAATGGGTGAAATTTGTTTAGGCCTGAAAACAGGCGCAGGGAGCATAAAGCACAATCTGTCCGTGCCCGTTCAAAATGATACAGGCAGCACACAAAATTCGTGCTGCCTGCTCATTCACATGATTGGAGCACATGATATCAGCGCTAATAGCGCTGTTGGTTGGCTTAATGCTCAACAGGCGGCCAATATCTGGTCAATAAAATTTTGCCCAGGCTCTCTATATTGCATGAAATTTCTGATTTTTACTTAATTTATAATTATTCTTTATATTATTTTATTTAATACAATTAATCTTGAATTACTGATTCTACTATTGTAGAATCCTTATTGTATTTACCATGGAAATTGAATTTCTTTTTTTTCGTTTTTCGCTTGTATCTATTTGCGTGCGCATTTTGGCTGCCACTTCAGACCTGAGCCATTGACTTCTTTTTATATTTCCGTCTCCCGCTTTTTCTCTTTCCCTCCCTGGTCATTATCTAATGTCAATATGTCACCTCTCATCTATCCTTTCTCATATAATCTGTACTCTAAAATCCCTACGCCAACACTTCATTACTCTACAACATTCCTTCTCTCGTGCCGCCGTCCCTGACTGGATTCCCTTTTAGACAAGCCTGCAGCTTCCCTCTGTGCCTCTCTTGGCATTCTCCGAAGGGCACACCGTGGCACACGTCGCTGACTCCTCACAAGCAGCAACCCCAATTGTCCCATCATACTGTCTCACCGACCTTACCACCAAGCTTGCCCAGGGAGGGCTAACCTTGCAAATCTCCTCCCCGTCCAACTCATCCATCCAAGCAATGACCATATGTATTCTGGCAGTAGATCAGCCATCACGGATTATCTCAAAATCTCCTTGCAGAATGTCCATTCACTTTCAAATAGGGTCCTTGCCATCCATGACCTTATCATGGATAACTGCATTGACATCATGGCACTAACGGAAACTTGGTTGAGGGATAATGACACGCTACCTTTAATCGAAGGCTCCCCTCCCGGCTATACCTACCACCACTTGCCCCGCCCAGACCGCCATGGTGGCGGTATAGCTCTCATCATTAAATCATAGTGATGTTGTGATGTTGGGGAGGGCATCAAACAGGAAATTAGGGGTGCATGCAATAAAGGTGCAACAGTTATAATGGGTGACTTTAATATGCATATAGATTGGGCTAACCAAATTGGAAGCAATACGGTGGAGGCGGATTTCCTGGAGTGCATAAGGGATGGTTTTCTAGACCAATATGTCGAGGAACCAACTAGGGGGGAGGCCATCTTCGACTGGGTGTTGTGTAATGAGAGAGGATTAATTAGCAATCTCGTTGTGCGAGGCCCCTTGGGAAAGAGTGACCATAATATGGTGGAATTCTACATTAGGATGGAGAATGAAACAGTTAATTCAGAGACCATGGTCCAGAACTTAAAGAAAGGTAACTTTGAAGGTATGAGGCATGAATTGGCTAGGATAGATTGGCGAATGATACTTAAGGAGTTGACTGTGGATGGGCAATGGCAGACATTTAGAGACCGCATGGATGAACTGCAACAATTGTACATCCCTGTCTGGCGTAAAAATAAAACAGGGAAGGTGGCTCAACCGTGGCTATCAAGGGAAATTAGGGATGGTATTAAAGCCAAGGAAGTGGCATACAAATTAGCCAGAAATAGCAGTGAACCCGGGGATTGGGAGAAATTTAGAACTCAGCAGAGGAGGACAAAGGGTTTGATTAGGGCAGGGAAAATAGAGTACGAGAGGAAGCTTGCAGGGAACATTAAAACGGACTGCAAAAGTTTGGATAGATATGTAAAGAGATAAAGGTTAGTAAAGACAAATGTAGGTACTCTGCAGTCAGAATCAGGGGAAATCATAACGGGGAACAAAGAAATGGCAGACCAATTGAACAAGTACTTTGGTTCGGTATTCACTAAGGAGGACACAAACAACCTTCCAGGTATAAAAGGGGTCAGAGGGTCTAGTAAGAAGGAGGAACTGAGGGAAATCCTTATTAGTCAGGAAATTGTGTTGGGGAAATTGATGGGATTGAAGGCCGATAAATCCCCAGGGCCTGATGGACTGCATCCCAGAGTGCTGAAGGAGGTGGCCTTGGAAATTGCGGATGCATTGACAGTCATTTTCCAACATTCCATAGACTCTGGATCAGTTCCTATGGAGTGGAGGGTAGCCAATGTAACCCCACTTTTTAAAAAAAGGAGGGAGAGAGAAAACAGGGAATTATAGACCGGTCAGCCTGACATCGGTAGTGGGTAAAATGATGGAATCAATTATTAAGGATGTCATAGCAGCGCATTTGGAAAGAGGTGACATGATAGGTCCAAGTCAGCATGGATTTGTGAAAGGGAAATCATGCTTGACAAATCTTCTGGAATTTTTTGAGGATGTTTCCAGTAGAGTGGACAAAGGAGAACCAGTTGATGTGGTGTATCTGGACTTTCAGAAGGCTTTCGACAAGATCCCACACAAGAGATTAAAGTGCAAAGTTAAAGCACATGGGATTGGGGGTAGTGTGCTGACATGGATTGAGAACTGGTTGTCAGACAGGAAGCAAAGAGTAGGAGTAAATGGGTACTTTTCAGAATGGCAGGCAGTGACTAGTGGGGTACCACAAGGTTCTGTGCTGGGGCCCCAGCTGTTTACATTGTATATTAATGATTTAGACAAGGGGATTAAATGTAGTATCTCCAAATTTGCAGATGCCACTAGGTTGGGTGGCAGTGTGAGCTGCGAGGAGGATGCTATGAGGCTGCAGAGTGACTTGGATAGGTTAGGTGAGTGGGCAAATGCATGGCAGATGAAGTATAATGTGGATAAATGTGAGGTTATCCACTTTGGTGGTAAAAACAGAGAGACAGACTATTATCTGAATGGTGACAGATTAGGAAAAGGGGAGGTGCAACGAGACCTGGGTATCATGGTACATCAGTCATTGAAGGTTGGCATGCAGGTACAGCAGGCGGTGAAGAAAGCAAATGGCATGTTGGCCTTCATAGCAAGGGGATTTGAGTACAGGGGCAGGGAGGTGTTGCTACAGTTGTACAGGGCCTTGGTGAGGCCACACCTGGAGTATTGTGTACAGTTTTGGTCTCCTAACTTGAGCAAGGACATTCTTGCTATTGGAGTGCATCGACGGTTCACCAGACTGATTCCCGGGATGGCGGGACTGACCTATCAAGAAAGACTGGATCAACTGGGCTTGTATTCACTGGAGTTCAGAAGAATGAGAGGGGATCTCATAGAAACGTTTAAAATTCTGATGGGTTTAGACAGGTTAGATGCAGAAAGAATGTTCCCAATGTTGGGGAAGTCCAGAACCAGGGGTCACAGTCTAAGGATAAGGGGTAAGCCATTTCGGACCGAGATGAGGAGAAACTTCTTCACCCAGAGTGTGGTGAACCTGTGGCATTCTCTACCACAGAAAGTTGTTGCGGCCAATTCACTAAATATATTCAAAAAGGTGTTAGATGTAGTCCTTACTACTCGGGAGATCAAGGGGTATGGTGAGAAAGCTGGAATGGGGTACTGAAGTTGCATGTTCAGTCATGAACTCATTGAATGGCGGTGCAGGCTCGAAGGGCTGAACGGCCTACTCCTGCACCTATTTTCTATGTTTCTATGTTTCTATGTTTCTATACCTTGGTCTGTCCCCCTACTCCTCCGGCATTTTCTCATCTTTTGAACATCTCACCTTATTCCAACCCTTTCACCTCTCATTCCAAATTCTTGCTCTCCACCTCCCACCCAAATATGATAAAAAAAACTTTATCAGGGATATATCCTCACCTCTTTCCTCCCTCAGCCTATGCACCGAGTGACTTCAACCTCCATCTCAATTTATCGTGCTCTCTCTCCTGAGTTCACTACCTTTCTGTCCTCCCTTAATCTCTCCCTCCATGTAAATTCCTCAACCCATATTCACGGCCACCCGCTTGACCTTGCAATCTCTCGTGACCTTGCTATTCCAACCGTATCAATTAAAGATAAGGCCATCTCTGGCCATTTCCCCTTCCCAAATCCAAATCTACTTCCTTCTGCATCCACCTCTGGAAATAATTCTCGAAAAAACTCTTTTACAACTTCACTTATCAACCCAAAACTGTCCAGCCTTTGGCCCTCTTTTAACAATAACATGTCTGCAGCCACCGATCTGCTCAACCACACCCTCAACACCACCTTTGATGCCCTAGTTCCTTTAAAAAGATTACTCTCTCCCACGCTAGCCGTTCCCCCTGGTGCAGCCCTCATCTTCGCTCCCTCAAGTCAAAAGGGCGCAGACTTGATCGGATGTGGTGGACAACTGGTTTAGCCATTCACCGCCAGATCTGGCTCGAACACATAAAACAATATTGGTTCCTAATCTTGTCTACAAAAACTGTTCACTATTCCAGGATCATTCTGGAATGCAAAAATAACCCCTGGCTACTATTCTCAACTGATATAACCATCTCCTTAACCCCTCTCCCCACCACACTCACCTCCAACAACAAGTGTGAGGAGCTCATGGACTTCTTTGTCTCGAAGATTGAGACCATCCGGTCAGCTGCCTCTGCGAGTTCCCTTCCTTCACCTATCCCACAGGATCATACTTCATCTGAGGCGCCCACCTGCCCTAGCCCTAAACTCACATCTTTCTCTAGTTTCTCTTTGATCTCTCCAAGCTCATCTTGTCCATGAGACCCACTTCCTGCTCCCTTGACCCTATTCCTACTAAACTGCTGACCACCCAACTTCCTTTTTTGGCTCCCATGTTAGCCGACATTGTTAATGGTTCTCTCTCCTCAGGTGCTGTTCTCCTTCAAATCTGCTGTCATCACCCCTCTCCTCAAAAAAATAACCCTTGACCCCACTGTACTTGCTAGCTATTGCCCCATCTCCAACCTCCCTTTCCTGTCCAAAGTACTTGAACATGTTGTCACCTCCAAAATCTTTCCATGAATTCAATGTTTGAATTCCTTCAATCTGGTTTTCTCTCCTGCCACAGTACTGAAACGGCTCTTATCAAAGTCACAAATGACACCCTCTGTGACTGTGACAAAGGTAAACTATCCCTCCTCGTCCTTCTGGACCTGCCTGCAGTCTTTGACACAGTTAACCACTCCATCCCCCTCCAACGCCTTTCCACCATCCTCCAGCTCGGTTGAACTGCACTCGCTTGGTTCCATTCTCATCTATCTAATCGTAGCCATAAAATCTCCTGCAATGGCTTATTTTCCCACTCCCACATCATTACCTCTGCTGTCCCCCAAGGATCTGTCCTTGGCCCCTTCTTATTTCTCATCTATATGTTGCCCCTTGACGATATCAACCGAAAACACGGAGTCAGTTTCCACATGCACGCTAATGACACCCAGCTCTACCTCTCCACCACTTCTGTCCACCCCTGCTTGGTATCTAAATTGTCAGACTGCTTGTCCGACATCCAGTACTGGATGAGCAGAAATATTCTCCAATTAAATATTGGGAAGACCGAAGACATTATCTTTGGTCCCCGCCATTAACTGCGTTCCCTAACCACTGACTCCATCCCTCTCCCGAACATTTATCTGAGGCTGAACCAGACTGTTCGCAAACCTCGGCGTCATATTTGACCCTGAAATTAGTTTCCAGTCACATATCCGTGGCATAACTAAAACCGCCTTTTTCCACCTCCATAACATTGCCTGCCTCCGCCCCTGCCTCAGCTCTTCTGCTGCTGAAACCCTCATTCATGGCTTTGTTACCTCTAGACTTGGCTCCTCCAACGCACTTCTGGCTGGCCTCCCACATTCTACACTAAGCAAACTTGAGATCATTCAAAACTCAGCAGCCTGTGCACTAACTCACACCAAGTCATAATCACCTATCATCCCTGTGCTTTCTGACCTACGTTGGCTCCCGGTTAAACAACGCCTCGATTTAAAAATTCTTATCCTTGTTTACAAATCACTCCATGAACTTGCCCCTCCCTATCTCCATAATCTTTTTCAGCCTCACAACCCTACAAGATATCTGCGCTCATCAAATTCTGGCCTCTTGAACATCCCTCATTATAACTGCTTAAAACCATCGGTGGCCGTGCCTTCAGCCATTTAGGCCCTAAGCTCTCCCTAAACCTCTCCGCCCTCTATCTCTCTTTCCTCCTTTAATACGGTCCTCAAAACCTACCTCTTTAAACAATCATTTGGTCATCTGCCTTAATTTCTTCTTTTGTGGCTTGGTGTCAAATTGATCTATTTTGTCTTAACACGGTTGTGAAGTGCCTTGGGGTGTTTTACTACGTTAAAGGCGCTATATAAATACAAGTTATTATTACTTCAAGGGGAGATGCTTTGTTGCAGAAGCACCTCATTGTCACTCTGAAGCTGTGGATCAACAGGGAGAGAGGGGGCAAGGAGGTTTCCAGATGCAGCACTGGACGTCTTGGTCCTGGGGGTGCACAGAAGACAGGTCCTCTACCCCCAGGGGGGCAGGACTTCCAGGCAGCAGGCCAGAAGGCAGTGGCTGTCAGTGCCTCGTGTTTTGCTCCCAGAACCTGGACAAGAAATGTAGTGACCTCACATGAGTGGTCAAGGTCAGTGAATGCATCTTCAAATGCCATATCCCACCAACTGTAGCACTAGCCTAACATACTACTCAATGCACTATACCCCCATTACTCACCTACCAACAATCTCGAGCAATAGGCTGGATAGGATATAGATAGGTTAAGTGAGTGGGCAAAAATTTGGCAGATGGAGTATAATGTGGGAAAATGTGAAGTTATTCACTTTGGGAGGAAAAATAAAAAAGCAAATTATTTAAATGGAGAGAGATTACAAAATGCTGCGGTACAGAGGGATCTGGGGGTCCTTATACATGAAACACAAAAAGTTAGCATGCAGGGACAGCAAGTGATCAGGAAAGCAAATGGAATATTGGCCCTTCTTGCAAGGGAGATGGAGTATAAAAGTAGGGAAGTCCTGCTACAACTGTACAGGGCATTGGTGAGACCACACCTGGAGTACTATGTACAGTTTTGGTCTCCGTATTTAAAGAGGGATATATTTGCATTGGAGGAAGTTCAGAGAAGGTTTACTCGGTTGATTCCTGAGCTGAAGGGGTTGTCTTATTAAGAAAGGTTGAGCAGGTTGGGCCTATACTCATTGGAGTTTAGAAGAATGAGAGGTGATCTTATTGAAATGTATAAGGTTATGAGATGTTTCCCCTCATGGGGGAATCTCGAACTAGGGGGCATAGTTTCAGAATAAGGGGTCGTCCATTTAAAATGGAGATGAGGAGGAATTTCTTCTCTCAGAGGGTCGTGAATCTTTGGAATTCTCTACCCCAGAGAGCTGTGGAGGCTGAGTCATTGAATATATTTAAGGTGGAGATAGACAGATTTTTGAACAATAAGGGAATCAAAGGTTATGGGGAGCGGGCAGGGAAGTGGAGATGAAACCAAGATTAGATCAGCCATGATCTTATTGAATGGCGGAGCAGGCTCGAGGGACCAAATGGCCTACTCCTGTTCCTATTCTTATAATCTTATGTTCTTGTGTAATCATGACTCATACCTCACATTCATAGCTTCACCTCACCCTCAAACACTTACCACTGCTGCAAGGCTCACACCCAAATCTCACACCTTGTACACACTACCAGCTATTCAACCATGACAGGCACATCACCCAAACACATTGCAGGCAAAGGTGGTGCATAACAGACACGAGGAGCAGAAGACTGGTGACGGGGAAGCACATCGTCAGAACCTCATTGCGTTGGAGGAGACGATGCTGGAGATAATTGGAGGGACCATCACTGAGGCTGTGGCAAGGTTGAAAACATTGCTGATGACAGTATGCTCATATTACTCCTTCTTCTCACATTCCACTTACGCCTCATCCAACAATCTCTTCTTTCTTAGAAGCTGCTAATGGTGTAACCATGCACATCTTGCTTGCCCCCCTCTCTCACCACGACCCAAGCCTTGTGCCTTTCTCTTGCCTCACCCAAAAACTGCCAACAGCTTAGCCTATCCCTGACATTCTAGAGGAGGAGAGTGCAGGACAAGAAGAGGCACCATCACTCCATCTGACACTCCAGGCATCAGCCCAGAAAATGGCACTGCAATCTGCATGTGGTGAGTCACCGGGCCCTCCGAGTGGGCTGAAACCAGGCCAGGGAGAAAGCTTGGGCGCCAATCAATGACTCCTTTAAGCTGCATTACCGTGCAGTGCTCTGGAGCTCCCACGCAGCTGGCTCACCGGCTTTTAAATGGGAAAAAACGCACATGCACCATATTTTGAATGAGCTGAGCAACTCATTAAAGGGGCCGTGCACCCAAAAATTTAAACTCGGTAGGCGAGTTCACGCGCGTGTTTGACGAAGAAGTTAATCAGGATGGCGTGCGTGTGTTCATTGACCAGAAAGCACAGTTAACCCTGCTGGGAACAGAGATGGATTTTATTGAAACAAAGCTCTCCAGTGAATTTGTTTTCAATAACCCAAATATTAAAGGAACATGCGGATGTGGTGAAAGCTTTAATGAATAAATATTTTAAATACAGGAAATATTTATGTATTATGCACAGGACACAGATGATGACTTTGATGGGGCGGCCTTCCGAAGAAGGGTGATAGGTAGGCACACAGCAATGCTTGGGTGCAATGGCAAGTCTGCAAGAGACACTCTCTTCAGTGTCAAGAAGCATGGAGGAGTCTGAGCGGAACCCTTCTCCACTCATAGCACTACCACTCCTCGTCACCTCACCAGCTTTAAGTAACTGTAGAAAGTCCCAAATAGTTGCACAAACTGATACAGATCCAGTATAAATCAAAAAGCTAATAGGCACCTGTAAGTACTTGCTGGTCCCTTTAAATAGCGCTGGTGGGGGTGTCCCTCATGCAGCTGAACACGTGTTCAGCTGTTGATGTTTGGAGATGGCGTTGAATGGAGCAGCTACGTCCAAAATGGCAGGTCGTATGTCAAATCAGTGTTGCACGCTGATTAACATCACGATCTGCCTCATTACCATTTTTCTAGCAAGCACAGGCAATGGCCACGCTGCTGACCTGCCCAAAATGGCAGCCACCGCAAGAAGCGCAGAAGTGGGCGGAAGCGAGGCAGCAGCCATTTTTTTGCCAAAACCGGCCTCAACAGTCAGCACTAAGGTGCCAAATTTCATGGCCTCAGAGTGAATAAATACAATCTGGGTCCTTCCAGGATTGCATTTTGAAAAGGAAACAAAATGGGAATCTTATTTGATCACATTTAAGTGTATAAATTTAAAAATAGAACATTTCAAACGAGAATAAAAACGTTGGATAAAATTTGCGTAATTTTCTCATTCACTTCAATTTTAAAGTATAGGTACAACGTCTGAAGTCCGGCAACCTCGGGACCGAGACTGTGCCGGTTTTCAGATTTTGTCGGATTTCGGACCTGGCAGTTGGCGCTCCTCGCCGCCCGCTGAACCTCCATTTCTCGCCACCTGCCAACCCGCCGATTCCCACCGCTCCTCGCCACCTGCTGATTACCGCCAATTCTTGCCACCACAGCCCCCTGGCGTTGCGTTTTTTACTGGTTTCCTCATCGCCATCTTGGCCGCCTCAAAAATGTCTGGTTTTTGGACAGCCGGATTCGGGCATTGTATCTGTAAGTATTATTTGTTCTTGGAATGTGGGCTATGCTGGCCAGGGCATGGAGAGTCAACAACACAGTATGGGATAGTCATGTGTAGGCCAGACTGTGTAGGGTGGCAGGTTCTCTTCCTTTAAAGGATTATGAGTAAATCAATTGGGCTTTCACAACAATCCAGCAAGTTTCATGGTCATTTTTCTGGTGTCAGCCTAGAAATGACCAAATTTATTGGTTCAATTTCATAAATGCTAGGATTTAAATTCATGACAGCTGGGTTACTTGTCCTATACCATAACCACGAGGTTACTGTAATGATATAATATTGGCGTGAACAGATTTAAAATAACTATAGTGCTAGAAAATTTAAATTACACTTGATTTGAAATTTCAAATATTTCATTTGTGTTCAATATCTATCCTCTAACTAGGCTTTTGTCACATTTAACAACCAATGCAGGAAGACAAACATTGTTGTTTAAAGTGCTACGAACAAGCCTATTTAGTACTATTAGCAGTTTAACAGATTTATTTATAGATTATGAAATGTAATGCAACATCACAGCCTCCTTCCATATGAAGTCATGCAAGAATAAAATACATACAATAAACCAAATATAAACGGTACTTTTAACAGCTTAAAATAATTCTCATCATGTTTTAATCATGGGTATAGCCATAATTTAACTGCACTGATACATAGCAAGCAAAAGTGAAAATAATTGTAATATAAAATACTTTCTAGCCAACATCACCACTTGGATACTACTGTACTGACCTTTGAGAGGTTTTCAGCTGCAGTGTTATTTGCCTCCATGAAGAAAGTACAGAACTGTTAAAATATTAACACAGGCAATATATATTGCTTAAAAATGGGGTAAACAACTTAACAGGGTACTTACACTGAAAGTCTTTTACTTTAAGGGCCAATTGATTTGGCTGCCAGCATCAATCTCTGGATTAAAAAGTGTTTGCACCAGCAACAGCTTAATGAAATACATGTATCGCTGGTCTGAACTATGACCAACTTCTTTTTTGTACAGGCCTAGATTTTTCACTGTCGCATGGGCCATATGTCTTATGTGAAACACAGTAATTTGTCAAATCCCAACAGCTTTGTCTTTTTAAAACAGCAGATTAATGTGACAGTAATTAAACTTGAATCTTATCCCTTGAGTGACCCTCTTTGTACAGCCCAAGGAATCATACCATTAACACTTTGCATTATTCCTAACTTGTAATAAAGACACTGAGGAATTTCAAACTTTACACAATACACGAATGTTTAACTAAATGTTATCATTTTAAAGTGCACTATAAACTATTAATTTTCAATTTAAGATTTTAAATAAAGTTTTAAAAATAAATGTTATTGCGAGGGATCACAAGGTGTACAGTCTCGGGGTTTGTAACCACTGAAAGAGTGGAGACGGGAAGAGGGAAACTGGGGAGGGTTTTTTTTTAAGAGCACTGTGGAGCCAGAGTCTGGCACAATTGGAGAGGATTAAGGTTTAGCAGCCTTATGTGAGGAGAGCGGCCAAGAATGGGACACATTAAGCACCACCTTTCATCTGCATTCCTGCCCATCAACATCCTCTCTCAATCCATCTGCAGTTCCTTTTATGCTCTCGCATATATTCCCTCCCCTTTTGCCTCCCAAGCTGCAGCTTCTGGGTAAACAATTTGTAGAGCACTCAGAAAATGAGCACACAAGACAGGTACTAAGAGCTGGCACAAGGGTGATTCTTGTTATTTTTTTGTCAATGTGAACATACTGAGAGAATATTTGTTTGATAAATTTGTTTTTCTTCTGGATTTGGTGTTGGTGTTTATATCTGTAATGAGGGAAGGCAATCGGATAGTGGTTGTAAGAGCAGTGGTAAGGATTATGGGAGTGTTAGGAGTGGGAGGGCTGATTTAGGTGAAGCTCTCCTTGATGTGCTGGTCTCTGACAGCTCTGGCAGCGAGGAGCTCTGGTGGTCACTGCCTCTCCTCCTGCTGCTGCCCAGGTAGTAGTGGTGGTGGCATGCAAGTTGCCAACCTGGTTAGAATAAGGCAGCACAGAGGACTGACGCAGGATAAAAGAGGTATGACTGCTGCTAGGATAGCGGGCACAGACCTGCATGATGAGCTGCCTGTGGTCGCAAACAAGCCATATGTTGAGGGAGTGGAATCCCTTACAATTGTTAAAATGCCAGGCTGGTGATAGGGAGCATGCAAGGCAATGTGTGTGTAGTGTTTGGTACCTTACACCCTGGGGTAGCCTGCCATGTGGATGGAGCCTAGTGCTCTCTCATCCTGCTTTGTTCTGTCCATAGGGAAGGAGATGTAGGTGCTCCTCTTGGCATAGAGAGCCTCCGTAACTGTCCTGATACAATCGCTGTACTGTGAACCGAGATGTCACTGATGTCATCTTGTGTCGGCTGAAAGGAACCTCTGGCATTATAGTTAATGGCCACGGTAACTTTGACAGCCACAGGCAGTGCTTTCGATGCCCTAGTACAAGGCTGGAGTTGTGGCTACAGCAGGTGACATAGATCAGTGACAGCACCCTTAGTGAAGGGAAGGTGCCCGAGACATTGCTCCCCAGTAAAGTTAATATAGAAGTGCTCCCTGAATACCCGCTGTGGGTATGGTCTCCTGTGCAGTGCCATCCACCTCCCTCATCTGGCGGCTGCTCCTACTCGGTGATGCCTTCCTTGCTGCTCCACCTTGTCCTCCAGCTCCAACGGCAGACCTACCAGATCACCCATGACTGCAGCCAAACTCTCTCTGAGGCAGCCAACAACAGTACAACACCAGCAAACATCTTGCGTTGTTTAGACAAAGTGGACTTTCCAGGGTGATAAAACACCAAGAAATAGAAGTTAACCAGCAGCCTGAAACGACAAACCAGCAACTAACCTTTAAATAGTGCTGATGAGGGGTTCTTCCTGCCGGTTAGTGCCACATAATGCTGGGTGAGTTCAGCATGTGCGAGCAATGGCCTGGAACATACCAATATTGAAAACAGGTCCTGCAAGAAGCGCAGTAATCTAATTTAAGATATTCTGCTGCTGGCATAATCTTGATCAGTCCTCCTGATGCCAAAAAACATCTACCTACACCAATTACGCGATTTCGGCTCCTATTGAGTGTGCACTTCCCATCCTTCACATTGGAAGATTGGAAGGTCATTTAATTTTAAAAAAACAAAAAATAAATCCTTCAGCCACAAAGATGATATGATTCAAACAAAATGATGTGAATTTTCAACAGAAATGAAGAGGCAAGTGACCAAAGAAGAAATACATTATTTCTAAGTAATCTTTTTATTTTCATTTCTAATCAATGGGACCACAATCACAGGGGTTACTTTTCGCAGGTGCTGTCTGTATGGAGTTCATAACAGAAATCAGCAATTGTTAATTAAATTTAAATAAATAACATTGCTTGCCTGAAATAAATCTTCATGAATTCAATTTCCATTTTGTTTGAAAGTCTTTTGGAAAAAGCAAGCAGCTCTTGAATTCTCACAGGATGTGAGGATATCAACTCATCCTGATACACAGACTGGATGCTGGGAAACTGTATAAACTGCACATGCTCAGAATGCACAGGTGTAGTTGAAACATCTATCTGTCATGAGCTAAACATGTCGAGTTAAAGTCCAGGCTTTTGAGACAGGCTGAAGCCATGATGAAAAACTTTGAGGAAAACATTCAAAGTCACAAAAGACAATTCAGTCAATGGGTAAACGTACCATCCTCCACCTGCTCCACGATGACATGCAGGCCGTGATCCTTACCAATGGATCCATCACAGACCCAATCCACGTCCGGACCGGGGTCAAACAGGGCTGCATCATCGCCCCAACCCTCTTCTCAATCTTCCTCGCTGTCATGCTCCACCTCACAGTCGACAAGCTCCCTGCTGGAATGGAACTAAACTACAGAACCAGTGGGAACCTGTTCAACCTTCGCCGTCTCCAGGCAGTTGCCATATTCCAGCGCAACATGGAGAGTCTGCTCAAGTCCATCCCGGGGACGGTTGTATTTCAAGACGACATACTTATCACGGGCAGAGACACCGACTCACATCTCTGTAATTTGGAGGAAGTACTAAAGCGGTTGGATCAGGTAGGCCTACGAGTCAAGAAATCCAAGTGCTTGTTTCTCGCACCCGAGGTTGAATTTTTGGGCAGAAGGATTGCCGCTGATGGAATCCGCCCAACAGAGTCCAAAACAGAAACAATTCGCCTGGCACCCAGGCCCCAGAATGTCTCAGAACTGCGCGCCTTTCTCAAGCTACTCAATTACTTTGGGAACTTTATGCAGAACTTAAGCACGCTGCTGGAGCCTCGCCACGTGCTACTCAGGAAGGGGTGCAATTGGTTTTTGGGGGGACGCCCAGGACTGCGCCTTCAATAAGGCAAGCAACCTTCTGTGTTCCAACAGTGTTTTGACTTTCTTTGATCCAGGTAAAAAGCTAGTTCTCACATGCGATGCGTCAGCGTATGGGGTCGGGTCCATTTTGCAACATGTCAATAGTGCGGGCAAATTACAACCCATAGTGTATGCCTCCAGGTCACTTTCGCGGATGGAGCGCGGGTTCGGAATGGTAGAGAAGTAGGCGCTCGCGTACGTTTATGGTGTCAAAAAGATGCACCAATACCTTTTCGGGGCCAAGTTCACGTTAGAAACCGACCACAAGCCCCTCACGTCCCTCCTATCTGAGAGCAAGGCAATAAACGCCAACGCCTCGGCACGAATTCAACGGTGGGCACTCATGTTGGCGTCCTACGACTATACCATAAGGCATTATCTGAATGGTGACAGATTAGGAAAAGGGAAGGTGCAACGAGACCTGGGTGTCATGGTACATCAGTCATTGAAGGTTGGCATGCAGGTACAGCAGGCGGTTAAGAAAGCAAATGGCATGTTGGCCTTCATAGCGAGGGGATTTGAATACAGGGGCAGGGAGGTGTTGCTACAGTTGTACAGGGCCTTGGTGAGGCCACACCTGGAGTATTGTGTACAGTTTTGGTCTCCTAACTTGAGGAAGGACATTCTTGCTATTGAGGGAGTGCAGCGAAGGTTCACCAGACTGATTCCCGGGATGGCGGGACTGACCTATCAAGAAAGATTGGATCAATTGGGCTTGTATTCACTGGAGTTCAGAAGAATGAGAGGGGACCTCATAGAAACGTTTAAAATTCTGACGGGTTTAGACAGGTTAGATGCAGAAAGAATGTTCCCAATGTTGGGGAAGTCCAGAACCAGGGGTCACAGTCTGAGGATAAGGGGTAAGCCATTTAGGACCGAGATGAGGAGAAACTTCTTCACCCAGAGAGTGGTGAACCTGTGGAATTCTCTACCACAGAAAGTAGTTGAGGCCAATTCACTAAATATATTCAAAAGGGAGTTAGATGAAGTCCTTACTACTCGGGGGATCAAGGGTTATGGCGAGAAAGCAGGAAGGGGGTACTGAAGTTTCATGTTCAGCCATGAACTCATTGAATGGCGGTGCAGGCTAGAAGGGCTGAATGGCCTGCTCCTGCACCTATTTTCTATGTTTCTATGTTTCTATGTGCCTTATGGTATAGTCGTAGGCTACCCCTGGCGACCACGGAAGGGTCTGACGAACAGGACTGTGAGATAGTCATGGCAATCAATGCCTTTCAGTCCACAGGTTCGCCCATGACGGCTCGCCAAATCAGAGCCTGGACAGCCAGCGACCCCACGTTATCCTCAGTAAAAAGATGTGTCCTAACCGGTGACTGGGCAGAGACTCGCGATGCCTACCCCGAGGAATTAAAACCCTTTCACAGGCACATGCATGAGCTATCACTTCAAGCAGACTGCCTGATGTGGGGCAGCCGAGTAGTCATGCCTCTGCGAGGCAGAGGCGCATTTGTCTGGGAGCTCCACCGCGAGCACCCGGGGATCGTTCTCATGAAGGCCATAGCCAGATCCCACGTCTGGTGGCCTGGTATTGACGCGGACTTGGAGCTCTGCGTCCGAAGGTGCACCATTTGTGCCCAACTCAGCAATGCCCCCAGGGAGGCTCCACTGAGCCCCTGGCCTGGCCTACAAAACCGATGTCGCGGGTGCATGTAGACTATGCGGGCCCATTCATGGGCAAAATGTTCCTCGCAGTTGTAGATGCATTTTCAAAGTGGATTGAATGCACCATTTTAAACTCAAGCACAACCTCCACCACTGTGGAGAGCCTCGCAACCATGTTTGCAACGCACAGAATCCCTGACATATTGGTCAGTGACAATGATCCGTGCTTCACCAGCGCAGAATTCCAAGACTTTATAATTGACCACGGCATAAATCACGTCAAGACGGCACCGTTCAAGCCGGCCTCCAACGGCCAGGCGGAGAGAGCAGTGCAAATCATTAAACAAGGCATGCTTAAAATCCAAGGTCCCACGCTGCAGGGTCGCCTGTCGTGACTGCTGCTGGCATATAGATCTCGTCCGCACTCATTGACTGGAATTCCCCCCGCCCCCCGCGCAACTATTGATGAAAAGGACTTTAAAAACAAGGCTCTCATTAATCCTCCCAGACATAAACGAAATCGTTGACGCAAAGCGCCGTAAGCTGACTGAGTACCATGACGGAAATTCGAGGGGGAGATGGAATGAGATAGGGGACAAAGTGTTTGTACTAAACTATGGCAGGGGTCCCAAATGGCTTGCAGGGACAGTAACGGGCAAGGAAGAAAACAGGCTACTGGTAGTACAAATGGACAATGGCAAAACCTGCCGGAGGCATGTAGACCAAGTCAAAAGCAGATTTACCAACAACACTGCGAAACCAGAGGCAGACTACAATGTGGAACTCACACCACACCTGGTGGACAGACAGAGGGAACAACCTGAGGAAAGGGCAATCCCAACAGACAGCCCAGGCGAGTCAACAACAATCACACTAATCGAAACAGACAGCCCAGGCGAGATACCAGCAACCACACCCAAAGAAAAACAGACACCAAGGCAAAGAACTGAACCACAATTCAGATGCTCCATGCGAGATCGTAGACCACCTGAGAGACTGAACCTATAAAGGCAATAAGACCTTGGGGGAGGGTGATGTCATGTATCTTACATTATTATATATAACTGTATCCTAACATGCTATACATGACTGTAATAAGATATGACCTGTAACCACAGCATACCTTACCACCAGGGGTGCACTTGCAAGAGACAGGTATATAAGGACAGGTCTCAGGCAAGTGCAGCATTCCAGAGCTGTGAAATAAAGGTGCAGGTCCAGAGTGACCTTGACTTCACTACATGCCTCGAGGGGACAGGACTTTACAATAGTCAACGTATTTACTGAGGCATATGAAAGCATGGGCCGTACGTTAAACATCCACAAGACAAAGGTTCTCCACCAGCCGGTCCTCTCCGCACAGCACTGCCCCCCCCGCAGTCATCAAGATCCACGGCGCGGCCGTGGACCACTTCACTTATCTCAGGAGCCTCCTATCAACAAGAGCAGGCATTGACGACGAGATCCAACACCGCCTCCAGTGCACCAGTGCAGCCTTCGGCCGCCTGAGCAAAAGAGTGTTTGAAAACCAGGCCCTCAAAACTGTCACCAAGCTCATGGTCTATAGGGCTGTAGTAATACCAGCTCTCCTGTATGGCTCAGAAACATGGACCATGTACAGCAGACACTTGAAGTCACTGGAGAAATACCACCAACGATGTCTCCGCAAGATCCTGCAAATCCCCTGGGAGGACAGACGCAACAACATTAGCGTCCTCGTCCAGGCCAACATCCCCAGCATTGAAGCACTGACCACACCTGATCAGCTCCACTGGGCAGGCCACATAGTTTGCATGCCAGACACAAGACTCCCAAAGCAAGCGCTCTACTCGGAACTCCTTCAATGCAAAAGAGCCAAAGGTGGGCAGCGGAAACGTTACAAAGCCTCCCTGAAAAAATGCACCATCCCCACTGACACTTGGGAGTCCCTGGCCAAAGACCGCTCTAAAGTGGAGGAAGTGCATCCGGGAGCGCGCTGAGCACCTCGAGTCTCGTCACCGAGAGCATGCAGAAATCAAACGCAGGCAGCAGAAAGAGCGTGCGGCAAACCAGTCCGACGCACCCCTTCCCTCGACGACTGTTTGTCCCACCTGTGACAGAGACTGTGGTTCTCGTATTGGACTGTACAGCCACCTCAGGGTTCATGTTAAGAGTGGAAGCAAGTCTTCCTCGATTCCGAGGGACTGTCTATGATGATGATGATGATGATGATGATGAAACGTAATCATGTTAATGTGAAATATGCAATTTTTTTTATACATTAATAGATTTAATATTATGGGCATTGAAATTTCAGTTAAGAAGGAAAATGCCGTACAATATGCATCAAGTGATTCAACAGGCGCATCAACAAACGTAACTGAAATGTTTATATATGGTTTTCCCCATTATAAATGTTCATGTGGACCATTTCTATTGAAATTTTGACATATGTTTTAGGAAAAGAATGATAGCTGTATGCAACATTTTTTATATTTGGTTGATCAGCAAATGAAATTCACTTATCTTTTGAAATCTTCAATATGCAGGGCTCAATTTTCCCCAATGCCGATTTTTGGTGCATTTGAAGAGTTACGCCTGTTTTTTGGGGGCCCAACTATGCCAAAAAAAAAGTTGATAGTTTCCTCGTTTTAACTTGTGAATGTGGCCCGGCGCACATTGTCCTTAAGCTCTGTGGGTGGAGCCTAAAATGTGCGCCAAAAAGATTGGGTTGCCAGGGTAACGAGGGACACACTGCGACTGAGGCTGGAAAGTGAAACATACAAAACATTCTGGCCAGCTCATAGCAACCTGCAAAAGCATCTTGCACATTGCAACAATTTAGGCAGCAGCTTACCAACATGAAAATATTAAAAGTCTTTGTACCACAAATCTATCCTGTAAAATGAATTGGAAAGGCCCCCCTTCCTCCCCACACCACTCCCTCACTCCCCCCCACCCCCCCTCACCCCACCGCCCCTTCTGGTGCCCGGTACCGCTCCTAGCCCAGGTCAAAGAAAGGCCTCCCCCCACCCCCTTGCCGGTGCCATTCCTAGCCCAGGCCAAAATGCCGACCCCCACCCCCTTGCCGGTGCCATTCCTAGCCCAGGCCGAAAGGCCGACACCCACCCCCCTGCCGGTGCTGCTCCAAGCCCAGGCGGAAAGGCCTCGCTCCCCTGAGCCAGTGCTGATCCTAGCCCAGGCTGAAAGGCCTCATTCCCCCAAGGCAATGCTGCTCCTAGCTCAGGCCGAAAGGCCTCCATCCCCCCTGGAGCCAGTGCCGCTCCTAGCCCAGGCCAAAAGGCCTCGCTCCCCAGAGCCAGTGCTGCTCCTCGCCTAGGCCGAAAGGCCTCGCTCCCCCGAGCCAGTGTTGGTCGTAGCCCGGGCTGAAAGGCCCCGCTCCCCCCCAGAGCCGGTGCTGCTCCTAGCCCAGACCGAAAGCCCTCGCTCCTCCCGGAGCCAGTGCTGCTCCTAGCCCAAGCCGAAAGGCCTTGCTCCCCGAGCTGGTGCCGGTCCTCGCCCAGGCCGAAAACCCTCGCTCCTCCCGGAGCCAGTGCTGCTCCTAGCCCAGACCGAAAGGCCTCGCTCTCCCGAGCCAGTGCCGGTCCTAGCCCAGGCCGAAAGCCCTCACTCCCCCCGGAGCCAGTGCTGCTCCTAAGCCCAGGCCAAAAGGCCTCGGTCCCCCGAGCCAGTGCTGCTCCTAGCCCACACCCAAAGGCCTCCCTCTCCCGAGCCAGTCTGCTCCTAGCCCGGGCCGAAAGGCCTCCATCCCCCCCGGAGCCAGTGCCGCTCCTAGCCCGGGCTGAAAGGCCTCCATCCCCCCTGGAGCCAGTGCCGCTCCTAGCCCGGGCTGAAAGGCCTCCATCCCCCCTGGAGCCAGTGCCGCGCCTAGCCCGGGCTGAAAGGCCTCCATCCCTCCCGGAGCCAGTACCGCTCCTAGCCCGGGCCTGAAGACCTCCCTCCCCCTGGAGCCGGATTCCGGTGCCGCTTCTAACCAAGGCCGAAAGGCCTCCCCTTCCCCCAGAGCCGGTGCCACTCCTAGCCCACCGGAGACGGTGCCACTCCTAGCCCTGACCGAATGCACCAGCCCTGCCCCCCCTCTCTCTCCCCTCTCTGCTGCTGCTTCCCGGCCATGGAACTGGATCTTGTGCGCTGATTCGCTTACCTACGCTGATTTTGTTTACTGCCCAGAAGGTTTTTCAGAACGACATATATGCCTTCTTAAGAAAAATTGTAGTTGGCCAAACTTGCTTAAATGGTCAGAAATGCCGCAGGTGGCAATGAGGTAAAAAGAAATCAAAGCCTATAAAGATCGTACCGAAGTGAATTACGCTGGCACAAAAACTTTGGGGAAACTTGGAGATTTTAATTTACTCCCAAAAAAACGGTGCAGACCAAAAAAACAGCGCAGATAATTGGGGAAAATTGAGCCCATTATAACAAATAGATTACATACAAAAATAACTGACCTTTTATTTTAGTAAAACTGTATCTAGAGTGGAATTCATGGGTGTAAATCATAAAATTACCACTATACTAAATGGTTTTAAAGTAAGGAGGGAAAATTACAAGAACATTTAAAATCCACTGAGGTAACTTGAGAGAAAAACCCTTCCATTGTTCATCAATTTTATATGTGCTCTAATTTTATGAATCCTAAGTGTGATATCATAAAAATTAAGAATAGCTGGAGGCCAATCAATCATCATGAGGTCAGCTCAGTGTATTGTGCCAGATGCACTGATTTGTAAAAGTCTTTCTTCAGTGACAGTAAATCCGTAATGCACGTCATCGTTTCTATAACAGCTTGCATTTATATAGCAGTTTTAATGTAGTAAAATGTTCCAAGGTGCTTCACAGGAGCATTATCAAACAAAATTTGACACCGAGCCACATAAGGAGATATTAGGACAGCTGACCAAAAGCTTGGTCAAAGAGGTAGGTTTTAAGGAGCGTCTTAAAGGAGGAGCGAGATGTTTAGGGAGGGAATTCGAGAACATAGGGCCTAGGCAGCAGAAGAAATGATCAATGGCAGAGCGATTAAAATTGGGGATGTGCAAAAGGCCAGAATGGAGGAGCAGAGAGATCCTCAGAGGGTTGTAGGGCTGGAGGACGTTACAGGGATAGGCCATGGAGGGATCTGAAAACAAGGATGAACATTTAAAAATCAAGGCATTGCCAGACTGGTAGCCAATGTAGGTCAGTGAGCACAGGGATGATGGGTGAATGTGACTTGATACGAGTTAGGACACAAACAGCAGAGTTTTGACTGGGCTCAACTTTACGGAGGGTGCAAGCTGAAGGCTGGCCAAGAGAGCATTGGAATAGTCAAGTCTAGAGGATGAGGGTTTCAGCAGCAGATAAGCTGAGGCAGGCGATATTCCATTCATCATACAGATATACTAGTCTGATGTTTAAAGTCAATCCAGAATAGTGTGTAACATGTAAACTGGAATGTTTCCACACATGTGGAACACTGCATGTATTTTCATTGGTGTAAAACATCATCATTGGGATTATGAAAATACCAACAACATCCACTTTATGAAGAATAATCAATGGAAAAATCATTTGCAAGCATTGCTGTGATCTTAGTTTAGCTTGGCTAAAATACTGCAACCATATGTCAAAATAACACTGCACATCACTATTACAAGTGGGTAAAATGGCATTATTTTCAATAATTTGACAGCCAATACATCAATTGAGACAAACATTATTTTCTCTATTATTTACCTTATTTTTTGTTCATGTTAAAATCCTTATGTTTGGCTCAGCACTCCAAACAGAATTTTTTAAATGTGCAACTGCCATTTCTCAGATTTTCACTAAAGCCATTACAAAAATCAGTGGTATTGTATATTTACTACAACAAAAAAAACTCAGGCGTTCAACTAGATTGAGTTGAATTATCGGCTGCATACCCTGGAATAATATCAGTTGGAATCAATCTTTTCTCGTTCGATATCTACTTTTTATTCTGTGTTTCTACATTTTCTACATTTATTCTGCAAACCAAAACAGTCTTCTGTTGCTTCTCGTCAAGATAGGTTGGTAAACAAGACAGAAGAGTTTCTGCTCTACTTGGGATAGTCACTTCAGACTTCCAGGATAAGGTTAAAAATGCACAAATTACATCTTTATGCCAGTATATAACCCTGATAAAATTAAATTCCCATTTAATAAATTGAGAATTCAGTTGCATTTTTGGATTTACAACATTGAATCTCTGCCATTTATTTATTGGTGTTACTGTTTTGTGCCTGAAAGGTTTGCTTTATAGCATGTCTAAAGATACACACTGAAAAATTAAAAACCTTTGTATTGTATTGGTTTAATTAGAATTCCCTTATCAAAAGAACCAAGAGGGACTGGACTGAGAAGTACTTAGAAGCGACCATTGGGCCAGAATTTGCTGAAAAAAATAACAGCGAGTGAACGACATACGTTGTTATTAATGTGTAAATCGGCCAGCAACTTCTGGCGATGAAGAGATACCTCGTGAACTCGGCATAAGTTGCTGGACAACATGGGACACTCCGCTGTTAGCTTCGCGAAAACAGCATCTCACACGTAACCTCCCTGTGAGTTTCATAAAGTTGCTGCATTTGTTCATTAATTGCCCATTAAACTCGCCACAGAAAGTCAAGTTTAGTAATAGCGCAAGTACCCTTTTAACAACTTGATTGTTATGTCCTTGGATGGTCTAATAATGACTTCATGAGACAATGTGTTATACTTGAACTGTAGTGACCTTATTCCTTTATTTGTGAACTCCAGAGTGAGGATCAAACCTGGTGGCCTGCCTTTTATACAAGGCCAGGCACACCTGCACAGGTAACCTACAAGTCTCCCACTGCTGTGCCCTCTGGTGGCACACCTTGTGATAGTACCAACAGTAGCCATGTAGGATGCATGACATCACTCTCCCCTAAGCTTTAAGTGCGAATCGCCTCTGCATTGACTGTGCTCTGGGCTTAGCTCTATCTGGGCTCTATCTGGTTGACACTTGGCAGGTCGTTTCAATCTTGAGTGAGTGGTTGGTGCACTAGAGTGCTGGTGGTTGCTGTTTGTGTATGTCCCTGACCATTCGATTCTCTCCACCCCTCGTGCCGCCCCCCCCGCCCCCCCCCACCACCCCGCCACATATAGAGTATGCAGGAGGGGCTCATTTCATTCATATACATTCAAGTTCAGAAAAACAAGTTTGCATTACATTTGTGGTTCCGTGGTGAGACAAGTATATTAGACTGGTGAGATACATTATCGATGTGGTGACCGATGCGTCAGGACAAACCACTTCCTGAACTGCTGGATGGTATCCCTGCAGTCTGGTGGCGGCGCAGTGCCCAGTGCTGGCAGTGGAAACCCAGTTGGCTCAAGTTGCCTGCTCTCGGGGCTGTTGTCATGGTTGCTAGCGTCAGGCAGGTTCACAGATGCCTGTGACCTCCCTGTCCTTTCTTTGTGCCCTGGGTCGCTGTTGCTCCCTGAGGAGCTGTTGTCTAGCAGTGCACAGGGAACTGCTGACTCGCTCGCCTGGGCTTTGTTTGGTTTGGGATCCTGGCTCGTCCCAGTCCCCTTCGGGGGGACTGTAGCGGGTGACCCTTCGTTTCCAGGTATGACCTTGGTGGCGATGGGGTCTGGGGTCTGGGGGCTGCGCCTTAGCACAGTTTGCTCTTTCAAGCTCGTGGCGATTGGTGCCATCGGGTGCCTGAGAGGTGGAGCCGATCAGGGGCAGGGTATCGATACCGGTGCCGTTGCCCTCCTGAGATCGCTTGCTCTGCAGCTCGTGTGTATTGGCTGCTTATGGCCACACTCCCTGGTGCATAACTCTGGTCCCAGGGACGCAGGCTACAGCATTGGGTAGCTCGCTGGACCTGTGTGCTCCCGATGGGTGTCTGCCCATTGCATTGGCTGCTTGCAGTTGAAATCCTACATCGCACAACTTTTCATTACTTATTGTGGATCCTCTAGCTCCGATCGTGATTGCGCGACTTTTCCTCGCTGGTTGCATGTACACAATTCTGATCATCCATTACACATTTTACATGATCGCACGACTTTTCTTTGCTTATTACATGTACACAACTCTGATCGTCAGTTACACATTTTGTCTCTAACTTACAGTTGCTATTACATTGCTTGAGTGTGTGGAATTGTTCCTTTAATTGTAGTGGGTTGCAGGCCTCCTTTAAGAGAGCCTTGCTTTCTTTACCCGAATCCTCTTCTCCGTTTGGTGCCACGTTTTGTTCCATCAGCGCTGCACCTCGTGGTCTGGCCGTGGCCATCTTTTTCTTCAGTGTCTCACCTCGTGGTTTGGGCGCCATCTTTCCTCCATCCACGATGTCGACTGCGCTGATCCTCTTCTCCCTGGGTTCTGCCCCCGAAGCTGGGAAGTCACCTTTGGATCCGATTTTCTTCCTCCGGAGTCCTGCCACTGAAGCCTGGAAGATGCGTTCGGGTCGTCTCAGCTGGATCATCTCCACGCAGTCGTGCTGAGCGATCTGTGCCTCGGGTGCTGTGCTGGCCTGCTCTCTGGTGCCGGGTCCACCCTCAATGAGGGCTTGCTGTGCCTCTGAACACGGAAGACATCGATCGCTGGAGGGGTGGTCTATCACCTGCAACAATCCACAGAGGTAACTTGTGCACTACGCCATCATGGAGTACCTTTACATTCACACTACCAATGACTGGGATAAGTTCATCGGTGTAGGTGCGCAGCTTTGCCTGAACCGGGACCAACTTGGGTCGTTCAGCCTGATTGTCCCATAGCCTCTCAAAGGCTTCTTGATTCATTACTGACTGACTTGCCCCCGTGTCCACTTCCATGAAGACTGGAACACCATCTATCTCGACTTCCATCCTCAACGGGGAACACTCGGTGGTGCAGGTAAACATGCTATATACCTCATCGTGGGGCTGAGCTGCCTCTCTATCGTTTCATAATCCACGCTGGATTCATGGCCATCTGCAGACTCTTCATCGACACAGTGTATTTCTCTTATACATTCGCTGGACGTGGCCCTTTGTGCTGCAGTCTTTGCATACATAGTCTTTAAAGCGCCACTGGTGAGCCCTGTGATGCCCTCCACAGTGCCAGCATGGAGCTACTCGGTTAGCCCCCGCCTCGGCGGACTCTGCGTTCAGGGATTCGGGGGCCTGTTCTCTCTTCCCTGAGAAGGTTCGTGTCCTACAACCCAGCCTCTAAAAGGCACCACTCGGTGCACAGTACCTGCCAGGTTTGAGTCCTGAGGATGAGTCATCTGCCCAGAACTGCAGGTCGAGGTCATGAATGCCTGGCTCACAGAGATGGCCTTCTGCAGTGTGACTGTGATATCCGCCGACAGTAGCTTATGAAGAAGGCCCTCATGGCCGATTCCAATGACAAAAATGTCCCGCAGCGCTTCGGTGAGGTGGTCTGTGGCGTATTTCGCAATTTCCTGTCCTGCGAACCGTCGGTGGGTGTAGAACCGGTGTCTGGCTGTGAGGATGCTCTCCTTGGGCTTGAGTTGCTCATGGATCAAGGTTATAAGCTCCTCATATGTCGGTCATTGTTTTGACTGGTGCCAGCAAGTCCCTGATCAGGCCATAGACGATGGGCCCACAACTGGTTAGCAGGATAGCTCGCCGCTGATCAGCCAGTGTTGGCTGGGTCGTCTCCTGCCAGGTTCTTTGCTGTGAAGAAATGGTCGAGCCTCTCCACAAAGGCTTCCCAATCATCACCATCGGCTGCAACGTACCAAGGTTAGCCATGTTCGCGTGAAAGTCTGTAATCTCGTCGCCAATTGTTATGTCTTTGGATGCTCCAATAATGACTCCACGAGACAATGTGTTTTACTTGAACTGTAGTGACCTTAGTAATTTATTTGTTAACTCCAGAGTGAGGATCACACATGGTGGCCTGCCTTTTATACAAGGCCAAGCACACCTGTGCAGGTAACCTACAAGTCTCCCACTGCTGTGCCCTCTGGTGGCACACCTTTTGATAGTACCAATAGTAGCCATGTAGAATACATGACAGTGATAATTGTTAATGATTGCCAATCAATCTTTCTGGCCTATAAAGTGATCAATTAAAAGTGTGGAATCTCACACTTAGTGCAGTGAATTGTTGTTGGAGATTTAAAAAATGTCAAATAATAATTTTTTTTTAAATTCTACTTTTCCTTTCTGCCTCTTTTTTCTCTCTCTCTCTCTTAATCCAGACCTATTTCCCTCTCCTTTTCTCTTTCTGTACCTGATTTAATATAGAATTCACCCCATCTAATTCATTCTCCTTCACAGTCCTTGCTCTGTTTATTTCTCAATCCTTAAATCTTAGTAGATAAGGAGACACTCTGTTGGCCCCATCATTCGTCAAGGTCCCAGATGTCCTGTTGCCTTTCATCATCATCATAGGCAGTCCCTCGGAGTCGAGGGTGACTTGCTTCCACACTAGAAATGAGTTCTTAGGTGACTGAAGAGTCCAATGCGGGACCTACAGTCTCGGTCACATGTGAGGCACACGGTGGTTGAAGGAACAGGTGGGTGGGGTGCCTGTGTTGCCACACACTCCTTCCACTGTTGATGCTTGGCTTCAGCTTGCTCTCGGCGAAGAGACTCAAGGTGTTCAGCGCCTTCCCAGATGCTTTTCCTCCATGTTGGGCGGTCTTGGGCCAGGGATTCCCAGGTGTCAGTGGGAAAAATTTTTTCAAGGAGGCTTTGAGGGTGTCCTCAAAGTATTTCCTCTGCCCAGCTGGGGCTAGCTTGCCGTGTCGGAGCTCCGAGTAGAGCGCTTGTTTTGGAAGTCTCGTGTCAGGCATGCGGGTGATGTGGCCCGTCCAGCGGAGCTGATCGAGCGTGGTCAGTGCTTCGATGCTGGGGATGTTGGCCTGAGCGAGGACACTGACGTTGGTGTGCCTATCCTGCCAATGGATTTGCAGGATCTTGCAGAGACAGCGTTGGTGGTACTTCTCCAGTGTTTTGAAGTGCCTGCTGTGCATAGTCCATGTCGCTGAGCCATATAGGAGGGCAGGGCGCATCACTGCGCTGTAGATCATGAGCTTAGTGCCGGGTTTGAGGTCCTGGTCTTCAAACACTCTCTTCCTCAGGCGACCGAAGGCTGAACTGGCACACTGAAGTCGATGACGGACCTCGTCGTCGATGCCTGCCCTTGTTGGCAGTAGGCACCCGAGATATGGAAAATGGTCCACGTTTGCTGCACCGTTATCAGCTCGCACTTCCAGCAGAACAATATGATTTTCACCCCAAATATATGTCCATATATTCAATATGAAAGTCATAGCAAGTATCAACCATAATCCATTGTTACTTCTATTGTACAGCCAAATTGAAATCTACTTGGCAGTGAAATTATACTTCTTGGAATTGCTCCCGTTGCACCGCCATAACCTCACCAGAAGTGCAGCAGCAACCCTGTTTAGGCGCAGAAGCGGAGTTTCCACCACACGTCGTGAGGTTACAGTGGTGAAACGGTAGCAGCTCCTAGAAAATTTCTGGGTTAATCTACACTGTCACAGTTGAGGGTTTTTTTTTACATTGCGAGGACTATCAGATGCAGGACGAAAGGTTCTCAGAGACAGAGCAATTAAAATAAATGCAAGGTTCTTCCTGAACAATCGTACTCAATTCACAAAATTTTTGAATTATCTCATTAAAATTGCTGTAAAGAGCATGCATGATCCTGGGGAAGTAGTTTAAATTGGCTGACAATCCAATAACATACTGCAGGAGTAGCAATGGTCCCAAGGATATTGTATGTCTGTGGTGTTGCCTAGTGATTCAAGGATTGTATCCGAACGCCTTTCAGAACATTGCACAGATATTTCAACCCAGTTTCAAAATTAATGTGTTTTAGAGATATGGGAACTCAAAGATACATTGATGGATTATTCTCATGCTAGGAGTTTAATAACTTTCCTTGCCTTAAACAAAAGCATACATAGTATCCATTGGCCGTGAAAGAAATTACAAATTTGGAGGAAGTGTCTCATTGGCCCCGAGTTAACTCCCTCATAATTTTATTCAAACAATCAAACTTTTGCTTCATATTTATTAGGAGAATCACAGGGAAAAAAGGTTGCACAATCACTAATACAAAAGCAAAATACCTCAGATGCTGGAAATCTGAAATAATCTGATGAAAGGTCACCGACCTGAAACGTTAACTGGTTCTCTCTCCACAGATGCTACCTGCCCTGCTGAGTATTTCCAGCATTTTCTGTTTTTATTGCACCATTACTAAAGCTGCTACTTCACCCTAATTTAAAATTATATTAATAGTGATAACAGAACATTTATTTCATGAGTGAAGGAGACCACGAAACAAGAGCAATCTTGTTGTGAAGTCTGTTGTGAATTCTCCTGCACCAGTGTTTAACACCCTCTTGTTTTTTTTTCTAATCAAACATATGGTTCGTGTTCTTGCTGCTTTGTTCAAAATTTAATATGTTGCATTACAGCAGTGGTGTTTTAGTAAAGGTTATTTTGGTAAGGAATAAAATAGAATTCATAGTGTTGTGTATCAGTAAAGCATGCACTCCCATATTCCACCACCAGGGAGCTCATCCCCTGAAGTCCCAAGGGATCCCAGCATCCCTTGGGAGCACTGTATATAAGTCGGCCTTTAAGGCCTGTTCCTCACTCTGGAGTATCTTATTAAAGATTGAGGTCACTGTTACTTTAACCTCCCTGTGTGCAGTCTCATCTGTGTTAGGAATATAATAACTGGCGACGAGAATACGAATCCAATGCAAAGGTGCAGCAAACTGGGCAAGCTGGAGAAGTTCTCAGACGGTGAGGACTGGGAAGTCAATGTTGAATGGCTTGACCAGTACTTTGTAGCCAACGAGCTGGACGGAGAAGGAAGTGCTGCAAAAAGGAGAGCGGTCCTCCTCACAGTCTGCGGGGCACCGACCTACAGCCTCATGAAGAATCTTCTGGCTCCAGTGAAACCCACAGATAAGTCGTATGAGGAGCTGGGTACACTGGTTCGGGAGCATCTTAACCCGAGGGAGAGCATGCTGATGGCGAGGTATCATTTCTACATGTGCCAACGATCTGAAGGTCAGGAAGTGGCGAGCTACGTCGCCGAGCTAAGGCGACTTGCAGGACAATGTGAGTTTGATGGCTACCTGGAGCAAATGCTCAGAGACTTTTTTATACTGGGCATTAGCCACGAGACCATCTTACAAAAACTTTTGACTGTAAAGATACCGACCCTCAGTAAGGCCATTGCGATAGCACAGGCGTTTATGTCCACCAGTGATAACACCAAACAAATCTCTCAGCACACAAGTGCTAGCAATGTTCATAAATTAACTGGAACTGTGTTTGCGAGCAGAAATGTACAGGGCAGAACCCACGAGTCTGCAACTGCGAGCAGGCCTCAGGTGACCCAGATGACTCAGAGTCCCCAACAAAAGATGAATGCAAGGCAATTGACACCTTGTTGGCGTTGTGGAGGCTTTCATTCAGCCTATTCATGCCGCTTCAAATGGTATGTTCGCAAGAGCTGTGGAACAAAGGGGCACCTCCAACGAGCTTGCAAACGAGCTGAAAGCTCTGCAAAACCTGCTAACCACCACGTGGCAGAGGAAGATCGGTCCATGGTGGATCAAAGCAATTTCGAGCCTCAGAGAGAGGAAGCAGATGCTGAAGCACACAGGGTGCACACATTTTCGACGAAATGTCCACCTATAATGCTAAACATAAAATTGAATGGTTTACCCATAGCCATGGAACTGGATACTGGCGCTAGCCAATCCATCATGAGTAGAAAGATGTTTGAGACACTGTGGTGCAACAAGGCACTCAGACCAGCCCTGAGCCCCATCCACATGAAACTGAGAACGTACACCAAAGAGCTTATCACTGTCCTGGACAGCGCCATGGTCAAGGTCACCTACGAGGGCACGGTGCATGAACTGCCACTCTGGATTGTCCCAGACGATGGCCCCACACTGCTTGGAAGGAGCTGGCTGGGCAAAATCCGCTGGAACTGGGATGACATCCGAGTGCTATCACATGTCGACGAGGCCTCATGTACCCAGCTTCTTAACAAATTTCCTTCCCTTTTTGAGCCAGGCATTGGAAACTTTTCCGGGCGAAGGTGCGGATCCACTTGGCCCCAGAGGCACGACCCATTCACCACAAGGTGCAAGCGGGACCTCACATGATGAGGGAGAGAGTGGAAATCGAGCTGGACAGGCTGCAACTCGAGGGCATCATCTCCCCAGTGGAATTCAGTGAGTGGGCCAGCCCGATTGTTCCAGTACTCAAAAGTGATGGCAAGGTCTGGATTTGCAGCGATTATAAAGTAACTATTAATTGTTTCTCGCTACAGGACCAATTTCCGCTACCTAAGGCAGACGACTTATTTGCAACGCTGGCAAGAGGCAAGATGTTCACCAAGCTCGACCTGACTTCGGCCTACATGACGCAGGAGCTGGAGGAGTCTTCAAAGGGCCTCACCTGCATCAACACACACAAGGGACTGTTCATCTACAACAGATGCCCATTTGGAATTCGGTCGGCTGCAGCGATCTTCCAGAGAAACATGGAGAGTCTACTCAAGTCGGTACCACGCACGGTGGTCTTTCAGGATAACAGATTGGTCACGGGTCGGAACACCGCCGAGCACCTACAAAACCTGGAGCAGGTCCTCCAGCGACTGGATTGCATAGGGCTGCGGCTGAAGAGGTCGAAATGCGTCTTCATGGCAACAGAAGTGGAGTTTTCGGGGAGAAAGATCGCGGCGGACGGCATTCGGCCCACAGACGCCAAGACAGAAGCTATCAGGAATGCGCCCAAGCCACAGAACGTCACGGAGCTGCGGTCATTCCTGTGACTCCTCAACTATTTTCGGAACTTCCTTCCGGGGTTAAGCACCCTTTTAGAGCTCCTACATGTGTTATTGCACAAAAGTGAGAACTGGGTATGGGGAAAAAAAACAAGTCATTGCTTTTGAGAAAGCCAGAAACATTTTATTCTCCAACAAGCTGCTTGTATTGTATAACCCGAGTAAAAGACTTGTGCTAGCATGTGACGCGTCGTCGTACGGAGTCAGGTGTGTATTACAACAAGCTAATGTTACGGGAAAGTTGCAACCTGTTGCCTATGCTTCCAGGAGTTTGTCTAAGGCCGAGAGGACCTACAGCATGGTTGAGAAAGAGGCATTAGCGAGTGTGTTCGGGGTAAAGAAAATGCATCAGTACCTGTTTGGCCTCAAATTTGAGCTGGAAACCGATCACAAGCCCCTCACATCCATGTTCACTGAAAACAAGGGGATAAATACCAATGCCTCAGCCCACATACAAAGGTGGGCACTCGCGCTATCAGCGTATAACTATACCATCCGCCACAGGCCAGGCACCGAGAACTGTGCAGATGCTCTCAGTCGGCTACCATTGCCCACCACGGGGGCAGAAATGGCACAGCCTGCAAACTTGTTGATGGTGACGCAGCCCACAGACATGTTGATGGTCATGGAAGCATTTGAAAATGATAAATCACCTGTCACGGCCCGCCAGATTTGGACTTGGACCAGCCAAGAACCTCTGCTGTCCCGAGCAAAAAACTGTGTACTGCATGGGAGCTGGGCCAGCATCCCCGTTGAAATGCAAGAGCCGTTCCAGCGGCAAAAGGACGAGCTGTCCATTCAGGCAGACTGCCTGTTGTGGGGTAACCGCGTATTGCTACCCAAAAAGGGCAGGGAGACGTTCATCTCGGATCTCCACAGCACACACCCGGGTATAGTAATGATGAAAGCAATAGCCAGATCCCACGTGTGGTGGCCCAGTATCGACTTTGACTTCGAGTCCTATGTACGGCAATGCAGCGTGTGCTCAGTTGAGCAACGCGCCCAGAGAGGCACCACTAAGTTTGTGCTCCTGGTCCTTCAGACTATGGTCAAGAATCCATGCCGACTATGCAGGCCCGTTTCTCGGTGAAATGTTCCTGGTGGTGGTGGATGCTTTTTCAAAATGGATTGAATGTGAAATAATGTCGGGAAGCACCGCCACCACCACCATTGAAAGCCTGAGGACCATGTTTGCCACCCATGGCCTGCCTGACATACTGGTCAGTGACAACGGGCCATGTTTCACCAGTGCCGAATTTAAAGAATTCATGACCCGCAAAGAGATCAAACATGTCACCTCGGCCCCGTTTAAACCAGCTTCCAATGGGCAGGCAGAGCGGGCAGTACAAACAATCAAACAGAGCCTCAAACGAGTCACAGAAGGCTCACTCCAAACCCACCTGTACGAGTACTGCTCAGCTACCACACGAGACCCCACTCAACCACAGGGGTTCCCCCAGCTGAGCTACTCATGAAAAGGACACTTAAAACCGCTGGTTCACCCCAACCTGCATGATCAGGTAGAGAGCGGGCGGCAGCAACAAAATGTAAACGATGGTCGCGCCACTGTGTCATGGGAAATTGATCTGAATGACCCTGTGTATGTGCTAAACTATGGACAAGGTCCCAAGTGGATTGCGGGCACGGTGATAGCTAAAGAAGGGAATAGGGTGTTTGTCGTCAAACTAGAAAATGGACAAATTTGCAGAAAGCACCTGGACCAAACGAGGCTGCGGCTCACAGACTGCCCTGAACAATCCACAGCAGACAGCAACTTTTTCGAGCCCACAACACACACCCAAAGGATCAACGATACCATGCCGGACCAGGAAATCGAACCCATCACGCCCAACAACCCAGCAAGGCCAGGCTCACCTAGCAGTCCTGCAGGGCCAACAACACGCCAGTCCAGCGAGGGTACAGCCAACACATCAGAACAGACATTTGTACTGAGGCAGTCCACCAGGGAAAGAAAGACTCCCGACCGCCTCACCTTGTAAATAGTTTTCACTTTGACTTTGGGGGGGGGGGGTGGGGGAGGGGGGCGGGAAGTGATGTTGTGTATCTGTAAAGCATGCACTCCCATGTTCCGCCACCAGGGAGCGTATCCCCTGAAGTCCCAAGGGATCCCAGCATCTCTTGGGAGCACTGTATATAAGCCGGCCCCGAAGGCCTGTTCCTCACTCTGGAGTGTCTTATTAAAGACTGAGGTCACTGTCACTTTAACCTCCCTGTGTGCAGCCTCATCTGTGTTAGGAACACAATACATAGCACCTCAGATACCATGGTGATAGTTGGGCTAACTTCCACATGAGAATGGGAACGGTAGCATCGTGGTTATGCAGGAGTACTGGTTATGTGACTGGACTAGTAATCCAGAGGCCTGCATTAATAATCCAGAGACACGAGTTCAAATCCCACCACAGCAGCTGGGGAATTTAAATTCACTTAATTAAATAAATCTGGAATAAAAAGCTAGTATCAGTAATGGTGACCATGAAAATTAGATTGTCGTAAAAACCCATCTGATTCACTAATGTCCTTTCGGGAAGAAAATCTGCTGTCCATACCTGGTCTGGCCTATATGTGACTCCAGACCCATAGCAATGTGGTTGACTCTTAACTACTCTCTGAAATGGCCTCGCAAGCTACTCAGTTGTAACAAACCACTACAGAAAACAATAATAATAATAATACCAGAAGGACCACCCGGCATCGACCTCAGCACTGGCTACAGACACGACAAAGGCACACCAGACTGGGCCTGCGGCAGGTGGTGAGAACACCAACACGAGGAAAAAAACTAATTGATCTCATCCTCATCAATCTACCTGTCGCAGATGCATCCATCCATGACAGCATTGGTAGCAGTGACCACCGGATAGTCCTTGTGGAGACAAAGTCCTGTCTTCACACTGACGTCAACCTCCATCATGTTGTGTGGCACTACCACCGTGCTAAATGAGACAGATTCAGAACAGATCTAGCAAGTCAAAACTGGGCATCCATGAGGTGCTGTGTTCATCAGTAGCAGCAGAATTGTATTCCACCACAATCAGTAACCTCATGGCCCGGCATATCCCTCATTCTATCATTACCATCAAGCCAGGGGACCAATGAGTGTAGAAGAGTATGGGGGCTGAGGTAGAAGACTGGGGGCTGGGTAGCCGAGCTGATGAGTGTAGAAGAGTATGCTCGGAGCAGCACCAGGCATACTTAAAAATGAGGTGCCAACCTGGGGAAGCTGCAACACAGGACAACATGCATGCTAAAAAGCAGAAGCAGCATGTTATAAACAGAGCTAAGCAATCCTACAATCAACGGATCAGATCAAAGATCTACAGGCTTGCCACATCCAGTCGTGAATGGTGGTGGACAATTAATTAACAGGAGGCGGCGGCTCCAAGAATATCCCCATCCCCAATGATGGCAAAGCCCAGCACACAAGTGCAAAAGACAAGGATGAAGCGTTTGTAACTGTAATGTATTTGCTTCATGAGTTCTTTGTGTTGTGTATGCAATAACTCAATAGACTGAATACTGTAAACTCCGAACAGGTACAAACCTGGCTCTACTTTATTAGGGTTCAAAGTGATTACATTACAATGTGGCTGGCTTTTCATACCTGGACCGCACACACGTGGACACAGTCCAATGATCTCCGACAATGGCGCCACCTGGTGGCTAGTAACCCCAAGCATACAATACATGACAATATGTCCCTTTAAGATATTACTGACAGTCTTTTTACAAATAGAGATGGTCCGGGGCTTTCCGCTCCAGAGTTGACTGTCTCAATTCAACTCCAACCTTGGGCGAGCGTCCTGAGTCTGTTATTACTGGGGGCTGGGTAGCCGATCTGATGGGAGTGGCAATGACCACGTCAGGGATTGAAAGTCCAGATTCATTGACCATGTCAGTGATTGAAAGTCCAGATTCATAGATGACAGCAGAGTCCTCTGATGACTGAGGGTAGGTTGGTTGGTCACTGACTGTGTCTTCCTCAGACTGTTCCGGTTCATCCGTGTGCTGCAGCTTTATCTGATCGACATGTTTCCTGCATGTCTGCCCATTCTTGAGCTTAGCGATAAACACTCTGTTACCCTCCTTAGCCCTAACAGTACCGGCAATTCATTTGGGGCCTTGACTATAATTCACTACATACACAGGATCATTGGTAGAAATGTTGCGTGACACAATAGCGTGATCATGATACCCTTGCTGACTTTGACGTCTGTATTCGCCACGACTATTCAAGTCAGGGTGGACGAGAGAGAGCCTGGTCTTGAGACCTCTCTTCATCAATAGTTCAGCAGGGGAGACCCCGGTAAGCATATGGGGTCTTGTCCTGTAACTAAGCAATATGCGTGACAAGCGAGTTTGCAGTGAACCTTGAGTTACACGTTTCATACTTTGCTTGATGGTTTGGACCGCACGCTCTGCTTGTCCACTGGATGCAGGTTTGAATGGTGCTGACCTCGCATGTTTAATACCATTGAGTTTCATGAACTCTTGAAACTCCATACTGGTGAAGCATGATTCGCTGTCGCTTGCAACAATGTCAGGCAGACCATGTGTAGCAAACATGACACAAAGGCTCTTAATGGTAGCTGTGGATGTGCTGGATGACATGATTGTACACTCTATCCACTTGGAATAAGCATCCACCACAACTAAGAACATCTTTCCCAAGAAGGGACCTGCAAAGTTGATGTGGATCCTGAACCATGGTTTAGATGGCCACGACCACAGACTCAGCGGCGATTCCTCTGGTGCTTTACTAAGCTGCATGCAAGTGTTGCACTCATTCACACATGATTCCAGATCAGAGTCAATTCCAGGCCACCATACATGAGACCAACAATGGCTTTCATCATGACAATACCGGGATACATACTATGTAGATCATGCATAAATTTCTCTCTGCCTTTCTTGGGCATAACAACATGATTACCCCACAGTATACAATCTGATTGAATGGATAGTTCGTCTTTGCGATGGATGTAAGGTTTGGTCTCCTTGCACATTTGCTTGGGTATGGCAGACCAATCACCACTAAGGATACAACGTTTCACAACTGATAATATCAGGTCCCGGCTGATCCAGGTCTTAACTTGTTGGGCCATGACAGGGGTTCCTTCACTTTCAAAAGCATCCATGACTAACAACAGTAGGTCTGCCGGTTGTGGCGTTTCCACCTCCGGTGTGGGCAACGGCAGACAGCTCAATGCATCGGCACAATTCTCAGTGCCAGGTCTGTGTCATGTAGGCTGATGTCAGATCCAGTTTTGTGAACTACTTCCCCCCGGCTAGCGTTGCAAACAGGTCATCAGCCTTCGGTAACGGGTACTGATCCTGTTTTGAAACTCGGTTGATCGTAACCTTGTAGTCTCCACAAATCCTGACAGTGCCATCACTTTTCAACACGGGAACAATGGGGCTGGCCCATTCGTTAAATTCGACCGGTGATATGATCCCTTCATGCTGGAGTCTATCCAGTTCGATTTTGACCTCCCTCATCATGTACGGAACTGTCCGAGCTTTATGATGGACGGGTCTTGCATCCGAGTCCACGTGGATCTGCACCTTGGCTCCTGTGAAACTGCTGATGCCTGGTTCAAACAGCGAGGGGAACTTGCTCAGCACTTGAGCACATGGAGGATCCTCCGATGACGACAACGCTTTGATCTCGTTCCAGTTCCATTTGATTTTTTCTAACCAGTTGCTGCCGAAAAGCATTGGACCATTGCCTGGAACAATCCATAAAGGTAAATCGTGAATCGCACCATCATACGACACCTTGATTACTGCACTGCCAATCACCGTTCTGAGTTCTTTAGTGTACGTACGCAACTTGGCATTGACTGGACTCAGCTTAGGCCTCATAGCCTTAGTATCCCACAGCCTGTTGAATGTCCTCTGGCGCATTATTGATTGACTCACACCCGTGTCCAATTCAATCAATACCAGCACACCATTAAGTTTTACATTAATCATTATCGGTTGGCTCTTTGTTAGGAACGAATACAGTCCATACTCTTCCTCCTCTGGTATCTCGGAATGCATATCCGGATCCGCGCTCGACTGGTCATCATCCTCCATGTAGTGTGCCACAGCACACTTGCTCAGTTGCAGACACATACGCTGGAGATGCCCCACTCTCGAACAGCCTTTACAAATATACTTTTTAAACCGACACTGATGATGCCGAAGATTTCCTCCACAATGCCAACACGGTGATATCGGATTCATTCCCATTGGCGGACTTTGAGCAGCCACAGGTTTCGCGTATGCAGTTGGGTCGGCCCTGCCATATGCAGCTCTGCCAAACGACGATACTATCTTGTTTACAGTACTTGCCGAGTTCCGATTTTTCAATGTTATCTGCTTTAAGCTTTAGTCCGTCGTCATGCATGATTGGGCAATCGTGATGGCCTTGCTCAAATCTAGCGTCTCCGCTGCCAGTAGCTTACGCAGGATCACCTCGTGGTTGATGCCGATTACAAAGAAGTCCCGCAGCATGTCTGCCAATGCAGTTTAGAACTTACACGGTCCAGCTAGACGTCTTAGGTCGGCAACAAATTCCAATACATCCTGGCCCTCAGAACGAACATGCGTTATCTTGAGATGATGATGCCTTCATCTGGTTTGAGATGGTCACGTACCAGAGCACACAATGTTTCATTGTCCTTGTACATTGGACGTAAGGGCAAGAGGAGATTCTTTATGAGTCCATAGATTTTCGGACCGTAAACCGTGAGGAGGACCGCCCAGTGCCGTACTGCGTCTGCCTCTTTCTCCATTTTGTTGGCCACGAAGTACTGGTTCAAGCGGGCTACACAGTCTGCCCAATCTTCTCCCTCCACGAATCGCTCCAGAATTCCAATTGTGCTCATTTTTGCATGCAAAGGTTCTTGTGACCTCGTCGCCAAATGTTGTGTATGCAATAACTCAATAGACTGAATACTGTAAACTCCAAACAGGTACAAACCTGGCTCTACTTTATTAGGGCCCAAAGTGATTACTAGTAAACCCAAGCATACATACATGACACTTTGCTTCAGAATTCATAGTAACACATTGCTATTAAGAACTAGTTGGTTTAATAACAACGGTTTAACTATCACACTACACATTACCAGTTCATCCACTAGGTTCACAACTGCATAGCTCATTGTGGATGACCTAAACCCAACTGACTGGGTTTTATTGAGTCTTGTGAACATCCTCTCTCGCTAAGCCACTCACAATGCAATAAGCTCTACAAACCTGTGATAATATTCACAGATGCATACAATACAGCAACCATCTTCAGTCAAAAGTGCAGAGTGGATGATCCATATCAGCCTCCTCCTGATGCCCCCACCATCACAGAAGCCAGTCTTCAGCCAATTCGATTCACTCCACGTGATATCAAGAAACGGCTGAGCACACTGGATACAGCAAAGGCTATGGGCACAGACAACATCCCGGCAGTCGTGCTGAAGACTTGTGCCCCAGAACTAGCCATGCCTCTAGCCAAGCTGTTCCAGTGCAGCTACAACACTGGCTTCTACCAGGCAATGTGGAAAACTGCCCAGGTATGTCCTGCCCGCAAAAAGCAGGACAAATCCAATCCGGCCAATTACCGTCCCATCAGTCTACCCTCAATCATCAGCAAAGTGACGAAAAGAATGCTATCAAGCAGCACTTACTCACCAATAACCTGCGCACCAATGCTCAGTTTTGGTTCCGCCAGGACCACTCAGCTCCAGACCTCATTACAGCCTTGGTCCAAACATGGACAAGAGAGCTGCATTCCAGAGGTGAGCTGAGAGTGACTGCCCTTGACATCAAGGCAGCATTTGACAGAACATGGCATCAAGGAGCCCTAGTAAAATCAGGGGAAAATCTCCACAGGCTGGAATCATACGTAGCACAAGGGAAGGTGGTTGTGGTTATTGGAGGTCAATCATCTCAGCCCCCGACATCGCTGCAGGAGTTCTTCAGGGCAGTGTCCTAGGCCCAAGCATCTTCAGCTGCTTCATCAATGACCTTCCCTCCATCATAAGGTCAGAAGTGGGGCTGTTCGCTGATTATTGCACAGTGTTCAGTTCCATTTGCATCTCCCCAGATAATGAAGCAGTCCATGCCCACATATAGCAAGATCTGGACAACATTCAGGCTTGGGGTGATAAGTAGCAAGTAACATTCGTGCCACGCAAGTGCCAGGCAATGACCATCTCCAGCAAGAGAGAATCTAACCACCACCTCTTGACAGTCAACGGCATCACCATCGCCAAATCCCCCACTATCAACATCCTGGGGGGTCACCATTGACCAGAAACTAAACTGGACCAGCCACATAAATACTGTGGACACAAGCAGGTCAGAGGCTGGGTATTCTGCTGTGAGTGTCTCACCTCCTGACTCCACCATCTACAAGGCACAAGTCAGGAGTCTGATGGAATATTCTCCACTTGCCTGGATAAGTGCAGCTCCAACAACACTCAAGAAGCTCAGCACTATCCAGGACAAAGCAGCTCGCTTGATTGGCACCTCATCCATCACCTTAAACATTCACTCCACCAACGGCGCAACAAAATCCTGGAACCCCCTCCCTAACAGTACTGTGGAAGTAACTTCACCGCAGTGGTTCAAGAAGGTGGCTCACAACCACCTTCTCAAGGGCAATTAGGGATGGGAAATAAATGCTGCCCATCCCAGGAACGAATACATTTAAAAAACCACACTATTGAAATAATTGGCAATCTATAATTAAGCTTAAAATTTCCCTCTGGTTTAATTTCTATACATTGTGTTTTCATTAAGCAAATTCCAAAGTAGGTCAAAATATCTTTAACTATATTTATTTCTACAAGTATTTATATTTGCTTTAGTGTCATCTTGTTTTTTTTCTGTTTGGTTGCAAGATTGAAAATAATAAAATGAAATTATAGATTTAAAATTTTTTTAAAAAGGCATCATCAATCTTTCAGCACATTTCCTCTCGATTATTGCCCGAGTCAGAACTCCTGATGTAAAGCCCGGTTTTCTTTTGTTGAAAGAAGGTAAGGCATGATCAGTTCTAATTCATGTCTCGGAGCAATTTGGATCATTCAATTCTGTACTTTGAATGCTAATAATTCCCTTCAAAGCTACTGGTGGTTTTCTGGTTGACATGGCAGCCAAATTCATCAGCAGAAGTATTCATGTTATTACCAGAAGTCTACCTTTACTGCAATGTTTATGTTGCATTATCTGGCTAGTAGATTATCCAATTGCCTCTGGGTTATTTCTCTGTACAAATGAATTAGCAATAAAAATTCAGTACTTTTTCTAATATTTTCTTTCTACAAACTTTGGCGGGAAGGTTAACCCCAAAAAACATTGGTTGGTGTCAGTTGGGAGGTTAAAGCATAAAAACTGAATCCCGACCCCAACCCGCCCGCTTCCGTTTTTAACAGAGGAAGGACAGACTGGGTCGGAGGGGGACGGGCAGCCGACCCGCTCCCAGGACGTGGATTGCCCACGTAAATATTATAATGAGGCTGGCGTGCCTTTTGGTGATCCACCATTACAAATTTAACTCTGGCTGGTTGGGTTTCTGTGGACTCGGAGGACCCGCCAGTTAATAGAAGGCAAGAACTGCTGGATCACACACCTCCCGCGATCGGACAAACCCTCCCCTCCCTCCCCACAGGCCTCTGATCTCTCCTCCACTCCACCCCCCGCCCCGAGGCCTCTGACTCCTTCTCTGGCCTCCCCTCTCCTGCCCCCAATCACCTTCCTGACCTCGCCCTTCCAGCCCCGATGCTCCTCCGACCTTCCCCCCCCCCCCCCCCCCCGCCGGCCCCTATCGTCTTCCGGCTCCAGTCCACCACCCCCCCTACCCTGATGCTCCTCCAGCCTCCGATTGTCCTCTGAACACCCCGACCAGTCCCACCCCTCAGTGCTCCAGTCTGGATCTTCCTCTGGACCCTGACCACCCCTCAATCCCTCTCTCTGCGGCCTAGTGCCGTAAGCCTACCCACCCACAGCCAGCCAGCCAGCCTCTCCTCTGGCTGGCTGTAGTTGAGAAACAGAGCTTTGAAATATTAATCAGACCCTGCCATTAAATTATGCAGGGCCTGCGGGAAACACGTTCTCCCGGGTTTGCCAACCGGGTTCTACCCCACTGCTCCCATCCAAAATTACGGCCTTTGTATCGAGGCTGAAGTACACAAGCATAAGAGCTTAACAGCTCTCAGATCAAACTATCAAATAAATTCTCCTCTTAATTGGGCCCAAGTTTCAGGTGGAGTTGGAGCAACTAGTTTAGTTTGGAGTATCTTAGAAATCGCAATTATCGCCATTTAGTTTGCTCCAGTTCCAGTGAGTTAGCTTAGTTTAGTTTTAGTTCAGTTTTATTTTTCAAAAGAGGGTGTGTCCAGCCACTTAGGCTTGTTTTGCAAGTTTCGGCAGTGAAAACTTACTCCAAACTAACTTAGAATAGAGTAAGTGTCCACTTTTGTAAGTTCTGAAAAACCTTACCTAGAGTTAAGTTCAGTGCAGGCACAGCCAGAGACAGGGGGTGGGAATCATTAAACACAAAGGACTAAAGCATTAAACACATCACTTAAAATGGCCTAAAACCTCTTGCAATGATATTTTGCCTTATATCTGCTGAGTGAGGACAGTTGTTTCTCTTTTTATAAATAAGCAAGTGTAAGCGCCCGGCTGAGGCAGACACATCAACATCAACTGGGGGGGGGGGGGGGGAGGAGGGAAGTTAGAGGATTTTCCAAAGCACTAAACACCTTCACAACAACATTAAAGAAGCATAAGTACATTTAAAGCACTAAACAAAGCAGTACATTTAAAGCACCAAGCACTAAATGAAGCACAAAAAGTAATAAGCAATTAATCAACAAATAAAAAATAGAAGGAGCCCTGCACCTAAAGCACCAAGACCAAAGTCATAAACAACCAATCAATAACAAATAAAAAATAGAAGTCCTACATTTATGTGAAGGGAAGCTATTTCTGTCAGCCTCTCCATGTCTCTGTCAGTGTCTCTCTCTATTTCTGACAGTGAGGGGTGTGAGGAGAGGGGCGGAGGTGGGGGGGGAGGGGGAGGGGGAGGGGGAGCTGAACGGGAGGGGGGAGGCTGAACGGGGGTGGGGGGGAGGGGAGTGAATGGAGGCTGAACGCGGGGAGGAGAGGGGAGAGGGAGGTGAACGGAGGCTGAACGCGGGGAGGGGAGGGGAACGGAGGCTGAACGCGGGGAGGGGAGGGGAGGGGAGGGGAGGTGAACGGAGGCTGAATGCGGGGAGGGGAGGGGAGGTGAACGGAGGCTGAACGCGGGGAGGGGAGGGGAACGGAGGCTGAACGTGGGGAGGGGTGAGGGTGTGGGGAGTAGGGGGGGTGAACGGAGGCTGGATGCCCGGGCCGGGGGGGGGGGGGGGGGGAGAAGGGAGGTGAATGGTAGCTGAACATGGGCGGGGGGGGGCGCAGAGGCTGAACGAGGGGAAAGAATCTGAACGCGGCAGCAGGCTACTGATGACTGAGCCTATTCAGCCAGGGCTAGGGTCGGTGTGCTTCAGGCCCCTGCCACACAGCCTGCAGAACGTCAGGCTGCAAGGAGCTACTGCACATGGGCACATACTCTATCACGCATGTGCAGAAATCCCGGCACTGTTTTCAGCACCGGGACCTGGCTCCGCCCCCTACCCCTTGTGCTGTGCTACGCCTGGGCCTAAGACGTCTTGAGGAGCTCGGCGAATTAGAAGGTAAATTTTCGGCGCCCTTTTTATTCTAGAAAGTCGCCACACCTTATGGAGGTGCACCGTTTTTACAGGGGGCAGAAACTTGCACCCAAAGAAAGTTAAACTTACTGGTCTGGTTGTGAGCAAGTTTCGCCACCTCCTCTTCCCTTGGTTCAGTAGCAAGCTATAAATGTACATGTACAAAGACCAGTAACTGGTAGTTCAGGGGCTATGTGTCATGACCAATGAAAATTATTCCAAACACTAAACTCTAATTCACTGGCACCACTGATAGCAGGAAAAAAACAACAGTGCTGCCTTCATTCATATTGTGTAATATGATTTATACATTTCTTAAGCTTTAAAATTATTTTATTACATTTGTCAAAAAAGAGCAATAACTAGCTCAGTTGCAGCACTCTCACCTCCAAGTCAGAAGATCATGAGTTCTGTACCCACTCCAGAGACATGAGCACATAATCTAGGCTGACATTCCAGTGCAGTACTGAGGGAATGCAACAACTTCGGAGAGGCCGTCTTTCAGATAAGATGTGAAACCGCAGCCCCGTCTGCCCTCGAAGGTAATGATCCTAGTGCACTATTAGAAGAGGAGGTAGTTCTCCACCCTGGCCAACAGTCATTCCTCACCCAACAACCAAAAAAGATGACCTGTTAATTTATCTCATTGTGGTTTGTGGGACCTTGCCATATTACAAGTGACTCGACTTCAAAAGTACTTCATTGGCTGTCAAGCACTTGGATCATGAAAGGCGCTATAAAAACTTAAGTTCTTTCTATATGACTCATAGAGCGCTAGATTGCGTACCGCCCCGGTTGGGGGCAGTAACGGCTGCGAAGTGGGACTTCTTGCGCCAGGCGCAGAAGTCCCGCTCAACCAGCTAAATTGGGCTTACCGCTCCCTGTTATGTTCAGAATAACTCCACAAGACTGTATTGTAAGCTCAAATTATTGTGACCTTGGTCTCTTTAATGTGACTCCAGAGTGAGGAAGCAGTATGGTAGATTACCTTTTATATCTGCTTGCCCAGAGTGCACAGGTGACCCTTAGGTCTCCCACAGGTGTGTCCCCTGGTGGCAAGTCTTAGATATTGGTGAGGTTTACATACATACATAACATCACTTCCCCCCAAAGTTTTATGTGCAAGTCATTTGCAAGTTGAGGCGATGTGGCGCTCTGCGTTCCCGGGTCGATCGCCTGGGTTGAAGTCCTGGCATGGGTGAGTTGGTCAGATCATTGCTGAAGGGCTGCGCGGCTTGTCTGATCGGACTGACGGGCATGGTGGGTTCATCCTCGTGGTTGACAGCGAGGTCGATTGTGTTCGTGGGTCGCTGGGGGCCAGGTCCTTTTACAGTGGTTCCTGGTTATCTGTAGTTCGCAGTTTGGTCTGGTCCAAATGCTTTCTGCATTTGCCCATTACGTGGTTTCACAACAAACACTCCATTTTCATCACAAACACTCCATTCCCCTCTTTGGCTAATACAGTGCTAGCAGCCCGTCTGGGGCCCTGAACATGGTCTACATCATTTATTCTGATGTCACGTGTAGGAGCCGTGCGATCATGGTACATTCTCTGCTGATAGCATACGGAAGGCTCGGTTCTGAGTGATTCTGTCCAGTGACTGCATAGCACCCGGGATAGCCGGGTCCGTAGGGAGTCTACCGTGACACGTGTGGTGCTTGGCTTTATGATTTGGGCTGCCCACTCCGGACTATTGTCGCTGACCCCAAGGTCTTGAGACTTTCAGTAGTGGCGGGAGGCCGCGTGGATCCTGGGCCATGGTATGGAGGCCCCGGACCACTGACTGTGTGTAGACTCCCTGCCTTTATTTGCAACATTGCAAGGTTGCCCTATAGGGAGCAATCTGATGGGATAAGCATTTCGTCTTTGCGACGGATAAGCTGCAACATCCCGCCTAGCGTTTCGCCGTTAGCAGGCGGTAACATAGGATCCTGGTTGGTCCAGGTCCTAAACTGGGGAGCCGTTACGGTTGACCCCTCGCTCTCTAGCACTTCCATAACAATGAGCAGGTCTGTGGGCTGCGCTGTTTCCATCCCGGTGGTGGGCAACGGTAGCCAACTGAGGGCATCAGCGCTGTTCTCAGTGCCTGGTCCATGGCGGATCATGTTACAGTGCACAGACAGTGTTAGACATATTCGAAACAAAGCATTGATAATAGTGCATCTGCATCCAAAAACTGTGAGGTTGGCAGCTTGTCTGACTCGAGCAAATATTGGGACACTCTTTGGTACATCTCTTTTGTCCCGTGAACGTAGGCTACTGCCTTGGTTAACTTATTGGATACATCTACAACTGGTTGGGGTTCGCCCGCTACTTTGGCTTGCTGTACAACACGCCCAACCCCATGTGATAACACATCACTTGCTACAAGAATTTTGTCAGATACAAACACGACTGGTTGGTGTTCGCCCGCTACTTTGGCTTGTTGTAAGGTACCCCCGACCCCATATGATAATGCATCATTAGCCGCGAAAGAGCGCTCACATGGGTTACACAGTGCAAACAACTTATTGGAACATGGTGGGTTCCTGGCCTTCTCAACGGCCGCCACTTTACCTTTGCCCAGTCATCTTCCTTGCTGGGCAACACATGCCTCTGTTTCGTTGCGGCGACATCCCATGGTCTGGACGCTCTCTCGCCCCGTGGTCTGGACGCACTTTTATCCCATGGTCTGGATGCATTCTCGTCACGTGGTCTGGATGCTCTTTCGTCCCGTGGTCTGGACGCTCTTTCGTCCCGTGGTCTGGACGCTCTTTCGTCCAGAGGTCTGGATGCATTCTCATTCCGAGGTCTGGACGCATTCTCATTCCGTGGTCTGGATGCACTCTCGTCCGTGGCCATGATGCCAACTGCCGCGAGCTTCCTCCCCAGGGATTTTGCCTCTGGCGTCGGGAAGACACATTTGGATCATTTCGGCTGGAGTCCCACTCTGCTTGGTCGACCTGAAGCCTCTTCCATCATTGCGAAGAGGTCGTCGGCTTTGGGTGGTGGGTACCGTGCCTGTACCGCTGCTCGGTTGATCGTCACCTCTTCGTGGTCGTGATGAGCGGCCCCTGCCTCAGGGATCTGCAAATGGATCTGCACTTCGATGCCTGGTTCAGCTGAAGGTGGGGGCTTGTTCAACCTTTGAGCAAGGGAGACGTCGTTTGCTGGAGAAGATACACAGAGGTCTTCCCAGTTCCATCGAATCTTCCCCATCCACCAAGCAGCATTGGCCCATCACCTGAAACAATCCCCAGTGGTAAATCGTGCACCGCTCCCTCATGGGATACTCTTATGTCCGCACTACCAATAACTGGTGTTGGTGCCCAGCTTTGCCTAAATCGGGATCAGCTTGGGTCATTGTGCTCTGTCGCCCCACAGCCTCTCGAATGCCTTCTGGCTCATTATTGATTGACTCACCTCCGTGTCCAATTCCATGGAGTCTGGAGTGCCGTTGAGTTTAACTTTTAATATTATCGGAGGGCTTTTGGTGGTGAAGGTATTTATCCCATATACTTCCTCTTCATCCTCAGGTTGAGTTGCCTCTCCTGCTCGTTCAGTGTGATCCTCGCTGGATTGGTCGTCCTCTCCTGACTCTGTCACGTGGTGAGTCACAGGTCGTTTGCACATTCGCTGGAAGTGCCCCATTGTTCCACAGCCCTTGCACACATAGTGCTTGAATCGACATTGATCGGCTCAATAACTGCCCCCGCAGTGCCAACATGTTGTTAATGGATATGCATTCATGCCCCACGGCGGACTCTGAGTCATCCTAGGCCTAGGTCTGGCCTCTGCGGTTGTGTAGGCCCTGCCATGTACAGTTCTGCCTGCTGAAAGCATTATTTTATGCACAGTACTTGCTTCGATTCTGTGAAGATATCTGTTTCGTGTTGTCGCTCGTGGATATGAAAGCCTGGGCTATCATGATGGCCTTGATCAGATCTAGGGATTCAGCAGACAGCAGTTTGCGAAGAATGACCTCATGGCCGATTCCAAGCACAAAATAGTCCCGTAACATTTCCCCCAAAGATCCGGCAAATTCGCACTGTCCCGCAAGGTGTCTTAGGTCGGCGACAAAGCTCGCCACGTTCTGCCCCTCGGAGCGATGGTGCATGTAAAAGCGATACCTGGCCATTAAGATGCTCTCCTTTGGCTTGAGGTGTTCCCGAACCAGCATGCACAGCTCTGTGTAAGTCTTGTCCGTTAGTTTGTCCGGTGCCAGCAGATATTTGAGGAGGCCATATATCGAAGACCCACATACGGTGAGGAGAATCGCCCTGCGCTTGACCGCTGTCTCAGCCTTGTCCAGTTCGTTGGCCCCGAAATACTGGTCGAGGCATTCAACGAAGGCTTCCCAATCATCACCCTCAACAAATCTCTTAAGAATACCAATAGCAGCTATTATGGAAAGTTTGTGATCTGTTACTCGTCGCCAATTGTTGTGTTCAGAATAACTCCACAAGATTGTATTGTAAGCTCAAACTTTTGTGACCTTGGTCTCTTTACTGTAACTCCAGAGTGAGGAAGCAGTATGGTAGCTTACTTTTTATACCTGCTTGCACAGGAGACCCTTAGGTCTCCCACAGGTGTGCCCCCTGGTGGCAAGTCTTACATATTGGTGAGGTTTACATACATACATAACACCCCCAAAAGGATATGGAGCACAAAATCTTGTGCACCACTTCCTCTCAGGGTCGAGTCCAGGGTGCTAACCAATGCGAATTTTCCAGTGCTATGCGGAGAGGCGCATAGCGCTCGTGGGAACACAGGGTCCTCCCCTTCCATTAAAGGGGAGGGCCATGCTGCCAACTCTGCAATAGGGAGGAGGAGCCATTGCTGGACCACCAGGGAGTGGGGTACCGTGGCAGCAGCCTGGCACAGAAACGGAGTGGCGGGCTGCAACATCTCAGATTTCAAGTTCAGAAGGCCATGACTGAAATGTCAGCCATTTAAAACATTTTCAGCGCCGCACCTCCCCTTTAATTTTCTCCCCGCGAGCAGCCTGAAGCTCGGTCTGCGCCCCGCAGAGATGTCGCCAGCATCGCCCACAGCAGCCTCAAGGGGTGCTACCGAATTTTTGCTCCGGGGCAAAAATGGGTCGCTGCACACAGTGATGATGTCATCATCGCCGGCGCAGCAGCCTGGGGCGCGAGTGGTTAGTGCCGCTGCTAAACTCCCGTGGAATTTTGCGGGGCTCGGTAGCGACGCAAACAACCCAAATTTTTCCCCCAAAGTTTGCAATTTAGGCTGCAACTGTACTGCAGTCAACAACATGAGTCCAGTAGTTACCGGCCAAAAGGAGCAATCGTGCTTTGACATTTGTGCAGAACTCTTCTTCCCCCAACAGCTAATTTTTAACATTATGAGAGTCCACTTGCTCATAAAATATTTGAGAGAGTTTTAAAGGTTTCCAGGGGTCCAACTGAGGAGTTCAGAAATTGAATTCCACATTGGGTGGAGCTCACCCACAGCCTGTGGTTTGACAGGATTGTGATGGAGATACCGAGGTTTTGCAGCATAGGAGACAGTTCTGGAGTTTACCAACACTAAGGGAGATGATCCTGAAGATTAGCAGTTGTTCAGTGGGGGACAGGTCCTGACGATTTTGGATCCCTAGAGGAACAGTAGAATTTAATAGTAAGGTGACAGGGTAGTGGGCTTTGAAAGTATTGAGAGAATGAGTTGATTAGGTTCCAGTCAGCCAGCATACAAAGTATAGCTCCCTGTAACAATCGCCTATTTTTCTTTTATGCAAGTTACAGGCCATTCCGCGAATCCTTTATCTTTTCTTTCCCTCCATTCCATCTGATTCTTTTAAAATACTTGTTGATTTGTTTCAGATTGGATGAGGGTTATATGCCAGAAATGTTGTTAACTGTTTTCTTCATACCTGCTGTACATTTCCAGCATTTCTTTAACCCCGAGATAATGTTTTGATCTCAACAGCTTTTATTAATTAGCACATAATGATCCCTACAGCCTCACTGCCAATTATTACAATGTTATGCTGTGGAGCGATGTGCCTCGGAACTGAACAGAAACTATCCTAACTCATTATCTGGAGGGTCCTTATAGCCAATAGAGTAAAGGGACTTTTATCCCATCAGTCTGGGCTGGATTTATAGCTTCCAGAAGCAAATCACTTTTTAAAGCTGACAAGAGTCATTATGGAAAATCGCTGCAGAAGATATAAAAAAAAATCTACAAGACTCTGCAAAATAGTTCATTTGTTGAAGGCCATGGAGATCAGAATGACAAACGATGGCCTGGCTAGCTTGGGATCAAGACTGAAGTTAAGCAGGAACTCATCACCATGCAGTAGACAGAGTTATGGGGACAACTCTGGGAGGCAAGAAAGAAAAGATACCATGGGAAAGGTGGCTGATAAAGGATTTGGAGGTAGCATACAGTAGAAGCAGTGGATGTGGTGTATTTGGACTTTCAGAAGGCTTTTGACAAGGTCCCGCACAAGAGAATGTTGTGCAAAATCAAAGCACATGATATTGGGGGTAATATACTGATGTGGATAGGGAACTGGTTGGCAGACAGGAAGCAGAGATTCAGGATAAACGGGTCCTTTTCAGAATGGCAGGCAGTGACTAGTGGAGTGCCGCAGGGCTCAGTGCTGGGACCCCAGCTCTTTACAATATACATTAACGATTTGGATGAAGGAATAGAGTGTAATATCTCCAAGTTTGCAGATGACACTAAACTGGGTGGCGGTGTGAGCTGTGAGGAGGACGCTAAGAGGCTGCAGGGTGACTTGGACAGGTTAGGCGAGTGGGCAAATGCATGGCAGATGCAGTATAATGTGGATAAATGTGATGCAATCCATTTTGGGGGCAAAAACACGAAGGCAGAATATTATCTGAATGGCGGCAGACTCGGAAAAGGGGAGGTGCAACGAGACCTGGGTGTCATGCTTCATCAGTCACTGAAAGTGGGCATGCAGGTACAGCAGGCGGTGAAGAAAGCAAATGGTATGTTGGCCTTCATAGCTAGGGGATCTGAATATAGAAGCAGGGAGGTCTTACTGCAGTTGTACAGAGCCTTAGTGAGGCCTCACCTGGAATATTGTGTTCAGTTTTGATCTCCTAGTTTTTGCTATTGAGGGAGTGCAGCGAAGATTCACCAGACTGATTCCGGGGATGGCTGGGCTGTCATATGAGGAGAGACTGGATCAACTGGGCCTTTATTCACTGGAGTTTAGAAGGATGAGAGGGGATCTCATAGAAACATATAAGATTCTGACGGGACTGGACAGGTTAGATGCAGGAAGAATGTTCCTGATGTTGGGGAAGTCCAGAACCAGGGGACATAGTCTTAGGATAAAGGGTAGGCCATTTAGGACTGAGATGAGGAGAAACTTCTTCACTCAGACAGTTGTTAACCTGTGGAATTCTCTGCCGCAGAGAGTTGTTGATGCCAGTTCACCGAATATATTCAAGAGGGAGTTAGATATGGCTCTTTCGGTTAAGGGGATCAAGGGGTATGGAGAGAAAGCAGGAAAGGGGTACTGAAGGAATGATCAGCCATGATCTTATTGAATGGCGGTGCAGGCTCGAAGGGCCGAATGGCCTATTCCTGCACCTAATTTTCTATGTTTCTATGTTACACACAATAGAGAAAGAATTATATATGCAAAGAAGATAATCAGAGTTGAAACAGCAATAAACATTGGAAAGAAATATGGAAAAACAAAAGCATTTACATATCTGTCAAGATGAGCAAAGGAAGAGATTCTAGAATTGGGAAGGCAGTATAATACCAAGACCTCTGTACAAATTATTTACTGACAATGGGAGCAGAAGCTTGGGCAGTCAGGAAAACACACCAACAGTTTGATAAAACATGCCCATGATGGAATCAAGTGCTAATATCATCTCTCTAATTTAGATATCAAGAACAAAACTTAAATAGCAACACCCAAGTAACTTGATAATAGGGAAAAGGTTGGCTTGGTTTAGGATTTGTAAAGAAAGGAAAAAGAAAGCCTATGCTAAAGTGAGTTAATTTGTTAGGCTTTGCCCAACTGGATACAATGCTGCAAGGTTAACATCCAACATTGCCCCAGTAGCAAAGACAGAATTCAAAACCAATCTGTACTATCGAATTGATCAGGAACAGATGTACATGGGCTAGAAATTCAGTTTTTGGCAATATAATTTTTTTCCCATTAACTTACAGAAAAAATACCACTAAAAACGTCGCCATTTTTTTAAGGGGGTAAAATTGTCAAAAAGATGCACCCGACGGTAAAAATTGACGTTGTACGAAGATTCGCTGTGGAAAACACAGTCCTCGCCAACTTTAGCCCGAGGCCGATCACCGCCAAAAATACAGGCACTGGGAGGGAGAAAACACAAAAAAAAAAATTGCAAAAATTAAAAAAATCAGAAAACATTCACTATACACTTAATTAATGAATCACTGAAAAAGAATTAAAAATTAAAAAACTTCAACTTACCTTTTTTGTAGGTCTTCATATCAGCTGTTTCTGGGGCTTCAATGCAGGCTTTTCTCAGGCATTTTTTGGGTATGGGTTTGCCGAACAGCCAATTTTAAGCGGTGCGGGGTTTTTTTGGCGTTGCGCGTCGTCGATCCGCTTTTCGGCGATATTTCAAAACCGCCATTCGTTAACTTTGGCCAATTTAGGTGAGTACCTTTTACTGGCAAAAAAAGACGAAATGTCGCCGAAAAAATGTGCGCAAGGCTGGCCAATTTCTCCCCCACAATACCTTAACCACCTTGGCATGTTAAGATATTTCAGCTCTGCCCAAATTCAATCGGACCGAGACTGCTTTTGCTGGAAGTGTGTTCCATGTATCGACTACTCTGCAGGAGATAGAGAATTTTTCTAGTCTCCGGTGTCATTTTGTTACTTTATTCATTCTCGCAATGTGGGCCAGAATGTGGTGAGGCTGGTCATTATTGCCCTCAGAAGGTGATGGTGCATTTTCCTCTCGAACCGTTGTAGTCTGTGTGGTGATGGTACTCACATAGTGCTGTTAGGTAGGAGGTGCCAAGACTTTGACCGAGCAACAATGAAGAAAGGACGATATATTTCCTCGTCAGGATGGTGTGTGACTTGGAGGTGATGGTGTTCCCATTCAACTGCTGGCCTTGCCTTTCTAGGTGGTGGAGCTCACGGGTTTTGGAGGTGTTGCCAAAGAAGCCTTGGTGAGTTGCTGCAATGCATCCTATAGATAGTTCACACTGCAGCCACAGTATGTCACGGGACACTGGCACCAGTACTGGGGTAAGAGAGAGCTGCTCCATTTGGAAGGGCTCCACTTAGACCGCGCTGGGACTATGGTCCTGGTGAATCAAATAACGAAGGCTGTAGAGAGGGCTTTAAGATAATTATTTGGGGGGGGTGGGGGGGGTGAGGATTCAGGTGAGCAAAAATGTAATAGTCAAAGAATAAGGAAAAGGCAATAGAGCAGTGTAGCACTGGTGAAGTGAAAAATAGAGCGTGCCAGGAAGGGACAGAATGTATAAACGTAAAGGTGAATCAGAAAGTGGGGTCAAAGCAGCAAAAAATGGTGAAAAAAACAAATTTAAAAGCTCTTTATCTCAATGCTCGTAGCATTCGTAATAAAATAGATGAGTTGACGGCACAAATAGATACAAATGGGTACGATCTGATAGCCATTACGGAGACGTGGTTGCAAGATGACCTGGACTGGGAACTAAATATTCAGGAATATTTGACAATTCCGAAGGACAGACAGAAAGGAAAAGGAGGTGGAGTAGCACTGTTAATAAAGAATAAGATCAGTGCGTCAGTGAGAAACGATATTGTTTCAAAAGATCAAGACGCTGAATCAGTTTGGGTAGAGATAAGGAATAATAAGGGGAAAAGTCGCAGGTGGCCGTAGTCTATAGGCCCCCTAACAGTAGCTACTGTTGGACGGAGTATAAAGCAAGAAATAATGGAGGCTTGTGTAAAAGGGACGGCAATAATTATGGGTGATTTTAACCTTAATTTTGATTGGACAAAGCAAATTGGCCATGGTAGCCTTGAGGAAGAGTTCATAGAGTGTATCCGGGATAGTTTCCTTGAACAGTACTTTGCGGAACCAACCAGGGAGCAGGCTATCTTAGAACTGGTACTGTGTAATGAGACAGAATTAATAAATGATCTCCTATCAAGGAATCATCTAGGAATGAGTGACCATAACATGGTTGAATTTCAAATTCAGTTGGATGGTGAGAAAGTTGGATCTCAAACCAGTGTCCTAAACGTAAATAACGGAGACTGCAAAGGTATGAGGGCAGAGTTGGCTAAAGTGGACTGAGAAAATAGATTAAAGTATGGGACACAGTTGATGAGCAGTGGCAGACATTTAAGGAGATATTTCATAACTCGCAACAAAAATATATCCCAATGAGAAGGAAAGACTAAGAGAAGGGATAAACATCCGTGGCTAGCTAAGGAAATAAGGGATGGTATCAAAGTGAAAACAAGGGTATACAATGTGGCCAAGACGAGTGGGAGACCAGAGGATTGGGAAATTATTAAAAGCCAGCAAAGAAAGACTAAAAAAATGATAGAGAGAGGGATTATGAAAGTAACTAGCATGGAATATAAAAGCAGATAGTAAGAGTTTCTACAGGTACATAAAAAGGGAAAAGAGTGGCTAAAATAAATGTTGGCCCCTGGAGGATGAGATTGGGAATTAATAATGAAGAACAGGGAAATGGCAGAGACGTTGAACAAATATTTTGTATTTGTCTTCAAGGTCGGAGACACTAAAAACATCCCAATAGTGGATAATCAAGGGACTATATGGAGGGAGGAACTTAATACACTCACTATCACGAAAGAAGTAGTACTCAGTAAAATAATGGGACTAAAGGCGGACAAGTCCCCTGGACCTGATGGCTTACATCCTAGGGTCTTTAAAGAAGTGGCTGCAGATAGTGGATGCATTGGGTTACAATCTACCAAAATTCCCCAGATTCTGGAGAGGTCCCAGCTGATTTCAAAACCGTAAATGTAACGCCCCTATTTAAAAAAGGAGGGAGACAGAAAGCAGGAAACTATAGACCAGTTAGCCTACATCTGTCGTTGGGAAAATGCTGGAGTCCATTATTAAGGAAGCTGTAGCAGGACATTTGGAAAAGCATAATACGATCAAGCAGAGTCAGCATGGTTTTATGAAAGGGAAATCATGTTTGACAAATTTGCTGGAGTTCTTTGAGGATGTAATGAGCAGGGTGGATAAGGGGGGACCAGTGGAAGTGGCACATTTGGATTTCCAGAAGGCATTTGATAAGGTACCACATAAAAGGTTACTGCACAAGATAAAAGCTCATGGGGTTGGGGGTAATATATTAGCATGGATAGAGGATTGGCTAACTAACAGAAAACAGAGAGTAGGGATAAATGGGTCATTTTCCGGTTGGCAAACGGTAACTAATGAGGTGACACAAGCATCGGTGCTGGGGCCTCAACTATTTACAATCTATATTCAATGACTTGGATGAAGGCACCAAGTGTAATGTAGCCAAGTTTGCTGATGATTCAAAGATGGGTGGGAAAGCAAATTGTGAGGAGGATACAAAGAATCTGCAAAGGGATATAGACAGGCTACGTGGGTGGACAAGCATTTGGCAGATGGAGTATAATGTGGGAAAATGTGAGGTTATCCACTTTGGTAGGAAAAATAAAAAAGCAAATTATTTAAATGGAGAGAGATTACAAAATGTTGCCATACAGAGGGACCTGGGGGTCCTTGTGCATGAAACACAAAAAGTTAGTATGCAGGTACAGCAAGTCATCATGAAGGAAAATGGAATGTTGGCCTTTATTGCAAGGGGGATGGAGTATAAAAGCAGGGAAGTCCTGCTACAACTGTACAGGGTATTGATGAGACCACATCTCGAGTACTGCATACAGTTTTGGTCTCTTTATTCCAGGAGGGTTATACTTGCACTGGAAGCAATTCAAAGTAGGTTCACTAGGTTGGTTCTGGAGATGAAGGGGGTTGTCTTATGAAGAAAGATTGAGCAGGTTGGGCCTATACTCATTGGCGTTCAGAAAAATGAGTTGATCTAATTGAAACATATAAGATACTGAGTGGGCTCGACAAAGTTGATGCAGAGAGGATGTTTTCACTCGTGGGGGAATCTAGAACTAGAGGGCATAGTTTAAGAATAAAGGGTCGCCTATTTAGAACTGAGATGAGGATGAATTTCTTTTCTCAGAAGGTCGTAAATCTGTGGAATTTTCTGCCCCAGAAAGCTGTGGAGGCGGGATCATTGAATTATTTAAGATGGAGCTAGACAGATTATTGAACGATAAGGGAGTGAAGGGTTATGGGGAACAGGCAGGGAAGTGGAGCTGAGCCTAAGATCAGGTCACCCATGATCTTATTAAATGGCGGAGCAGACTCGATGGGCCAAATGGCCTACTCCTGCTCCTATTCCTTATGTTCTTTGTGTTAATAATAAAAACATTTTTACTACAGTTTGATCTTTAGAATATCCACTGATGTCAGCACTCGCTCCAAGTTATTAATTAGGCAGGTGGAAGGAGGAAATTAATCTTTGTAAATGATAATCCAAAGAATGAGAACCTCTACATTTACCTTCTATCATTCAGTCCCTCTGCATACTCTAGGAGAGAGGACAGCTCTACCACAATGATTATTCTTTTTTTAATTAAATGAAAGTTACTCCTAGTAGCTACCTTACAGATACCCTGTAAAGCTACCAGTTTCAATTGCTTACTATTCCAGTGAATAGCCCCAGATCATAATTAATCTTCCTGCCAACTGGTAGCAACAAAGGAAACTAACTGCTGAGGCATCATTTGTTTGATGAGATGCTTAGCCACAATCTTATTTCTATTGGACAAATATATGAAGGGACTTTGACTCACTTAGTTGCACTAACCTGTAACTGAGCGCTCTCCTGATAGCCACATGATGAAATTTACATTTTTCAGATTTCTATTTGGTGGGATTCAAAAATATTGGATTTTTGTTTCCTGAGCCAAGTGTCACTCAGCAACATTCGGAATTTAGGCCTAGAAATCCGAGGTCTTACCGCTGGCCGTTAAGGCCAGTTTCGGGGGAAAAATGGCGGCGGCCGCACCTTCACCCGCTGCCAGCAAGTCCCATGGCTGCTGCCATTTTCGGCAGATCAGCAGCGATGCCGTTGCCTACACTCGCTGAAAATACTGTAATTAGTCGGAGCGTGACGTCAATCGGCATGCAACTGCGAGTTGATGCCCACTCATCTATTTTGGATATTGACATTCGATTGCCACCCTCTCCAAAGCAGGCCCTTGCGTGCAGCCATTAAAAGCATTTCAACAGCATAAACAGTCATGAGGACACTTCAACTGACAAATGTAAGACAGCCAGGACTCTCCACTTAGTAGTATTTACATTATTCGCAAGCCGAGGTCTTGAGAGGTGACCCTGAGATTTTAGGTAAAGTTAAAAAAAAAATTCAGTTGTTTTTTTATTTGAAACTGTCCTGCCTGAGACTGAAAGACTGAATATAACAAATGGGAAGATACAGAATATTGCAAGTGATTGCTTCTGAGTGACTAGAAGAGTAAGCTTGAGATTTGGATTAGGAATCACCTATGAATGTTCAGTGTTTTAATCTTTGACATCTGAAGTGCGAATTCAAATTGTTTAAATTATCAGATTATAAGTACTCTCTCCTCACCATGGAACAAAAACAAGCCCTCAGTTGTCAGACTCTCCTGAACCAGGACCTCAGCATAGCAATGAAATTATGACTACAGTATAATGATTTTAAAACTCCAAATGCTGAATTTGCTCATTCCTGTCCTGTATCTTTTTCTTCCTGGTTCATGAAAATTTAAACAAGCATTTAAAATCAAGTCAGCCCATCATTCCTTTTTTCTCTCAAATCTCTCCTGCCTTCCACCTTATCTCAGACCTTCCCTTTTGTTCTTTCCTCCCCTCCCCCTTTCAGTGCTCCTTAAGAATCTGTTCATTTCGAACATTCACCAGTTCTGACGAAGGGTCACCGACCTGAAACATTAACTCTGTTTCTCTCCACATATGATGCCTGACCTGTTGAGATTTCCAGCATTTCCTGATTTTATTTAAAATAGAGAGCTTGGTTTAGTCTCTAATCCTTTGGAATGAGATGTGTGGGTAAAGTGATGGGGGAAGAGTCCTTGAAAGCATTAAATGTGCCATCTTGGTTCAATGTAATAAAAATATGATCTGTGGTCCCCTTCAACAACACTGAATGGCGCATGCCTTCTTCAGCGCTATGAGAGGTACATACATCTGCGAATTAATTTGTCCTGTTGTACACCCACACCCTTCCCCCTTCTCCTTTGATCCCATAAAACAGATTTGACTGGTGTGCGGGTGGCAAGTAATATTGTTGTAACAAATACGACAACTGTTTCGTACAATGCCTACAGTTTCATTCATTTCTTCCCCTTTCCCTTCACTGCAAGTGGGACACAGACGCAACCTTCAGCCTCCTGCTGAGCTTAGCGCCGGAAAGAGCATGTTACACCACAAATTCTCCGCACCACTGGTGTTAATTAACAGGCAGCACTAACATACCGGTGTTGCCTGCGTTCTCTTGGTGGGTAGCCGTTAGCCTTGGTCAGTGCGGTAACTGGCAGGTTTCCAGCGTACTGCAATTTCTAGGCCTTAGAGCATAAATGTAGAATGCAGATGTCGTTATGCTAGATAAACTCGGATTTCCCAAGGACATATACATAGGGCATACACCTGAACCATAAGGAAGTCAATTTTTCAAATTAAGAACCATGTTCACAATGGCCATTTGTTTGATACAAGGTTAGATAGGCATAGGCATAGCCAAATTCAAGTCTCAATGAAGTTATGTTGCACCTTGCAGATTCTTTTATGAAATGATGTATCAAAATGTGTTCAGTCTGGTGGCCTCTCCACACCAGATATAGCCTCAGATGGAGCTGAGCATAAGCCAGAGTGTCTATATTTTTCTATCTCGTTGGTATTTTAGAACAAATAATTATATTTTATTTACTATTTTCTTAAAATTAAAGAAAGAAAGACTTGGATTTATATAGCGCCTTTCACGACCTCTGGACCTCTCAAAGCGCTTTACAGCCAATGAAGAACATTTGGAGTGTAGTCACTGTGGGAAATGCGGCAGCCAAGTTGTGCAAGCAAGCTCCCAACAAACAGCAATGTGAGAATGACCAGATAATCTGTTATGTTATGTTGATTGAGAGATAAATATTGGCCAAAACAATGGGGATAACCCCCTTGCTCTTCTTCAAAATAGTGCCATGGGATCTTTTACATCCACCTGAGAGAGCAGACGATACCTCGGTTTAACATCTCATCCCAAAGACAGCACCTCTGACAATGCAGCACTCCCTCAGTACTGCACTGGAGTGTCAACCTAGATTTTGGTGCTCAAGTCCCTGCAGTGGAACTTGAACCCACAACCTCCTGACTCAAAGGCAAGAGTGCTACCCACTGAGCCACAGCTGACAATAAACAATCATATATGAGTTCTATATCTGGTGTTTTTTCTTTATAAGGGAGGTTGTGATTAATCTTCTTTTGCAGTTTTATCAATAACTTTGCTGATATTATTTTAAACTTTTCCATTTTCTCATTAAAGCTGCTGAACAACCATTTTTAAACAAATGAATGAGTGTTTTACCTATGGTTCCTACTTTCTGCATACCAGGATTTCTGCACTAGACAAACCAAATGACCAACACCAATAACAACTTGCATTTATATAGCATCTTTAACATCGAAAAATGTTCCAAGATGCTTCACAAATCAGCCAAAAATGGATGCTGAGCAAAAGAGATATTAGAAGGGTGATTAAAAGCTTGATTAAAGAGGTGGGCTTTAAGGTGGGTCCCAAAGAAGGAGAAGGAGGTGGAGAGGCAGCGAGAATTCTAGAATGTGGTGCCTAGGCAGCTGTAGGCACGAACACCTAGGGATGGGACTAAGGGACAGATGCACAAGTAGGCAGTCAGTGGAATGGAGTGTTATCGGGGGGGACGGGGATGCGGAGGTTATAAAGATGGATGAGGTTACAAAGATCGTGAGAGGTGAGGTCATGAAGGGCTTTAAACATGAGGATAAGAATTTTAAACTGGAGGCATGGAGGACCGGAAGCCAATATAGTCCAACAAGGACAGGAGTGATGGGTGCACAGAACTTGGTGCAGGATGGGATATCGGGAGCAGAGTTCTGGATGAGCTGAAGTTTGCAGAACATGGTGAATGGGAGACCGGCCAAGACAGCGTTGGAATAGCCTAGAGATGTAAAAGGTATGGATGAGAGCTGCAGGGGCAGAGGTGGTCGATGTTTCAAAGGTGCAAGTGGGCTGTCTGTGTTATGGAGAGGATATAGGTGGGAAGCTCAACTCGGGATTGAATGGGATACCAAAGTCACGAACAGTCTGGTTCAATCCAAGACAATGGCTTGGGCAGGGGATGGAATCAATGGCAAAGGTGCCAAGGGTACACTGAATTTGCGGCGGGGGCTACAGGCAATGGCTTTTGTCTTCCCAATAGTTAAAAGGAAGAAATTACAGCTCATCCAGGACTGGATGTTGAGCAAGCAGTCTGTCAGCACCGATAAAGTGGAGAGGTTGAGTAGGTAGTAGAAAGGTAGAGCTAAGAGTTTTAATGTACATATGGAAGCTGACTCCATGTCTGTGGATGATGTTGCCAAAGGACAGCATATAGTTGAGGAAGAGTGGGGCCAAGGATAGATCCCTGGGGGACTCCAAAAGTAACGATGTGGGTGCAGGAAGAGATATCATTGCTGGAGATATCTGGTGGCTGCGTTTATTTGCAACACCAGTGGGTTGGATCAGATTTCTAATTGGTCCCCTTGGAGGACAAGACACACCAAACAGTTAGTCTGCAATGTGTAATTTGATCCAGTCAAGTCACGCAGACTGTAGAAATTGGAAGTGCAGTTAGCTTTGTGAAGATCTTCCGTTATCTGGTGTTCTGCAATGATAGTTGTCCTTGGCTGGTAAAATAAAAGATTTATACTCTAATTAGTGGGTTACTTATTTACAGAAGAACATAAGAAATAGAAGCAGGAGTAGGCCATTTGGTCCCCTCAAGCCTGCTCCGCCATTCAATAAGATCATGGCTGATCTGATCTTGGCCTCAACTCAACTTCCCTGCCTGCTCCCCATAACCCTCGACTCCCTTAGCATTCAAAAATCTGTCTATTTCCACCTTAAATATATTCAATGACCCAGCCTCCACAGCTCTCTGGGGTAGAGAATTCCAAAGATTCACGACCCTCAGAGAAGAAATTCTTCCTCGGTTCCATTTTAAATGAGTGACGCCTTATTCTGAAACTATGCCCTCTAGTTCTAGATTCCTCCATGAGGGGAAACAACCTCTCTGCTTCTACCCTGTCATGCCCCTTCTGAACCTTATATACATTTCAATAAGATCACCTTTCATTCTTCTAAACTCCAATGAGTATGGGCCCAACCTGCTCAACCTTTATTCATATGACAACCCCTTCATCTCAGGAATCAACCTCGTGAAACTTTTCTGAACTGCCTCCAATGCAAATATATCCCTCCTTAAATAAGGAGATGAAAATTGTACGCAGTACTCCAGGTGTGGCCTCACCAATGCCCTGTACAGTTGTAGCAGGACTTCTCTGCTTTTATACTCCATCCCCCTCGCAATAAAAGCCAACACGGTGGATAAAGGGGAACCAGTGGATGTGGCGTATTTGGACTTCCAGAAGGCATTTGACAAGGTAACCCTGTCCCCTCCTGCACAAGATAAAAGTTCACGGGGTTGGGGGTAATATATTAGCATGTATAGAGGATTGGCTAATTAACAGAGAACAGAGAGTCAGGATAAATGGTTCATTCTCTGGTTGGCAACCTGTAACGAGTGGGGTGCCACGGGGAATAGTGCTGGGACCCCAACTATTTACAATCTATATTAACGACTTGGAAGAAGGGACTGAGTGTAACGTAGCCAGGATTGCTGACGATACAAAGATGGGAGGAAAAGCAATGTGTAAGGCGGACAGAAAAAATCTGCAAAAGGACATAGACAGGCTAAGTGAGTGGGCAAAAATTTGGCAGATGGAGTATTAAATTGGAAAGTGTGAGGTCATGCACTTTGGCAGAAAAAAAATCAAAGAGCAAGTTATTATTTAAATTGGAGAAAGATTGCAAAGTGCCGCAGTACAGCGGGACCTGGGGGTACTTGTGCATGAAACACAAAAGGATAGTATGCAGGTACAGCAAGTTATCAGGAAGGCCAATGGTATCTTGGCCTTTATTGCAAAGGGGATGGAGTATAAAAGCAGGGAAGTCTTGCTATAGCTATACAAGGTATTGGTGAGGCCACACCTGGAATACTGCGTGCAGTTTTGGTTTCCATATTTACAAAAGGATATACTTGCTTTGGAGGCAGTTCAGAGAAGGTTCACTTGGTTGATTCCAGGGATGAGGGGGTTGACTTATGAGAAGAGGTTGAGCAGGTTGGACCTCTACTCATTAGAGTTCAGAAGAATGAGAGGTGATCTTATCGAAACGTATAAGGTTAGAGGGGGCTTGACAAGGTGGATGCAGAGAGGATGTTTCCACTGATGGAGGAGACTAGAGCTAGGGGGCATAATCTTAGAATAAGGGACCTGCCCATTTAAAACTGAGATAAGGAGGAATTTCTTCACTCAGAGGGTTGTAAATCTGTGGAATTCGCTGCCTCAGAGAGCTGTGGAAGTTGGGACATTGAATAGATTTATGACAGAAATATACAGTTTCTTAAACGATAAGGGGATAAGGGGTTATGGGGAGCGGGTGGGAAAGTGGAGCTGAGTCCATGATCAGATCAGCCATGATCTTATTGAATAGCGGAGCGGGCTTGAGGGGCCGTATGGCCTACTCCTGTTGCTATTTCTTATATTCTTACATTCCATTTGCCTTCCTAATTACTTGCTGCACCTGCATATTAACTTTTTGCGTTTCATGTACAAGGACCCCCAGATCCATCTGTACTGCAGCATTTCTTTGGAGTTTTATTTTTTTTCCTTCTGGAAGTGATAAAAATTCTTTAATTCAGAATGAAGGGTCTATGTGTGTGGGATGCGTGTGTATCCAACCTGCTGATAAACCAGCATGTTCACACTGGGGAGAGGTGATTCGCCTGCTCCGTGTGTAGGAAGGTATTTACTAATTCATCTGATTAGAAGAACGTGATCCACGTCTAACAGAGGCAGGAGAATTTGATCACTCTTTTCTTCTGGACCACGTTCACGCTCACATTCTCCCCCTCCTTTAAAACCTGAATCACATACTTCCCCATCCCCACTGTTATCTCCATGCTCTAACCCTCCCCCTCCTGATTTTTCGACTTTCTCACCACCCTCTCGCCCCGAGTTCATGACTTTCTCTCCTCTCCTCCACCCCACAAGCTCCTCTCCCTCCACACTGATCCCATGAGATTATAGCAAATGCAGATGCATCGGTTATAATCTACCAAAATTCTCTGGACTCTGGGGAGGTACCATCAGATTGGAAAGCAGCTAATGTAACGCCTCTGTTTAAAAAAGGGGGCAGACAAAAGGCAGGTAACTATAGGCCGGTTAGTTTAACATCTGTAGTGGGGAAAATGCTTGAAGCTATCATTAAGGAAGAAATAGCAGGACATCTAGATAGGAATAGTGCAATCAAGCAGACGCAACATGGATTCATGAAGGGGAAATCATATTTAACTAATTTATTGGAATTCTTTGAGGATATAACGAGCATGGTGGATAGAGGTGTACCGATGGGTGTGGAGTATTTAGATTTCCAAAAGGCATTCGATAAGGTGCCACACAAAAGGTTACTGCAGAAGATAAAGGTACGCGGAGTCAGAGGAAATGTATTAGCATGGATCGAGAATTGGCTGGCTAACAGAAAGCAGAGAGTCGGGATAAATGGGTCCTTTTCGGGTTGGAAATCGGTGGTTAGTGGTGTGCCACAGGGATCGGTGCTGGGACCACAACTGTTTACAATATACATAGATGACCTGGAAGAGGGGACAGAGTGTAGTGTAACAAAATTTGCAGATGACACAAAGATTAGTGGGAAAGCTGGTTGTGTAGAGGACACAGAGAGGCTGCAAAGAGATTTAGATAGGTTTAGCGAATGGGCTAAACTTTGGCAAATGGAATGCAATGTCGGAAAGTGTGAGGTCATCCACCTTGGAAAAAAAACAGTAAAAGGGAATATTATTTGAATGGGGAGAAATTACAACATGCTGCGGTGCAGAGGGACCTGGGGGTCCTTGTGCATGGATCCCAAAAAGTTAGTCTGCAGGTGCAGCAGGTAATCAGGATGGCGAATGGAATGTTGGCCTTCATTGCGAGGGGGATGGAGTACAAAAGCAGGGAGGTCCTGCTGCAACTGTACAGGGTATTGGTGAGGCCGCACCTGGAGTACTGCGGCAGTTTTGGTCACCTTACTTAAGGAAGGATGTACTAGCTTTGGAGGGGGTACAGAGACGATTCACTAGGCTGATTCCGGAGATGAGGGGGTTACCTTATGATGATAGATTGAGTAGACTGGGTCTTTACTCATTGGGAGTTCAGAAGGATGAGGGGTGATCTTATAGAAACATTTAAAATAATGAAAGGGATAGACAAGATAGAGGCGGAGAGGTTGTTTCCACTGGTCGGGGAGACTAGAACTAGGGGGCACAGCCTCAAAATACAGGGGAGCCAATTTAAAACCGAGTTGAGAAGGAATTTCTTCTCCCAGAGGGTTGTGAATCTGTGGAATTCTCTGCCCAAGGAAGCAGTTGAGGCTAGCTCATTGAATGTATTCAAATCACACATCGATAGATTTTTAACCAATAAGGGAATTAAGGGTTATGGTGAGCGGGCGGGTAAGTGGAGCTGAGTCCATGGCCAGATCAGCCATGACATTGTTGAATGGCGGAGCAGGCTCAAGGGGCTAGATGGCCTACTCCTGTTCCTAATTCTTATGTTCTTCTCTACAAGGAGCTGAGGTAAGCATGGTTGAGGCCCCAGACCACAGCCCTGCAGTTAGGTGCATGCGCATTTGGAACTTACTTTGCGCATGCGCAGCCATAACATCGGATGCACATGCGCGATTCTGGTGGGGCGGGATGGTGTTTAGGCTCCATCCCCATACAGTGCGCATTCACAGAAGGACATCGAAGGCCCCGTGCAAATAATCACAGTGTAGTCTAGCTATTATTTGATGGGTAAGAATGGAATCAAGTGAAGGCAGTCCCACTGTGCTGCACAAGGAGAAGCATTAAAAGAGCATGGTGTGGTTGACTGTGTCAAAGGGTGCAGAGAGGTCAGGGAGGGAAATTGCATCATGGTCACAGTCATAGAAGATGTCATTTATGACTCTGTTTAATGCCATTTCAGTGTTGTGGCAGGGACAGATTGAAGCAGAGTTGCATAGAAACATAGAAATATAGAAATTAGGTGTAGGCCCTTCGAGCCTGCACCGCCATTCAATAAGATCATGGCTGATCATTCAACCTCAGTACCACTTTCCTGCTTTCTCTCCATACCCCTTGATCCCTTTGGCCGTAAGGGCCATAACTAACTCCCTTTTGAATCGATCTAACGAACTGGCATCAACAACTTTCTGCGGTTGAGAATTCCACAGGTTAACTACTCTCTGAGTGAAGAAGTTTCTCCTCATCTCGGTCCGAAATGGTTTACCCCTTATTCTTAGACTGTGACCCCTGGTTCTGGAACTCCCCAGCAAAGGGAATGTTCTTCCTGTCTCTGACTTGTCCAATCCTGTCAGAATTTTATATGTTTCTATGAGATCCCCTCTCATTCTTCTAAACTCCAGTAGATATACGCCCAGTTGATCCAGTCTCTCCTCATATGTCAGTCCTGCCATCCCGGGAATCAGTCTGGTGAATCTTCACTGCACTCCCTCAATAGCAAGAACATCCTTCCTCAGATTAGGAGACCAAAACTGAACACAATATTCCTGGTGTGGCCTCACCAAGGCTCTGTACAACTGCAGTAAGACCTCCCTGCTCCTATACTCAAATCCTCTAGCTATGAAGGCCAACAAGCCATTTGCCTTCTTCACCGCCTGCTGTACCTGCATGCCAAACTTCAATGACTGATGTACCATGACACCCAGGTCCTGTTGCATCTCCCCTTTTCCTAATCTGTCACAATTCAGATAATATTCTGTCTTCCTGTTTTTGCTGCCAAAGTGGATAACCTTACATTTATCCACATTATACTGCATCTGCCAGCGATCAGTCAATGGTGAGAGAGGTTGCTCCAAGGTGGTGACACTGGATAGAGATTTCACTGTAAACACTTCAAACCCCCATAAAGCTGAAAAGTGTATTCCAAATCCTGAAGGCTCCAGCTTTGATTGGAAATTGAACAGCTGTGAAATGGTAGCTTGTATACCACTTCTGCAGCTGTCAACTAGTTAAACCAATCTAGAGTTGTTGATGCCCGAGGGACAGGAACCTTGTAAAAAGCTTGGAAAAATCTATTGGTCTTCGCAAAATGCTGCTTAAATAGCTTCAAGACACTTCTTAACTAGCACAATTAAGTGACACGTCGCTTAGTGCTGGGTCTGCAATCTGCAGCAGAGCTGGTTCTTGGGAAATTCACAAAAAGGAGGGTTCAGATCGGATTTCTGCCCCACTGTCAATCACGGCCATTTTGACAGCAGGTCTGCCTCCAAACTCGCACTCACAGGGCTGGTAAGATTCTAGATTTCGGTAAGGCCGACTTCAAAGGGATAAGACAGAGACTGTCCACAGTAAACTGGGAAAATCTGCTCATGGGTAAAACAACAAAAGATCAGTGGGTGATCTTCAAAACAGAATTTAAGGTTGTTATATATGTAAATTTGTATATACCTTGTACAGCCACCAGAGGGCTCATCCCCTGGAGTCCCAAGGGATCCCACAATCCCTTGGGAGCACAGGTATTTAAGGAGGCCTCACAAGCTGGAGAGGCACTCTGGAGACCTGTAATAAAAGACTAAGATCACACTTTACGTTGAGCTCACAGTATCCAATCAGACTCTTTATTCATACATAACAACTGGCGACGAGATACAGATCACGAACCCAACGATGCAGAGAACAGTGGACATCCTGGAGTAATTTTCAGAGGGAGATGATTAGGAAACCTTCGTGGAGCGGCTCAACCAATACTTCGTGGCCAACAAGCTGGAAGGAGAAGCGAACGCTACCAAACGAAGGGCGATCTTCCTCACCGTCTGTGGGGTACCAACGTATGGCCTCATGAAGAATCTGCATGCTCCAGCGAAACCCACAGAGAAATCATATGATGATTTGTGCAGATTGGTCCAGGAGCATCTGAACCCGAAGGAAAGCGTTCTGATGGCGAGGTACCGGTTCTACACCTACAAAAGGTCTTAAGGCTAGGAAGTGGCACGTTATGTCGCCGAGCTAAGACGCCTTGCAGGACACTGCGAATTTGAAAGACATTTGGAGCACATGCTCAGAGACTTTTTCGTACTTGGCATTGGCCATGAAGTGATACTTCACAAACTTTTGACTGAAGAGACCCCAACTTTGAGTAAGGTCATAGCGATAGCCCAGGCGTTCATTGCCACCAGTGACAATACTAAGCAAATCTCTCAGCACACGAGTGCTGCTACAAGTATTGTGAACAAAGTGGTGTTGTTTTCAAATTGCAACGTACAGGACAGGCCCCACATGCCTGCAGCTCCACATCCGCAGACGTCTCAGAGTCCACCATCAAGGGTGATGATTGCAAGGCCATTAACACCTTGTTGGCGCTGCGGGGGTGATCATCGTTTCCATTCATGCCGCTTCAACAGGTACATTAGTAAGGGCTGTGGAACAATGGGACACCTCCAACATATGTATGTGCAGGCGAGCTGCAAACCCTGTTAGTCCTGCAAACCACCATGTTACAGAGGAGGAAAGATCCACGGCAGATCACGACGAACCAGAGTCTCAGACTGAGGAGGCAGAGGTATATGGGGTGCACATATTTACCACAAAGTGTCCCCCGATAATGCTGAAGGTTGAATTAAATGGACTCTCGGTGTCAATGGAACTGGACACGGGTGCGAGCCAGTCCATTATAAGCAAGAAGACTTTCGAACAATTGTGGTGCAGCAAGGCCTCAAGGCCAGTCTTGACTCCCATTCGCACACAACTGAGAACTTATACAAAGGATCTGATTCCCGTAATCGGCAGTGCTACTGTAAAGGTCTCCTACAATGGAGCGGTGCACAAGCTACCGCTCTGGGTGGTACCGGGTGATGGTCCCATGCTGCTCGGCAGGAGCTGGCTGGGAAAGATACACTGGAACTGGGACGACGTCCGAGTGCTCGCGTCTGCTTCGTGTGCCCAGGTCTTAAACAAGTTCCCTTCGCTGTTCGAACCAGGCATCGGGAAGTTCCAAGGAGCAAAAGTACAGATCCACCTGATTCTGGGGGCATAACCCATCCATCACAAGCCAAGAGCAGGACTGTACATGATGAGAGAAAAGGTAGAGATTGAGCTAGATCGGCTACAAAGAGGGGGCATCATTTCGCCAACCGAATTCAACGAGTGGGCCAGTCCGATTGTTTGAGTCCTCAAGGGAGATGGCATCGTCAGTTATTTTGTAATCACCACAGATTCTATCAATCGTTTCTCCCTGCAGGATCAATACCCACTACCAAAGGCTGACGACCTTTTTGCTACACTGGCGGGAGGAAAGACGTTCACGAAGCTGGACTTGACCTCAGCCTACATGATGCAGGAACTGGTGGAATTATTGAAGGGTCTCACCTGCATCAACACGCACAAAGGTCTCTTCATTTACAACAGATGCCAGTTTGGAATTCATTCAGCCGCGGCGATATTCCAGCGAAACATGGAAAGCTTACTAAAGTCGGTCCCGTGCACCATGGTCTTCCAGGACGACATCTTGGTTTCAGGTCGGGACACAGTCAAGCATCTGCAGAACCTGGAGGAGGTTCTTAGTCAACTCAACCACGAAGGACTCAAGTTAAAACGTTCGAAGTGCGTTTTCCTGGCGCCTGAAGTGGAGTTCCTGGGGAGAAGAATCGCGGCGGATGGCATCAGGTCCACCGATTCGAAGACGGAGGCAATCAAGAATGCACCGAGGCCACAAAACATGACAGAGCTGCGGTCGTTTCTAGGATCCTGAACTACTTTGATAACTTCTTACCGGGTCTCAGAACCACTGCACGCCTTACTGCGTAAAGGAGACGAATAGGTATGGGGCAAAAGCCAAGAAAATGCCTTTGTAAAAGCGAGAAAATTGTTATGCTCAAACAAATTGCTTGTGTTGTATGATCCATGTAAGCGTTTGATACTAGCATGTGATGCGTCGTTGTATGGGGTCGGGTGTGTATTGCAACAAGCTAATGATTCTGGGAAATTGCAACCGGTTGCTTATGCATCCAGGTGTCTGCCTAAGGCTGAGAGAGCCGAGAGCATGATTGAAAAAGTGGTGTTAGCGTGTGTCTATGGGGAAAGAAAATGCATCAATATCTGTTTGGGCTAAAATTTGAATTAGAAACTGACCATAAGCCACTAAAATCCCTGTTTTCCGAGAGTAAAGGGATAAATACAAATGCATCGGCCCGCATCCAGAGATGGGCACTCACGTTGTCCACATAAACTATGCCATCCGCCACAGGCCAGGTACAGAAAACTGTGCCGATGCTCTCAGTCGCTGCCGTTGCCCACCATGGGGGTGGGAATGGCACAGCCCGCAGATTTAGTCATGGTTATGGAAGCATTCGAGAATGAGCAATCACCCATCACAGTTTGACAGATTAGAACCTGGACGAGCCAGGACCCCTTACTGTCCTGAGTAAAAAATTGTATGCTTCACGGGAGCTGGTCCAGTGCCCCAGTGGAAATGCATGAAGAGATAAAGCCATTCCAGCGGTGCAAAGATGAAATGTCTATACAGGCAGACTGCCTTCTGTGGGGCAATCGGGTAATGGTCCACAAGAAGGGCAGAGACACTTTCATCAGTGACCTCCACAGTACCCACCCAGGCATCGTAATGATGAGAGCGATAGCCAGATCCCACGTGTGGTGGCCCGGTATCGATGCGGACTTAGAGTCCTGCATGCACAGATGTAACACATGCTCTCAGTTCAGCAATGCACCCGGGGAGGCACCGCTAAGTTTATGGTCTTGGCCCTCCAAACCGTGGTCCAGGGTCCATGTCGACTATGCAGGCCCGTTTTTGGGTAAAATGTTTCTTGTGGTTGTATACGCATACTCCAAATGGATTGAATGAGAGATAATGTCAGCAAGCATGTCCACTGCCACCACTGAAAGCCTGCAGGCCATGTTTGCCACGCACGGACTACCTGATGTCCTTGTGAGCGACAACAGGCCATGTTTTACCAGTGCCGAGTTCAAAGAGTTCATGACCCGGAACGGGATTAAACATGTTACATCAGCCCCATTCAAACCAGCATCCAATGGTCAGGCAGAGAGAGCAGTGCAAACCATCAAGCAGGGTTTGAAAAGGGTAACTGAAGGCTCACTGCAGACTCACCTATCCCGAGTCCTGCTTAGCTACCGCACGAGACCCCACTCGCTCACTGGGATTCCACCTGCTGAACTGCTCATGAAAAGGGCACTCAAGACAAGGCTCTCATTAGTTCACCCTGATCTACATGAACAGGTAGAGAGCAGGTGGCTTCAACAAAGTGCATATCATGATAGCAAAAATGTGTCACATGAAATTGAAATCAATGATCCTGTATTTGTATTGAATTATGGACAAGGTCCCAAGTGGCTTTCCTGCACCATTGTGGCCAAAGAGGGGAGCAGGATGTTTCAGGTCAAACTTTCAAATGGACTCAGTCACCAGAAACACTTGGACCAAATCAAACTCAGATTCACGGACTATCCTGAGCAACCCACTTTGGACCCTACTTTCTTTGACCCCTCAACATACCCACCAGTGACAACCGACACTGCAGTTGGCCACGAAGCAGAACCCATCACCTGCAGCAGCCCAGCAGGACTCGCCACACCAGGCAGCCCAGCAAGGCCAGCTGCACAGCAGCCCAGCGAGGGCCCAACAAATGATTCACCAAAACCAGCATTTGCACCAAGACGATCAACCAGGGAAAGAAAGGCCCCAGATCGACTCACCTTGTAAATAGTTACACTGTTGACTTTGGGGGAGAGTGTTGTTCTATATGTAAACTTGTATATACCTTGTACAGCCACCAGTGGGCTCAACTCCTGGAGTCCCAAGGGATCCCACAATCCCTTGGGAGCACAGGTACTTAAGGAGGCCTCACAGAGGCACTCTGGAGACCTGCAATAAAAGACTAAGGTCACACCTTACTTTGAGCTCACAGTATCCAGTCAGACTCTTTATTCATACATAACAAGGGTGATACAGAATCAGTTCATACCCAAGGGGCAAGAGCTCTACTTGCCACAAAAACCAGCCATGGACGACTAAAAAGCTAAGAGACAGCATAAAACTAAAAGAAAAAGCTTACAAAAATGCAAAAAATAGAACAGATCCTGGCGAATGGGAAAGATACAAAGAACAGAAAAGGGTTACAAAACAGATAGTAAGAGCTGCAAAAAGGGAGCATGAAAGGAAACTTGCAAAGGATATCAAAATCAATACAATTTTTTTACAATTATATTAGGAAAGAGGGTGGTCAGGAACAATTTTGGCCCCTTTAAAACTGAAAGCAGTGATAATAAGGAAATAGCGGACATGTTGAATAATTACTTTGAGTCAGTATTTACAAGAGAGGAAGAGGATAGCATGACAGAAATCCCAAGGAAACTAAATCAGGGATAGGGACTCAATGAAGTAAAATAACAGCAGTGAAGAAAATAATGGCTCTAAAGAGTGACAAATTCTTAGGACCAGATGGTTTCCATCCCAGGGTTTTAAAGGAAGTAGGTGAGCACATTGCAGGTGCTCTAATTATAATCTTCCAAAGTTCTCTTAATTCAGGAACCGTTCCTTTAGATTGGAAAATTGCGCATGTCACTCCGCTATTTAAAAATGGTGAGAGAGGGAAACCAGGAAATTATAGACCAGTTAGCCTCACATCTGTTGTCGGGAAGTTGCTATAGTCTACAATTAAGTCAGTCAGTCAATCACAGGCAGTCCCTCGGAATCAAGGAAGACTTGCTTCCACCCTGAAGTGAGTTCTTTGGTGGCTGAACAGTCCAATACGAGAGTCACAGACTCTGTCAAAGGTGGGACAGATAGTCATTGAGGGAAGCGTTGGGTGGGATTGATTTGCCGCATGCTCTTTCTGCTGTGCGCTTGATTTCTGCATGCTCTCGGCGTTGAGACTCGAGGTGCTCAGCACCCTCTCGGATGCACTTCCTCCACTTAGGGTGGTCTTGGGCCAGAGACTCCCAGGTGTCGGTGGGAATGTTGCACTTTATCAGGGAGGCTTTGAGGGTGTCCTTGTAGCATTTCCGCTGCCCACCTTTGGCTCGTTTGCCATGAAGGAGCTCCGAGTAGAGCACTTTCTTTGGGAGTCTTGTGTCTGGCATGCAGACTATGTGGCCTGCCCAGCAGAGCTGATCGAGTGTGCTCAGTGCTTCAATGCTGGGGATGTTAGCCTGAATGAGGACATTGATGTTGGTGCGCCTGTCCTCCCAGGGGATTTGTAGGATCTTGCGGTGACATCGTTGCTGATATTTCTCCAGCAACTTGTGTCTACTGTACATGGTCCATGTCTCTGAACCATACAGGAGGGCGGGTATTACTACAGCCCTGTAGGCCATGAGCTTGGTGGCAGTTTGGAGGGCCTGCTCTTTAAACACTCTTTTCCTCAGGTGACCGAAGGCTGCACTGGAGGCGGTATTGGTTCCCAATAGGGTGACTGAATACCTTGAACATTTTCAGCTGATCAGAGAGAGTCAGCATGGATTTGTGAAAGGTAGGTCATGCCTGAAAAACCTGTTTGAATTTCTTTGAACAGGTGACCAAAGTAATGGACGGGGGAATGTCTGTGGATGTTATTTTTATGGACTTCCAGAAGGCATTTGATAAAGTCCCACATAAGAGACTGTTAACTAAAGTAGTTATTCTGGAATTGAGGGCAAATTATTGACCTGCTCAGGAAATTGACTGAGCGGCAGGAGATAGGCAGTCAGAATAATGGGTGGGTACTCAAAATGGCAGGTGGTGACCGCAGGGATCTGTGTTGGGGCCTCAACTATTCACAGTATTTATTAATGTTATGTCGCAAATAAAGCAATGTGACTGTGTACTGCAGACTTGAGTAAGTGTGACCTTAATCTCTTTATTCTGACTCCAGAATGCCGGCACAGCATGGGAGGCCTGCTTATATGCAGTGCTCCCAAGAGATGCTGTGGCCTTTGGTGGCGATAGAATGCTGGTTACAAGGTGTTGCATGTATAACAATTAACGACTTAGATGATGGAATAGAAAGTCATATATCCAAATTTGCCAATGTCACAAAGGTAGGTAGAATTGTAGATGGAGTCATAAAATTACAAAGGCTATCGACAGATTAAGTGAATGGGCAAAACTATGGCAAATGGCTTTCAATGTAGGCAAATATGAGGTCATTCACTTTGAATTTAAAAAGGATAGAACAGGCTACTTTCTAAATGATGAAAGGCTAAAAACAGTGGAGGTCCAAAGAGACTTGGGGGTCCAGGTACATCGATTAAAATGTCATGAACAGGTACAGAAAATCTAAAGAACTAAAATATAAGGGTAGAAGTTATGCTACAGCTATAAAGAAAATCCCTGGTTAGACCACACCTGGAGCACTGTGAGCAATTCTGGGCACCACACCTTCAGAAGGATATATTGGTCTTGGAGAGTGTGCAGCGTAACTTTACCAGAATGATACCCGGACTTCAAGGGTTAAGTTATGAGGAGAAATTACACAAATTAGGCTTGTACTCCCTCGAATTTAGATGGTTAATGGGTGATCTGATTGAAGTTTTCCAGATATTAAGGGGAACAGATAGAATAGATAGGGAGAAACTAATTCCACTGGTTGGGAATTCCGGGTCAAGGGGGCACAGTTTAAAAATTAGAGCCAGACTTTCCAGGAGTGAAATTAGGAAGCAGAAGTTTGGAACTCTCTTCCGCAAACGGCAATTAATGCTAGATCAATTCTTAATTTTAAATCTGAGATTGATAGCTTTCTGTTAACCAAAGGTATTAAGGGCATGGGTCAAAGGTGGTAGGTCGCAGATCAGCCATGATCTCACTGAATGGCGGAGCAGGCACAAGGGGCTGATTGGCCTACTCCTGTTCCTATGTTCCTAGAAAGCAGCATGTGCAGTTGAATAGATGGTCCAATCTTAGTGACAAAGAAATCCATAGCTCCTCACACTTGTTGTTTGAGGTGAGGGTGGAGGGGGCCAAGGAGAGGGGTTTAAGGACTTAGTTGTTAGCGAAGAAAATAAATTTGTTATATTTGCTCTCCTGGATGATCCTGGAGTAGAGGGCAATTTTGACAGAGGCAAGTGAGTCACAATATTGCTTGAAGTGGTCCAGCCAGATGTGGTGATGGATAGCCACATATGCTCAAGTCTGCACCCCTCGACTTGTGTGAGCAAAATGCGGGCCTTACCATAAGTGGATCAAACGGGATGGGCGATGGCCAACTAGACAAGAAAGGACTGGGTAATCCATAAAACTAAACTAATCTATAATATTGATTGCCACTTAAAATTTCCCATTATTCCTTCCAGAGGAAAAATTCAGACGCATCCTGTTTACCTGTTTGAATATGTATATTTATTCTTTGTCAATAATGCTAAATAACCACACAGTTTTAGGAGTCTTCCTGATCAAATGGAAACCAAGCCAGATCATCTGGAGAATAACAGTTCAAAATGGGAATCACTTCCAATTTTTGAGTGAAGTGACCACAATTGTATCTCCTTCATCAGATGGATGAGAGAAATCATTAGTATTTATACTAAAAGCTCCGTATAAATGCCAACAAATCTGCCCTTAATCTTCAGGCATAGGAATAGCTTCTTCTATTGGCCCTGTCAGATTTTTGGATTTGTCCAAAATTTTTATCCTAGATTGGATGGCTCTCACTTTCATGGATGAGTCCTAACTTCCTCCCTCACCCAAGCCTTTGAGGATATCTATCTTTGCCTGGATCTCTAGAAATGGTTTTGATAACATACTGAGGTTAGCTAATACCATCTCTGTTTAGTAATGTTTTTTAGGTACTGCATTACCTTATGCCACCAGAGGATTTCCATTCAGTCTTTGAAAGTGAAGAGAGATTCATAATAGACTTTTAAATATAAAGCATGAAGTAAATTTATTAAGTAACAATGAAAACATGAATAAACTAACAGTGATATAATAATAAGTTACTGTAAGAGTATCATCGAAACTCCTCAGAATGTTAAAATAATAAGTAACAGCACAAAGTACTTACTTCATTAAAAATTCCTTTAGTCTAACTATAATGCTAAATTGTCTTAAACCCTTTCGTTTAAAATTTCTCCCGGTACCTGCCAAAACTGAGAGATTTCTTCAACTATATTTGCTTGAGAGGAGGTTTACCTATGTTTCTTGGAGAAGGTTGCACTGCCAACTTCCCAACTTCAAAGGAAGCTTGTCCTTTTGTACATGGAAATAAGTAGACCAGAGATGTCCTGCAATTTGAATAGTTACCCTCTCAGATATACCAGGAGGCGGAGCTATCAGCAAAATAAAAACGGAACCAATTACAAGACTTTACCTTTTTGAAAACTGCAAGTCAAAGATTCCCTCCAAATCATGTTGGCAGGGACAATTTTGTTTGCAAAACAGGATGAAATGACTATGTTCTCTGGGCTCAATTTTCCCCAGTGATTTGCGCCTTTTTTTTGGAGCAGGCTGCTTTTTTTGGCCTAAGTTAAAAAACCACAGTTTCCCCAATCAATTAGCACCAGCGTAATAGTTAGTTCCGATTTATTTAGGTAAGTTTTTTTTCAGCCAAAAGGGGCGTAACCTGCCACCCGTGCCAATTCTGGCCATTTAGGCAAGTTTGGTCAGCTGAGAGTTACTCCAGTTCTGCTTAGGCCAGCGTATGTGGCCTCTGCAGAAAAACCTTCTGGAGAGTTAAAGAAATCGGCGCAGGTAAGGAAATCAGTGCAGATAAGTGCAGTGGACAGCAGCAGGAGAGGTAAGAGAGGGCGGGGGGGGGGGGGGAAGAAAGAGGGGCGGGAGGGGGGAGAGGGGGGGGCGAGAGAGATGAGTGGGGGGAGGAGAGACAAGGGGAGAGAAACATTAAGCTTGGATGATGTGGAATCTGTATGGGTAGAGCTGCGGAATACCAAAGGGCAGAAAACGCTAGTGGGAGTTGTGTACAGACCACCAAACAGTAGTAGTGAGGTTGGGGACAGCATCAAACAAGAAATTAGGGATGCGTACAATAAAGGTACAACAGTTATCATGGGTGACTTCAATCTACATATAGATTGGGCTAACCAAACTGGTAGCAATACTGTGGAGGAGGATTTCCTGGAGTGTATTAGAGGCTTTCTAGATCAATATGTCGAGGAACCAACTAGAGAGCTGGCCATCCGAGACTGGGTGATGTGTAATGAGAGAGGACTAATTAGCAATCTTGTTGTGCGAGGCCCCCTGGAGAAGAGTGACCATAATATGGTAGAATTCTTTATTAAGATGGAGAGTGACAGTGTTAATTCAGAGACTAGGGTCCTGAACTTAAGGAAAGGTAACTTTGATGGTATGAGACGTGAATTGGCTAGGATAGACTGGCGAATGATACTTAAAGGGTTGACAGTGGATAGGCAATGGCAGACATTTATAGATCACATGGATGAACTTCAACAATTGTACATCCCTGTCTGGAATAAAAATAAAACGGGGAACATAGCTCAACTGTGGTTAACAAGGGAAATTAGGGATAGTGTTAAATCCAAGGAAGAGGCATATAAATTGGCCAGAAAAAGCAGCAAACATGAGGACTGGGAGAAATTTAGAATTCAGCAGAGGAGGACAAAGGATTTAATAAGGAGGGTAAAATAGAGTATGCGAGGAAGCTTGCAGGGAACATAAAAACTGACTGCAAAAACTTCTATAGATATGTGAAGAGAAAAAGATAAATGAAGACCAACATAGGTCCTTTGCAGTCAGAATCAGGTTAATTTATAATGGGGAACAAAGAAATGGCAGACCAATTGAACAAATACTTTGGATCTGTCTTCACTAAGGAAGATACAAATAACCTTCCGGAAATACTGGGGGTTCGAGGGTCTAGCGAGAAGGAGGAACTGAAGGAAATCCTTATTAGTCAGGAAATTGTGTTAGGGAAATTGATGGAATTGAAGGCTGATAAATCCCCAGAGCGTGATAGGCTGCATCCCAGAGTACTTAAGGAAGTGGCCCTAGAAATAGTGGATGCATTGGTGATCATTTTCCAACAGTCTATTGATTCTGAATCGGTTCCTATAGACTGGAGGGTAGCTAATGTAACACCACTTTTTAAAAAAGGAGGGAGAGAAAACAGGGAATTATAGACCGGTTAGCCTGACATCGGTGGTGGGGAAAATGTTGGAATCAATTATTAAAGACGTACTAGCAGCACACTTGGAAAGCAGTGACAGAATCTGTCCAAGTCAGTATGGATTTATGAAAGGGAAATCATGCTTGACAAATCTTCTAGAATTTTTTGAGGATGTAACTAGTAGAGTGGATAAGGGAGAACCAGTGGATATGGTGTTTTTGGACTTTCAATAGGCTTTTGACAAGGTCCCACACAAGAGATTAAAGCACATGGTATTGAGGGTAATGTATTGACGTGGATAGAGAACTGGTTGGCAGACAGGAAGTAGAGAGTCAGAATAAATGGGTCCTTTTCAGAATGGCAGGCAGTGACCAAATGGGTGCCGCAGGGTTCAGTGCTGGCACCCCAGATATTTACAATATACATCAATGATTTAGATTAAGGCATTGAATGTAATATCTCCGAGTTTGCAGATGACACTAAGCTGGGTGGCGGTGTGAGCTGTAAGGAGGATGCTAAGAGGCTGCAGGGTGACTTGGACAGGTTAGGTGAGTCGGCAAATGCATGGCAGATGCAATATAATGTGGATAAATGTGAGGTTATCCACTTTGGTGGCAAAAACAGGAAGACAGAATATTATGTGAATGGTGACAGATTAGGAAAAGGGGAGGTGCAATGGGACCTGGGTGTCATGGTACATCAGTCATTGAAGTTTGGCATACAGGTACAGCAGGCGGTGAAGGCGGCAAATGGCATGTTGGCCTTCATAGCTGGAGGATTTGAGTATAGGAGCAGGGAGGTCGTACTGCAGTTGTACAGAGCCTTGATGAGGCCTCACTTGGAATATTGTGTTCAGTTTTGGTCTCCTAATCTGAGGAAGGACGTTTTTGCTATTGAGGGAGTACAGCGAAGGTTCACCAGATTGATTTCCGGGATGGCAGGACTGACATATAAGGAGAGACTGGATCAACTGGGCTTGTATCCACTGAAGTTTAGAAGAATGAGAGGGAATCTCATAGAAACATATAGAATTCTGATGGGATTGGACAGGTTGGAGTCAGGAAGAATGTTCCCATTGCTGGGAAGTTCCAGAACCAGGGGTCACAGTCTAAGGATAAGGGGTAAGCCATTTAGGACCGAGATGAGGAGAAACTTCTTCACTCAGAGAGTAATTAACCTGTGGAATTCTCTACCGCAGAAAGTTGTTGAGGCCAGTTCGTTAGATCTATTCAAAAGGGAGTTAGATATGACCCTTACGGCCAAAGGGATCAAGGGATTATGGAGAGAAAGCAGGAAAGGGGTACCAAGGTTGAATGATCAGCCATGATCTTATTGAATGGCGGTACAGGCACGAGGGGCCGAATGGCCTGCTCCTGCACCTAATTTCTTTGTTTCTATGTTTCTATGCGAGAGGGGGGAGGGGAGAGAGAGGGGTGGGGGTGGGAGTGAGGGAGTGTTGGGGGGAAGCCTTTCAGGTTTCGTTAGGTGCGCGGACCGGGAGGGAGGAAGCCACTCAGCCTGGATTAGGGGCGAGGGAACTGACTGAGAGGCCCTTCGGCCTGGGACGGGGTGCAGATCGGCACCACAATCGGGAGGGGGGAAACTTTAATAATTGGAGGTAAGTTGCTACAATATATTTTAATGTGTTTTAATGTGTTTTTAAGTTGACGAGCTGGCTGCATGTTTCACTTTCCAGCCTCGGCTCTCATTGTGCCCCTTGTTACCGTGGCAACCTTATTTTTTTGCCGCAGATCAAGGCTCCATCCCCAAAACTAATGGACAGGTTAGGCTACGTCAAAATGAGGAAATCCAACGGGGAAACTTAGAGAACATTTTTTTTTGGCATATTTGGGCCCCCCAAAAATTGGTGTAACTCTTCATGTACACCAAAAAAAAGCTTTGGGGAAAATTGAGCCCTCTGAACTTTCTATACAACAACTGAGATTTAAAGTGATAGCCACCAGAACTTGAGACAAAAATACCTCCTTTTTCAGACTCTATTTAGGTGAGTAAGTGGGTGAAGATTAGGAAAGCAAAGAACAAGGACAAAAAAAACTTGCATTTATATAATGCTGTTCACGACCTCAGGACATCCCAAAGCGTTTTACAGCCAATGAAATATAGTTACTGTTGTAATGCAGGAAATGTGGCAGCCAAATTGCACACAGCAAGCACCAACAAACACCAACAAAATAAATGTCTTTGGTGTTAGTTGAGGGGTAAATGTTGGCCAGGATATCAAGAGAACACCCCTGCTCTTCTTCGAATAGTGCTGTGAGATCTTTTACATCCACCTGAAGGGGCAGACGGAAGCCTCGGAATATCTAGGAAAGCAGAATACCTGTACATCTGTGGAAACGAGGACCACAGAAATTTCTACTTCATTTTTGTTCAGAAATTGTTGAAGAATGTTATTAATAGGAATTGACTTTTTGTACTCAGAACTATCGTCATGCACACTCTCAAAAGGAGAGAAGCAAGGCCTCCAGGAACATAACAAAACTCAAAGCCCTAGGAACATGATAGATATAACGTCTCTGAGGGCAAAACCTACTCGATGGATTTCCAGCAGGAATTCAGAAACTTTACAAGTAGCAAAAAACGTTCGGATTTCACCCAGTGATAATTTTAGACAGAAGTTTTCACAGGTATAAAACAGGATTTCTGCCTTTATACTCACATCGCCTTTTACAATACATTTAACAGAGATAATTTTGCCCCCAAATTTATATAAGCCAGCCAAACAATCCAAATATTAAGTTGTGCTGAGCTCCTGGTTTTCCCAATCTAGTAATATTGAAGTTAACTTTATAAAATTCCACCCTAACAATGTTTGCTGCTTCAGAATTATTCAGAAGATGCCAGGAACTATAACACGTGATATAATCCATGGTGCAGTGCCCCTCCAACCTGTGGGACGCATCAAGGTTTGTCAAAAAAAATTACACATCCAGTTTAGCTTTTTAATTAAAAGCTTTGTTCAATTTAACCTTCATCCAAACACCTGTAACCTTTGGCTTAATCAACAACAGCTTTTCTACAGTACACCACAGTTAATGAGATAATATCAAGACGAGTGATAAAATTACACAACAATCTAACCACGAATGTAAAGTAACATATACAGTACAAATGTCTTTATGAATTGCATTTTATCTTAATGACAGCAATCTAATGAATTCACTTACTTCAATTGTTCACCCATATTTCTCTGAACCATCACCAAGGTAACATATGTCCCAGGAGGATTGATGCTGATCTCACTAATAAATTATTCATACCCAATTGTAATAAGCATTATGAACCTTTTTAAACTATTCAAATGTCTAATTAATCTGATAATGACAAAGCAGATGACTGTGTTCTACGCATTAGTGAATATTCATTTTGTGGAATTCAGAGCATGAATATAATCAGTTCAAAAAGTAATAAGTAAAACTTGAACATTTCCTCAATACTCGGAAGTAGTGTTGAGAAACCCATCATTTGAATTCAAATTCATACTGCTTCCTAATTTATAAAACGAGTTTCAACAGACTTGAATCCTGTTTAGATCAGAGCTAATTTTTAATCATCTTTGTTCCAAATAAAATCATTGCATTGCAGAGTTAAATTTTCTATTTTGTAAAATGAAAATGGCTAATTTGAAGAGATGCTGTGGAATTAAATGTAACGCACCCTGCAATTCTGAACCCCACCCCACCAAAATTAACATGACTAAACAGAGATCAAAGTTCTGATTTCACAAAACAATTGTAAAAAGATAGATAGCATTGACTAATAAAACCAAAAAGGACCTTTACAGTCATCTCAATGTAATTTTGAACCACCTTTATCATTTTATAACTCCAGATTGCTTGCATCATTTTTTCACTAAAATACAAATGTTCATGGCAATGCGATATTATGTAACCTCTTTAAAGGGAACTTTGACTATCATTTATATTTTAAAAAATTAAAACGTAAATGCTCACGAGCTTCCAGTTAACTTTTTACATTGTACATTCCTATGTTCACACTAATTATGTATACTTGTTATGCAAAATTTGCCCCACATGAAGGCACTACAGCATGACCACTGATGGAAGAGTGCAATGACAGCATTGCTTGGGCCAATATTTATTCTTCAATCGACACAACAAATAAAACAGATTCTCTGGTCATTATCACATCGCTGTTTGTGGGAGCTGGCTATGCGCAAATTGGCTGGTGCATTTCCACATTACAATAGTGACTACACTCCAAAAGTACTCATTGGCTGTAAAGTATTTTGAGATGTCCGGTGGTCGTGAAAGGTGCTATATAAATACTATATAATTTATTTCTTTTACTGGAAGTTTATAAAGGCATTTAAAAAAAGACTTGGTTATATAGTGCTTTTCACAACCTCGAGGTGTCCCAAAGCGCTTTACAACTGATGAAGTGTTTTTGGAAGTGTAGTCACTGTTGTAATGTAAGAAACACATAGCCAATTTGCATTCAGCAAGCTCCCACAAAAAACAATTCAATTAATGACCAATAATATGTTTTAGGTGTTGATTGAGAGGTAAATATCAGCCAGGAAACATAGAAAATAGGTGCAGGAGTAGGCCATTCGGCCCTTCGAGCCTGCACCACCATTCACTAAGATCATGGCTGATTATTCACCTCAGTAACCCTTTCCTGATTTCTCTCCATACCCCTTGATCTCTTTAGCCGTAAGGGCCACATCTAACTCCCTTTTGAATAATGAACTGGCCTCAACAACTTTCGGTGGTAGAGAATTCCACAGGTTCACAATTCTCTGAGTGAATAAGTTTCTCCTCATCTCGGTCCTAAATGGCTTACCCCTTATCCTTAGACGGAGAGACCTGGTTCTGGAACTCCCCAACATCGGGAACATTCTTCCTGCATCTAACCTATCCAATCCCATCAGAATTTTATATGTTTCGACGAGATCCCCTCGCATTCTTCTAAATTCCAGTGAATATAAGCCTAGTCGATCCAGTCTTTCTTCAGATGTCAGTCCTGCCATCCCGGGAATCAGTCTGGTGAACCTTTGCTGCACTCCCTCAATAGCAAGAATGTCCTTCCTCAGATTAGGAGACCAAAATTGTACACAATATTCAAGGTGTGGCCTCACCAAGGCCCTGTACAACTGCAGTAAGACCTCCCTGCTTCTACACTCAAATCCTCTCGTTATGAAGCCAACATGCCATTTGCCTTCTTCACAGCCTGCTGTACCTGCATGCCAACTTTCAATAACTGATGTACCATGACACCCAGGTCACGTTGCACCTCCCCTTTTCCTAATCTGTCACCATTCAGATAATATTCTGCCTTCCTGTTTTTGCCACCAAAGTGGATAACCTCACATTTATCCACATTATACTGCATCTGCCATGCATTTGCCCGCTCACCTAACCTGTCCAAGTCACCCTGCAGCCTCTTAGCGTCCTCCTCACAGCTCACACTGCCACCCAGCTTAGTGTCATCTGCAAACTTGGAGATATTACATTCAGTTACTTCATCTAAATCATTAATGTATATTGTAAATAGCTGGGGTCCCAGCACTGAACCTTGCAGTACCCCACTCGTCACTGCCTGCCATTCGGAAAAGGACCCGTTTATTCCGACTCTTTGCTTCCTGTCTGACAACCAGTTCTCTATCCACGTCAATACATTACCCCCAATACCATGTGCTTTAAGTTTGCACACTAATCTCTTTTGTGGGACCTTGTCAAAAGTCTTTTGAAAGTCCAAATACACCACATCCACTGGTTCTCCCTTGTCCACTCTACTAGTTACATCCTCAAAAAATTGTAGAAGATTTGTCAAGCATGATTTCCCTTTCATAAATTCATGCTGACTTGGACCGAGCCTATCACTGCCTTCCAAATGCGCTGCTAGTACATCTTTAATAATTGATTCCAACATTTTCCCCACTACCGATGTCAGGCTAACCGATCGATAATTCCCGATTTTCTCTCTCCCTCCTTTTTTAAAAAGTGGGGTTACATTAGCTACCCTCCACCCATAGGAACTGATCCAGAGTCTATAGAATGTTGGAAAATGACCACCAATACATCCATATTTCTAGGGCCACTTCCTTAAGTACTCTGGGATGCAGACTATCAGGCCCTGGGGATTTATCGGCCTTCAATCCCATCAATTTCCCGAACACAATTTCCTGACGAATAAGGAATTCCTTCGGTTCCTCCTTCTCGGTAGACCCTCGGTCCCCTAGTATTTCCAGAAGGTTATTTGTGTCTTCCTTAGTGAAGACAGAACCAAAGTATTTGTTCAATTCGTCTGCCATTTCTTTGTTCCCCATTATAAATTCATCTGATTCTGACTGCAAGGGACCTACAAGAAACCAGGGAGAAATCCTCTGCTCTTCTTTGAATACAACCATGGGATCTTTTACGCCCACCTGAGGGGGCAGATGGGGCCTCAATTTAATGGCCCTGAATTTGCGGCCCCTACGGATGGGTACAAGGTGCGCATGCACCCGTAGGAGCCCTGCAAGTTCCAGGTTGAGGTACCCGCGAACTGTAAAGAATTCTCTTGACAGATCGCACGCATCCAAATAGAAAGGGCCTCCATGGGCGGAGAGTTGGGCTATTTGCCCAACTTCTGTCCAGTGAATGCCCTTGAAATTCTTATGACTGATAGAAGCAGTGTGACTTTCAAATGACAGAAAAATACATTTTTTTCAATAATTTAAACATTTTAAAGCAGGTTTATTTTTAGACCATTAAAAATGTGAATTTTTCAAAAAATTAAAATTTTGTTTTAAATAATTAATTAAATTCAATTTTGATTCATTTTAAATTTATTTTTTTAAAATTTATTTTAAGTGCTTGTGTGTTTTAGGGGATCCCCATTCACATTTATGGTGAGTTCCATATGTACAGAACTCACCATAAATAAATGAACATACGAACATAAGAATTAGGAGCAGGATTAGGTCATTTGGCTCCTCGAGTCCCTCAGTGAGATCATGGCTGATCTTCTACCTCAACTCCACTTTCCTGCACTATCCCCATATCCCTTGATTCCATTAATATGCAAAAATCTATCGATCTCTGTCTTGAATATACTCAAAGACTGAGCCTTCACAGCCCTCTGGGGTAGAGAACTCCAAAAATTCACCACCCTCTAAGTGAAGAAGTTTCTCCTCATCTCAGTCCTAAATGGCTGACCCTTGTTCTGAGACTGTGACCCCTGGTTCTAGACTCATCAGCCAGAGGAAACATCTTCCCTACATCTATCCTGCAAGAATTTTGTATATTTCATGAGATCATCTCGCATTCTTTTAAACTTGAGAGAATATCGGCCTAGTCTACTCAATCTCTCCTCATGGGACAATCCCCCCATCCCAGGAATCAGTCTGGTGAACCTTCGTTGTACTCCCTTCAATGGCAAGTATATCTTTATGAATGAGGAACCCTCTACTTTGATTGGTTGGGCCGGCCCATGTTATCCCAGGGACGCATATGAAGCACTCAAGTCCCTGAGATACGTGGGCCTCCACGCAGAGCTTCGTGTAGAGGTCCATGACCAGAAGTTTCTTACCTCCGGGACCACCAGGTAAATTTGTAGAAATCTTTCAGGTCGGAGACATCCACCAGCAGGAAGCTTCAGTTTCTGGGCCAATGTTTCATCCAAAAGATGGCCTCTCCAACAGTGCAGCACTCCCTCAGCACCGCACTGTAATGCCAGCCTAGATTATGTGATCAAGTCTCTGGAATGGGACTTGAACCCACAACCTTCTGGTCAGATACATAAATGCTACCACTGAACCAAGACTGACACAGTGGAAAGAGGCAAGTAACTGGCTGTCTTATTTTCCCTTCATAACACAGGAGCACTGTGGCTACTTGTAAGCAACACCTACTACCATCGGAGAACTAGTTAGGCTGGGTTTTTTCAATTGAACGAGTTGGATTTCCTGATGAAGGACAGCTAGGATTGAGAATCATGGGTTCAGTGACAACTAACATGCCCACATGATTGGACACAGAGGGAGATGTTAAGTTACATGGGCCAGCGGTCGAAAGCTAAACTATAACAAGGAAGTTCTTAGATTGAATTGTTTGAGGAGGTAACGAGGAGGGTTGATGTCGTTTACATGGATTTCAACAAGGCTTTTGACAATGTCCCACTGGTAAGTAAAAGTAAAGTAAAAACCCATGGGATCCTTGATTTAGCTTACATGGATTTTAACAAGGAGCTTGATGAAGGGAAAAAAAGACTTGCATTTATATAGCACCTTTTATGACCACCGATTAGAAGGATCTGGGATTGTTAAGGAGGCCAGAATCTAGTGGATGCAGGAGGCATTGATGGCCCAGAATAGTAGGTGGGCATCTAGAATCAAAGAAATTTACAGCACAATCTGTGTCACACAAAAAAAGCTATCCAGCTGTTGATCTGTAGCTCTGGAGATTCCGGTACTTCATCCAAGTACTTTTTATATGCAATGATGTCTTCTGCTTCTACCACCCTTTCAGGCAGTGAGTTCCAGACTCCTACCACCCTCTGGATGAAAATATTTCTCAATTCCCCTCTAATCCTTCTACCAACTACTTTAAATCTATGTCCCCTGGTTACTGGCCTCTCTGCTGAGAGAAATAGATCCTTCCTATCCACTCTATCTGGCCCCTCATAATTTTGTACACCTCAGTTTTGTCTCCCCTCAGCCTCCTCTGTTCCAAAGAAAACAACCCCCAGCCTATCCAAACATTCCTCATAGCTAAAATTCTCCATCCTGGCTACATCCTCGTAAATTTCCTCTGTACCCTCTCTGTGTTCAAGATGTGCTAGATCCTATAATGTGGTGACCAGCTCTGTCCACGATACTCTAGCTATTATTGTGGCCCAGCTAGTGTTTTATACAGTTCAAGTATAACCTCCCTGCTCTTGTATTCCATGCCTCAGCTAATAAAGGAAAGTATCCAGAATACCTTCTTAACCACCTTATCTACCTGTCCTGCTACCTTCATGAATCTGCGGACATACACTCCATGGTCCCTCTGTTGCTCTACACTTCTCAGTATCCTACCATTTATTGTATATTCCCTTGCTTTGTTAGCCCTTCCCAAATGGATTCAATTCAATTTTCCATTGTCCACCTGACCAGTTGATTGATCATCATCATAGGCAGTCCCTCGAAATCGAGGAAGACTTGCTTCCACTCCTGAAGTGAGTTCTCTGGTGGCTGAACAATCCAATACGAGAGCCAACTGCATTGATATCTTCCTGCAGTCTACAGCTTTTTTCTTCATTATCAATGTAATGTATATAATGATTCGAAAGACTCGTTACTGTAAACTCACTCAGGTGCAAACCTGGTTCAACTTTATTCACGCCCAAAGTGTGCGCATGACATGGTACTCGCTCTTATATACCAGTACCTGCGCACACGCGCATACAGCCCGATGAACTCCAACAGTGGCGCCCCCTGGTGACTAGTGACCCCAAGCATCAATACATAACAACATCCCCCTTCCAGATCTTATCAGTCTCTTTACAATTTACAATGAGGCCTATAAAGGCCCAGCGGCAGCAATCTGAGAGGCGGGAGTGCATGGCGTTGCTGAGGCCTACAAAGGCCCAGCTTGTGCAGCTGCAGCGGGGAGAGAAGGCAAAAAAGTAGTAGAAAGAAATCAAAAGATGACGTCACAGCCAAGGGGGTAAGTGATTGGCTGGTGATTGGTGAGTAGCTTTTCTTTTTCTTTTTTATATCAGTAAGTAAGCTGTTAACATTGTTCTTGCCAATTCAAGGGTATCTAAGGGTTAAGTCATGGCAGGACAGCTCGGTCACGTGATATGCTCCTCCTGTACCAGGTGGGAACTCAGGGACACTTCCGGTGTCCCTGACAACTACGTGTGCGGGAAGTGTATCCGCCTCCAGCTCCTGACGGACCGCGTTGCGGAATTGGAACTGAGGGTGGATTCACTCTGGAGCATCCACGATGCTGAGAAAGATGTGAGTAGCACGTGTAGCGAGTTGGTCTTACTGCAGGTGAAGGGTCCACAGCCAGCTAGGGAATGGAAGACCAGCAGGAAGAGTAGTGAAAGGAACGTAGTGCAGGGGTCCCCTGCGGTCATCCCCCTGCAAAACAGATACACTGCTTTGAGTACTGTTGAGGGGGATGACTCATTAGGGGAGGGCAGCAGCAGCCAAGTTCATGGCACCATGGTGGGCTCTGTTGCACAGGAGGTCAGGAAAAAGAGTGGGAGAGCGATAGTAATAGGGGATTCAATTGTAAGGGGAATAGATAGACATTTCTGCGGCCTCAACCGAGACTCCAGGATGGTATGTTGCCTCCCTGGTGCAAGGGTCAATGATGTCTCGGAGCGGGTGCAGGACATTCTAAAAAGGGAGGGAGAACAGCCAGTTGTCGTGGTGCACATTGGTACCAACTACATAGGTAAAAAAAGGGATGAGGTCCGACGAGACAAATTTAAGGAGCTAGGAGCTAAATTAAAAACTAGGACCTCAAAAGTAGTAATCTCAGGATTGCGACCAGTGCCACGTGCTAGTCAGAGTAGGAATCGCAGGATAGCACAGATGAATACGTGGCTTGAGCAGTTGTGCAGCAGGGAGGGATTCAAATACCTGGGGCAGGTGGGACCAGTACAGACCGGACAGTCTGCACCTGGGCAGGACCGGAACCAATGTCCCAGGGGGAGTGTTTGCTAGTGCTGTTGGGGAGGAGTTAAACTAATATGGCAGGGGGATGGGAACCAATGCAGGGAGACAGAGGGAAACAAAAAGGAGACAAAAGCAAAAGACAGAAAGGAGATGAGTAAAAGTGGAGGGCAGAGAAACCCAAGGCAAAAAACAAAAAGGGCCACTGAATATAAAGGGGCTGCAGGAGGGGTCAAAACTAAAAATCATGGTTTAAAAACGAGGATTAAAACACTCTACCTAAATGCACGCAGCATTCGAAATAAAGTAAATGAGTTGACGGCACAAATCATTACAAATGAGTATGATTTGGTGGCCATTACAGAAACATGGTTGCAGGGTGGCCAAGACTTGGAATTAAACATACAGGGGTATCTGACGATTCAGAAAGATAGACAAGAAGGGAAAGGAGGTGGGGTAGCTCTGTTAATAAAGGATCATATCAGGGCAGTTGTGAGAGACGATATTGGCTCTAATGAACAAAATGTTGAATCATTGTGGGTGGAGATTAGAGATAGTAAGGGGAAAAAGTCACTGGTGGGCATAGTTTATCGGCCCCCAAATAATAACTTCACGGTGGGGCAGGCAATAATCAAGGGAATAATGGAGGCATGTGAAAAAGGAACGACAGTAGTCATGGAGGAGTTTAACCGACATATCGATTGGTCAACTCAAATCGCACGGGGTAGCCTGGAGGAGGAATTCATAGAATGCATACGGGATTGTTTCTTAGATGTTACAGAACCTAAAAGGGAGCAAGCTATCTTAGATCTGGTCCTGTGTAATGAGACAGGAAAAATAAACGATCTCCTCGTAAAAGATCCTCTCGGAATGAGTGATCACAATATGGTTGAATTTGTAATACAGATTGAGGGTGAGGAAGTTGTGTCAGAAACGAGCGTACTATGCTTAAACAAAGGGGACTACAGTGGGATGAGGGCAGAGTTGGCTAAAGTAGACTGGAAACACAGACTAAACGGTGGCACAATTGAGGAACAGTGGAGGACTTTTAAGGAGCTCTTTCATAGTGCGCAACAAAAATATATTCCAGTGAAAAAGAAGGGCGGTAAGAGAAGGGATAATCAGCCGTGGATAACCAAGGAAATAAAGGAGAGTATCAAATCAAAGACCAATGCGGAAAAGGTGGCCAAGGTTAGTGGGAAACTAAAGGATTGGGAAAATTTTAAACAACAGCAAAGAATGACCAAGAAAGCAATAAAGAAAGGAAAGATAGATTACGAAGGTAAACTTGCGCAAAACATAAAAAGATAGTAAAAGCTTTTACAGATATATAAAACGGAAAAGAGTGACTATAGTAAATGTTGGTCCCTTCGAAGATGAGAAGGGGGATTTAATAATGGGAAATGTGGAAATGGCTGAGACCTTAAACAATTATTTTGCTTCGGTCTTCACAGTGGAAGACACAAAAACCATGCCAAAAATTGCTGGTCACAGGAATGTGGGAAGGGAGGACCTTGAGACAATCACTATCACTAGGGGGTAGTACTGGACAGGCTAATGGGACTCAAGGTAGACAAGTCCCCTGGTTCTGATGAAATGCGTCCCAGGGTATTAAAAGAGATGGCGGAAGTTATAGCAGATGCATTTGTTATAATCTACCAAAATTCTCTGGATTCTGGGGAGGTACCATCAGATTGGAAAGCAGCTAATGTAACGCCTCTGTTTAAAAAGGGGGGCAGACAAAAGGCAGGTAACTATAGGCTGGTTAGTTTCACATCTGTAGTGGGGAAAATGCTTGAAACTATCATTAAGGAAGAAATAGTGGGACATCTAGATCGGAATAGTGCAATCAAGCAGACGCAGCATGGATTCATGAAGGGGAAATCATGTTTAACTAATTTACTGGAATTCTTTGAGGGTATAACGAGCATGGTGGATAGAGGTGTACCTATGGATGTGGTGTATTTAGATTTCCAAAAGGCATTCGATAAGGTGCCACACAAAAGGTTACTGCAGAAGATAGAGGTACGTGGAGTCAGAGGAAATGTATTAGCATGGATAGAGAATTGGCTGGCGAACAGAAAGCAGAGAGTCAGGATAAATGGGTCCTTTTCGGGTTGGAAATCGGTGGTTAGTGGTGTGCCACAGGGATCGGTGCTGGGACCACAACTGTTTACAATATACATAGATGACCTGGAAGAGGGGACAGAGTGTAGTGTAACAAAATTTGCAGATGACACTAAGATTAGTGGGAAAGCGGGTTGTGTAGAGGACACAGAGAGGCTGCAAAGAGATTTGGATAGGTTAAGCGAATGGGCTAAGGTTTGGCAGATGGAATACAATGTCGGAAAGTGTGAGGTCATCCACCTTGGGGAAAAAAACAGTAAAAGGGAATATTATTTGAATGAGGAGAAAATGCTGAGGTGCAGAGGGACCTGGGGGTCCTTGTGCATGAATCCCAAAAAGTTAGTTTGCAGGTGCAGCAGGTAATCAGGAAGATGAATGGAATGTTGGCCTTCATTGCGAGAGGGATGGAGTACAAAAACAGGGAGGTCCTGCTGCAACTGTATAGGGTATTGGTAAGGCCGCACCTGGAGTACTGCATGCAGATTTGGTCACCTTACTTAAGGAAGGATATACTGGCTTTGGAGGAGGTACAGAGACGATTCACTAGGCTGATTCCGGAGATGAGAGGGTTACCTTATGATGATAGATTGAGTAGACTGGGTCTTTACTCGTTGGAGTTCAGAAGGATGAGGGGTGATCTTATAGAAACATTTAAAATCATGAAAGGGATAGACAAGATAGAGGCAGAGAGGTTGTTTCCACTGGTCGGGGAGACTAGAACTAAGGGGCACAGCCTCAAAATACGGGGGAGCCAATTTAAAACCGAGTTGAGAAGGAATTTCTTCTCCCAGAGGGTTGTGAATCTGTGGAATTCTCTGCCCAAGGAAGCAGTTGAGGCTAGCTCATTGAATGTATTCAAGTCACAGATAGATTGATTTTTAACCAATAAGGGAATTAAGGGTTAGTGGGGAGCGGGCGGGTAAGTGGAGCTGAGTCCACGGCCAGATCAGCCATGATCTTGTTGAATGGCGGAGCAGGCTCGAGGAGCAAGATGGCCTACTCCTGTTCCTAATTCTTATGTTCTTATGTTAAGACAGTCTGGGCTTTTCGCACACGAGTTGATCATCTCAGTTCAACTCCAGTTCTGAGCGAGCGTTCTGAGTCAGTTATGACTGGAGGCTGAGTAACCAATCTGATGGGAGTGGTAATGAACCTATCAGAGACTGAAAGTCCAGATTCAGTAATGACAGCAGAGTCTTCTGATGAATGAACATTGGTTGGATGGTCACTGACTGCATCTTCCTCAACCAGTTCCGGTTCATCCGTGTGCCGCAGTTTTATCTGATCAACATGTTTCCTGCATGTTTGCCCATTCTTGACCATGACAATAAACACTCTGTTACCCTCCTTGGCCGTAACAGTACCGGCGATCCACTTTGGGCCTTGAGCATAATTCAGCACATAAACTGGATCGTTGACAGAGATGTCACATGACACAGCAGCATGATCATGATACAATTGCTGATTTTGAAATCTGTTTTCAACGTGATCATTCAAATCAGTATGCACAAGAGAAAACTTGGTCTTGAGACTTCTCTTCATCAGTAGTTCAGCAGGGGAGACCCCAGTAAGTGTGTGAGGTCTTGTCCCGTAACTAAGAATATACATGACAAACGAGTCTGCAGTGAACCCTGAGTCACACGTTTCATGCTTTTCTTGATCGTTTGAACTGCACACTCTGCCTGTCCATTAGACGCAGATTTGAATGGAGCAGACCTTACGTGTCTGATACCATTGAGTTTCATGAACTCCTGAAATTCAAGACTTGTGAAGCGAAATCCGTTATCACTCACGACAATGTCAGGCAAACCATGAGTAGCAACCATGACACGAAGGCTCTCAATAGCAGCTGTGGACGTACTGGATGACATAATAATACACTCTATCCACTTTGAATATGCATCCACCACAACAAAAAACATCTTTCCCAGGAAAGGGTCTGCAAAATCGATGTGTATCCTCGACCATGGTTTAGATGGCCATGACCAAAGACTCAGCGGAGATTCCACCAGTACTTTAATTAGCTGCATGCAAGTATTGCACTGATGCACACATGATTCCAGATCAGAGTCAATTTCAGGCCACCAAACATGAGCCCTGGCAATGGCTTTCATCATTACAATACCAGGATGAGTGCTATGTAATTCACGTACAAATTTTTCTCTGCCTTTCTTCGGCATAACAACACGATTGCCCCACAGTAGACAATCTGACTGGATAGTTCATCTTTGCGATGGTTGTAAGGTTTGGTCTCATCACACATTTCCATAGGCATTGCAGACCAATCACCACTGAGGATACAACGTTTCACAAGCGATAAAATAGGATCATGGCTGGTCCAGAACATCACTTGTTGAGCAGCGACAGGAGTACCTTCACTCTCAAAAGCATCCATTACTATCAGTAGATCTGCAGGTTGAGGCGTCTCCACTTCAGGTGTGGGCAACGGCAGATGATTCAGTGCATCGGCACAATTCTCAATGCCAGGTCTATGACCAATAACATAATCATAGGCAGACAATGTCAACACCCACTTCTGGATACGGGACGATGCATTGGTATTAATACCTTTGTTTTCCGAAAACAATGAAATGAGTGGCTTGTGATCCATTTCAAGTTCAAAATGAAGACCAAACAGGTACTGATGCATCTTTTTGACCCCATACATACAGGCCAAAGCTTCTTTTTCTACCATGTTGTAAGCTCTTTCCGCCTTTCACAAACTTTTCGAAGCACACGCAACAGGTTGTAGCTTACCCGACTCATTTGCTTGTTGGAGTACACAGCCAACCCCATATGATGAAGCATCACAAGCCAATACAAGACGCTTACACGGATCATAGTGAACAAGCAGCTTGTTCGAACAGAGCAGATTCTTAGCTTTCTCAAAGGCTCTAGCTTGAGATACACCCCAGACCTAGTTGTCGCCTTTTCTGAGCAGCATGTGCAGTGGCTCTAATAAAGTGCTCAATCTGGGTGAGAAATTATCAAAATAGTTGAGTAGCCCAAGGAATGAACGCAGCTCCATCACATTCTGAGGCCTGGGTGCATTTTTGATGGCCTTGGTTTCTGAATTAGTAGACCTGATGCCATCAGCAACAATCTTTTTCCCCAGGAATTCAACTTCAAGTGCAGGATAGTTAGAATAAATACGTGGCTTAGAATAAATAAGTGGTGCAAGAGGGAGGGATTCAAATTCCTGGGACATTGGAACCAGTTCTGGGGGAAGTGAGACCTGTACAAAAGGGACAGACAGTCTGCACTCTTGCAGGACTGGAACTGATGTCCTCGGGGTAACATTTGCTAATGCAGTTCGGGAGTGTTTAAACTAATAAGGCAGGGGGATGGGAACCTATGCAGCGAGATAGGGCGAAGTAATATGGAGTCAGAAACAGATGGTAGAAAGGTAAAAAGCAATAGTGAAATGCCGAGTCAACAAAGGCAAGAAACAAAAAGGGCCACACTACATCATAATTCTAAAAGGACAAAGGGTGTTTAAAAAACAAGCCTGAAGGCTTTGTGTCTTAATGCAAGGAGTATCCGCAATAAAGTGGATGAATTAACTGTGCAAATAGATGTCAACGGATGTGATGTGATTGGGATTACAGAGACGTGGCTCCAGGATGATCAGGGCTGGGAACTCAACATCCATGGGTATTCAACATTCAGGAAGGATAGAATAAAAGGAAAAGGCAATAGTTAGGAAGGACATTAGCTTGGATAATGTGGAATCTATATGGGTCGAGCTGCAGAACACAAAAGGGCAAAAAACATTAGTGGGAGTTGTGCACAGACCTCCAAATAGTAGTAGTGATGTTGGGGAGGGCATCAAACAGGAAATTAGGGGTGCATGCAATAAAGGTGCAGTAGTTATCATGGGTGATTTTAATATGCATATAGATTGGGCTAACCAAACTGGAAGCAATACGGTGGAGGAGGATTTCCTGGAGTGCATAAGGGATGGTTTTTGAGACCAATATGTCAAGGAACCAACGAGGGAGGAGGCCGTCTTAGATCGGGTGTTGTATAATGAGAGAGGATTAATTAGCAATCTCGTTGTGCGAGGCCCCTTGGGGAAGAGTGACCATAATATGGTGGAATTCTACATTAGGATGGAGAATGAAACAGTTAATTCAGAGACCATGGTCCAGAACTTAAAGAAGGGTAACTTTGAAGGTATGAGGTGTGAATTGGCTAGGATAGATTGGCAAATGATACTTAAGGGGTTGACTGTGGATAGGCAATGGCAGACATTTAGAGACCGCATGGATGAACTACAACAATTGTACATCCCTGCCTAGTGTAAAAATAAAAAAGGGAAGGTGGCTCAACCGTGGCTATCAAGGGAAATCAGAGATGGTATTAAAGTCAAGGAAGTGGCATACAAATTGGCCAGAAACAGCAGTGAACCTGGGGACTGGGAGAAATTTAGAACTCAGCAGAGGAGGACAAAGGGTTTGATTAGGGCAGGGAAAATAGAGTACGAGAGGAAGCTTGCAGGGAACATTAAGACGGACTGCAAAGGTTTCTATGGATATGTGAAGAGAAAAAGGTTAGTAAAGACAAACGTAGGTCTCCTGCAGTCAAATCAGGGGAAGTCATAACTGGAAACAAAGAAATGGCAGACCAATTGAACAAGTACTTTGGTTCGGTATTCATTAAGGAGGACACAAACAATCTTCCGGATATAAAAGGGGTCAGAGGGTCTAGTAAGGAGGAGGAACTGAGGGAAATCCTTATTAGTCGGGAAATTGTGTTCGGGAAATTGATGGGATTTTAGGCCGATAAATCTCCAGAGCCTGATGGACTGCATCCCAGAGTACTTAAGGAGGTCGCCTTGGAAATAGCGGATGCACTGACAGTCATTTTCCAACATTCCATAGACACTGGATCAGTTCCTATCGAGTGGAGTGCAGCCAATGTAACCCCACTTTTTAAAAAAGGAGGGAGAGAGAAAACAGTGAATTATAGACCGGTCAGCCTGACATCAGTCGTGGGTAAAATGATGGAATCAATTATTAAGGATGTCATAGCAGCGCATTTGGAAAGCAGTGACATGATAGGTCCAAGTCAGCATGGATTTGTGAAAGGGAAATCATGCTTGACAAATCTTCTGGAATTTTTTGAGGATGTTTCCAGTAGAGTGGACAAGGGAGAACCAGTTCATGTGGTATATTTGGATTTTCAGAAAGCTTTCGACAAGGTTCCACACAAGAGATTAATGTGCAAAGTTAAAGCACATGGGATTGAGGGGTAGTGTGCTGACATGGATTGAGAACTGGTTGTCAGACAGGAAGCAAAGAGTAGGAGTAAATGGGTACTTTTCAGAATGGCAGGCAGTGACTAGTGGGGTACTGCAAGGTTCTGTGCTGGGGCCCCAGCTGTTTACATTGTACATTAATGATTTAGACGAGAGGATTAAATGTAGTATCTCCAAATTTGCGGATGACACTAAGTTGGGTGGCAGTGTGAGCTGCGAGGAGGATGCTATGAGGCTGCAGAGTGACTTGGATAGGTTAGGTGAGTGGGCAAATGCATGGCAGATGAAGTATAATGTGGATAAATGTGAGGTTATCCACTTTGGTGGTTAAAAACAGAGAGACAGACTATTATCTGAATGGTGACAGATTAGGAAAAGGGGAGGTGCAAAGAGACCTGGGTGTCATGGTACATCAGTCATTGAAGGTTGGCATGCAGGTACAGCAGGCGGCGGTTAAGAAAGCAAATGGCATGTTGGCCTTCATCGCAAGGAGATTTGAGTACAGGAGCAGGGAGGTGTTGCTACAGTTGTACAGGGCCTTGGTGAGGCCACACCTGGAGTATTGTGTACAGTTTTGGTCTCCTAACTTGAGGAAGGACATTCTTGCTATTGAGGGAGTGCAGCGAAGGTTCACCAGACTGATTCCCGGGATGGTGGGACTGACATATCAAGAAAGACTGGATCAACTGGGCTTGTATTCACTGGAGTTCAGAAGAATGAGAGGGGATCTCATAGAAACGTTTAAAATTCTGACGGGTTTAGACAGGTTAGATGCAGGAAGAATGTTCCCAATGTTGGGGAAGTCCAGAACTAGGGGTCACAGTCTAAGGATAAGGGGTAAGCCATTTAGGACCAAGATGAGGAGAAACTTCTTCACCGAGAGAGTGGTGAACCTGTGGAATTCTCTGCCACAGAAAGTTGTTGAGGCCAATTCACTAAATATATTCAAAAAGGAGTTAGATGTAGTCCTTACTACTAGGGGGGTTCAAGGGGTATGGCGAGAAAGCAGGAATGGGGTACTGAAGTTGCATGTTCAGCCATGAACTCATTGAATGGCGGTGCAGGCTCGAAGAGCTGAATGGCCTACTCCTGCACCTATTTTCTATGTTTCTATGAAGACACACTTCGAATGTTTCAGCCCGAGTCCCACTTTGTCCAGACGACGTAGGACTTCTTCAAGATTGTTCAGATGTTCAGCAGTGTCACGACCTGTGAGCAGAATGTCATCTTGAAACACGGTTCTAGGAGCGGACTTCAGTGTACTCTCCATGTTCCTCTGAAATATGGCTGCAGCCGAACGGATTCCAAAAGGACACCTGTTGTGGACAAACAGTCCTTTATGGGTGTTGATGCAGGTGAGTTTCTTCAAAGTGGCGACAAGCTCCTGTGTCATATAGGCCAACATCAGGTCCAGTTTTGTTAACGACTTTCCACCAGCTAGCATGGCGAACAGGTCATCAGTCTTCAGTAGCGGATACTGATCCTGTTTCGAAAATCAGTTAATCGTAACCTTGTAGTCTCCACAGATCCTGACAGTGCCATCACTCTAACACAGAAACAATAGGACTGGCTCATTCGTTAAATTCGACCTGTGTTATGACCCCTTCACGTTGGAGTCTGTCAAGCTCAATTTCGACCTTCTCCCTCATCATGTATGGAACAGACCGAGCTTTATGATAGACAGGTCTTGCATCAGAATCCAGGTGAATCTGCACCTTGGCGCCAGTAAAATTGTCAATGTCTGGTTCAAACAAAGAAGGAAACTTCTTCAGAACTTGAGCACACGGTGTCATTCACCAAGGACAACGCTTTGATATCATTCCAGTTCCACTTGATTTTCTCGAGCCAATTCCTGCCGATCAGCATTGGACCATTGCCTGGGATGATCCATAAATGGTAAATCGTGAACCACACCACCATACGACAGCTTGACTACTGCACTGCCAATCACTGGTATGAGTTCCTTAGTGTAATAGGCAACTTGGCATTGACTGGACTCAGCTTAGGCTTCACAGCCTCAGTGTCCCACAGCTTGTCGAATGTCCTTTGGCTCATTATCGACTGACTCGCACCCGTGTCCAGCTCCATTGATACAGGCACACGATTCAGCTTCACATTAATCATTATCAGTTGGCTCTGTCAGGAACGAATACAGGCCATACACTTCCTCCTCAGGTATCTTGGGTTGCATATCCAGGCCAGCACTGGACTGGTCATCATCAATGTGATGAGCAGCAGGACGTTTGCTCAGTTTTGGGCAAATTCGCTGAAGATGCCCACTTTCGAACAGCCTTTACAGATGTACTGTTTAAACCGACACTGATGAGGCAAACAGGGTGAACTTGGATTCGTAACAGTTGGCAAACTTTGAGCAGCTGCAGGTTTCACGTAAGCAGTCGAGCAGGCCCTGCCATAAGCAGCTCTGCCAGACGACGACACAATCTTGATTACAGTACTTGCCGTGGAGCTCCGACTCTTCGATGATATCTGCCTTAAATTATCATCAGTCGCCATGCATGCCTTGGCAGTCGCGATGGCCTTGCTCAAATCCAGCGTTTCTGCAGCCAATAATTTCCGAAGGATTATATCATGGTTGATGCCGGTCACGAAGAAATCTCGCAGCACGTCTTACAACGCATTTCTGAACTTACACGGCTCAGCCAGACGTCTCAGGTCGGCGACGAATCCCGACACATCCTGGCCCTCAGCACGAACATCTATGTAGAAGCGATAGCATGAGATGATGATCCCCTCTTTTGGCTCAAGATGTTCACGCACCAGAGCGCACAAATCCCCATACTCTTTGTCTGTTGGACGTGCAGGCGAGAGAAGATTCTTTATGAGGCCATAAATATTTGGACCACAAACGGTGAGGAGAACCGCCCTGCGCCTAACTGCGTCACCAGCTTCCTCCATTTTGTTAGCCACGAAATACAGTTCCAGGCAGTCGATAAAATCTGCCCAATCTTCACCATCCACAAGTCTCTCCAGAATTCCAATGGTGCCCATTGTGCATGCGAAGGTTCTTAAGTTACCTCGTCACCAAATGTGATGCATATAATGACTTGAAAGACTCGTTACTGTAAACTCACTTAGGTGCAAACCCGGTTCAACTTTATTCGCGCCCAAAGTGCGCACATGACATGGTACTCGCTCTTATATACCAGGGCCCGCACACACGCGTGTACAGCACGATGACCTCCAACAGTGGGCCCCCCTCTTCCCGGTGTCCGGTGACCCCAAGCATCAATACATAGCAATCAACCATACGGCCAATTTTTGAATCATCTGCAATCTTCTTAATCATGGCCCTGACATTGATATATACCACAAAAAGTAAGGGACCTAGGACTGAGGCCTGTGGAACCCCACTGGAAACAGCCTTCCAGTCACAAAAGCACTCGTCGACCATTATCCTTTGCTTCCTGCCACTGAGCCAATTTTGGATCCAACTTGCCACTTTCCCTTAGAGTCCATGGGATTTTAATTTTAACTTTTACTTACCAGTCTGCCACGTGGGACATTGTCAAAAGTCTTGCTAAAATCCATGTAAACTACAAACGCATTACCCTCATCGATCCTCCTCAAAAAACTCAATCAAGTTAGTCAGACATATCCATGCTGAATATCGTTGATTAATCCGTGCCTTTCTAAATGAAGATTTATTCTGTCCCTCAGTATTTTTTCCAATGACTTGCCCACCACTGAGATTAGGCTCACTGACCTGTTATTACTCGGTCTATCCCTTTGTCCCTTTTTAAACAACTGTACAACATTAGCAGTCCTTAAGTTCTCCAGCACCACGCATGTAGCCAGAGAGGATTGGAAAATGATGGTCAGAGCCTCTGCTATTTCCTCCCTTGCTTCTCTTAATAGCCTGGGATACATTCCATCCGGGCCTGACGATTTATCTACTTTCAAAGATGCTTAACCCCTGAATATTTCCTCCCTCACTATGTTTATCGCATCTAATATTTCACACTCCTCCTCCTTAACTACAATCTCGTCCTGGCAACATCCGGTCTGCAGTAACTTGGCCCATTGTAACCTGGGGCATTATTTGTCTGCACAGTTAGCATCAGCTGTGTTGAACTTGTTTGGAAGTCTCAAATCCTGCAGAGTTTGGGTTATGGACACATTTGGTGCTTTTTTCCTTTCTCACATGTTGGAGACAAGAGCATGCTCAGCTAACTTACCTGCTCCCTTCATAGGCTGGTTTCTATTCTCAGTTAGGTGTCAATGTCCTGATACAAACCAGAGACACACTGGTGAAAGTGGCAGGTGCAAAATCAAGTGACGAGTGGCAGCAGGAACATAGTAGAGCAAATGTCCAAGTGCCTGGTCGCAGTGGAGCGTTTAGTACTTGTAAACCCATTTTACTTCATCTCACCCTATCAGCCCCCTCCTATTTCTCATCTACATGTTGCCCTTGGCGACATCATCCGGAATCACAGCATCAGTTTCCACATGTACACTGATGACTTGCAGCTCTACCTCACTACTATTTCTCTCGACCTCCCCACGATCTCTCAATTGTCAGACTGCCTGTCCGACATCCAGTTCTGGATGAACAGAAATTTTCTTCAATTAAATGTTGGGAAGACCGAGGCCATTGTTTTCGGTCCCCGTCACAAACTCCGTTCTAGCCATTGACTCCATCCCTCACCCCAACTCCTGTCTAATGCTGAACCAGACTGTTCGCAACCTTGGTGTCATATCTGACCCTGAAATGAGCTTTCAACCACATATCTGCAGCACAACTAAGACCGCTTATTTCCACCTCTGCAACATCGCCCGTCTCCGCCCTTGCCTCAGCTCATCCGCTGCTGAAGCCCTCATCCATGCCTTTGTTACCTCTCGACTTGACTATTCCAATGCACACCTTCCCACATTCTACCCTACTAGAGGTGATCTGAAACTCGGTTGCGCGTGTCCTAACTCGCATCAAGTCCCGCTCACCCATCACCTCTGTGTTCGTTGACCTACATTGGCTTCCGGTTAACAACTCCTCGATTTCAAATTTCTCATCTTTATTTTCAAATCTTCCATGGCCTCGCCCCTCCGTATCTCTGTAATCTCATCGATGAGACCTTGGACAATGTGGACCACTTCCCATACCTTGAGAGCCAACTATCAGCAAGGGCAGATATCGATGACGAAGTCCAACACCGCCTTCAGTGTGCCAGTGCAGTCTTCGGCCACCTGAGGAAAAGTGTTCAAAGACCAGGATCTCAATCCCGGCACCACCTCATGGTCTGCAGAGCAGTAGTGATACACGCCCTCCTATGTACAGTCGGCACCTCAAAGCACTGGAGAGGTACCACCAACGCTGCCTCCGCAAAATTCTGCTAATTCACTGGCAAGATAGGCACACCAACATTAACGTTCTCTCTCAGGCCAACAGCGAGGCATTGAGCACGCTCAACCAGCTCCGGTGGACGGGCCCCATTGTCTGCATGCCCGATGCTAGACTCCCAAAACAAGCACTCTACTCCGAGCTACATCATGGCAGGCGAGCCCCAGGAGGACAGAGAAAATGCTTCAAGGACACCCTCAAAGCCTCCTTGAAAAAATGCAACATCCCCACCGACTCTTGGGAATCCTTGGCCCAAGACAGTTCAAAGTGGAGGAGTAGCATCCGGGAAGGCACTGAACACTTCGAGTCTCTTTGCTGGGAGCACACGGAATCTACAAAAGGCGGAAGGAGCGTACGATAAATCAAGCACCCCACCCACCGTCTGCCCCACCTGTGACAGAGACTGTAAATTCCACGTTGTTCTCATCAGTCATCTTAGAACTCATGGTAGTGTTGAAGCAAGTCATCCTCGACTCCAGGGGGACTGCCTAAAAGAGAGAAAGAGAGAGAGAGAGAGAGAGAGAGAGAGAGAGAGCGAGAGAGAGAGAGAGGAGGGTCTAGGTGGGGGAGAGGAAAAAAAGGGTTCTCAGAGTACAAATATACAAATCATTAAAAGTTGCGACACAGGTTAGCAAGACCATTAAAAAAGCAAACCAAGCACTAGGGTATACTTCTAGAGGTATAGAATTGAAAAGTAGGGGAGTTATGCTTAAACGTGTATCAAACCTTGGTTAGACCACACTTAGAGTACTGTGTACAATTCTGGTCACCATATTATAAAAAGGATTTAGAGGCACTGAAGAGGGTGCAGAGAAGATTTACAAGGATGATACCATAAATGTGAGGGTATACATATCAGGAAAAGATGAACAGGTTGGGTCTCTTTTCCCTTGAAAAAAGGCTGAGGGGTGACCTTATAGAGGTCTTTAAAATTATGAAGAGTTTTGATAGAGTGAATAGAGAGAGAATGTTTCCACTTGTGGGGAAGAGCATAATTAGAGGCCATTAATATAAGATAGTCAACAAGAAATCCAATAGGGAATTCAGAAGAAACTTTTTTTTACCCAAAGTGTGGAGAGAATGTAGAACTCACTACCACAGGGAGTGGCTGAAGCGAATAGTATCGATGCATTTTGAGGAGAGGCTAGACAAGCATATGAGGGCGAAGGGAATAGAGGGTTATGCTGATAGATTTCGATGAGGAAAGACCAGAGGAGGCTCCAGTGGAGCATAAACACCAGCATGGACTGGTTGGGCCGAATGATCTGTTTCTGTGCTGTATATCCTGTGTTCGATGAGAGAGGATAGGACGACCTTGGGTCTAGCCTGGAGGGGATGTAGGTTGAACAGGTCCCCATGATTGAGCAGGCCACATTGTCCACATGCCCGACACGAGACTCCCAAAGCAAATGCTCTACTCGGAACTCCTACAAGGCAAGCGAGCCGCAGGTGGGAAGAGGAAACACTTCAAGGACACCCTCAAAGCCTCCTTGATAAAGTGTAACATCCCCACCGACACCGGGGAATCCCTGGCCCAAGACCGCCCAAAGTGGAGGGAGAGCATCTGGGAGGGCACTGAGCACCTCGAGTCTCGCTGCCAAGAGCATGCAGAAACCAAGCGCAGACAACGGAAGGAGCGTGCGGCAAACCAGACTACCCACCCACCCTTTCCTTCAACCACTGTCTGTCACACCTGTTACAGAGACTGTAATTCCCACATTGGACTGTACAGTCGCCTGAGAATTCACTTTTAGAGTGGAAGCAAGTCTTCCTCGATTTCGAGGGACTGCCTATGATATGTTAATCCTATGTCATATAATATAAAATATACAACATAATGGCTGCTGGCTTGAACCATGTGAAGAACTAAATGCCCCTCAGCTGATCAGTTTGTAAATAGAACGTCACATCTGGCCTGGGAGGGCAAATACCTCACAGTAAGAAAACATCAAAGAAAACCCCCAGACAAATCCTAAAATTCAGCTTACCCTCGTCTGGTCGGTGCTTGCTGGTCACACTTTCCCGCTGTTAAAATTTAAACAAACAAATGGCCTCAGAATAAGGATTTTGCTGGAGTTGGAGCATTGTTCAAACAGTTTCTCTCGAGCGATCCTGCAGGAGCTGCGCACGCACGGTGCACGCCTCCAATTCTCGGCTTTGGACCTTCCCGAACCGGGCGCAACTTTCATTCGAGAAGCGCGACAACGCAACGCCCAGCCTTTATCCTACCTGTCTTTTCCACTTGATCGCACACAACAGGTGCCTTCCAGGTTAACAGTTTCACCTTGGATTTAATAATTAACCAGAACTTGATGAGCCTTTGGGTTCTACAAAGAATTAACCAAGGGTAATGCGAACCCCGGGAAATAACGCAGATGAAGATTAAAAGATTTGCTCGAAGGAAATTTCAATTACCAGAAAAAAAACCCGGCGGGACGGTACAGTGTCAACTTTACTTTCTGTTGGGTTTAATCAGGACTTCTGCAGTCATAATATTTGTGTATAGCCATCAGAATAAAACACTGCAATAGGCTGCAGGTATGTAAAAGCCTGATTGTCCAGTAATAAAATATTGATCAGATAAGGGCTGTAAAAATGCCATTCGAATGTAATGGCTACTGCTGTAAACAACGTGAAGCACCAAGTCCAATTGAGGTGATTTACATTCTGAGGGAATATATAACGAAGGTAGTCAGTGTGTACGTAATTTCGGTGCCAGTTTTGGGTCAACGGTAAGCAGTCTCGCCCCTGACTCCAAAGACTTGAGCACATAATCTAGGCTGACACTTCAGTGCAGTACTGAGGAAGTGCTGTACTGTTGAGATTGCCACTTTTCAAGTGAACTGTTAAACCGAAGCCCCGTCTGTCCTCTCAGGATAGATGTAAAAGATCCCATGGAACTTTTCGAAACAGAGCAGGAGAGCTGTCCTGGACAATATTTATTCCTCAATCAATATCACAAAACAGATTGTCTGGTCATTTATCTCATTGTTGTTTGTGGCACCGTGCTGGGCGCAATTTGGCTGCCATATTTTCCAACATTACAACAGGGAATCAAGGGATATGGGGACAGGGCAGGAAAGTGGAGTTGAGGCCGAAGATCAGCCATGATCTTATTGAATGGCGGAGCAGGCTCAAGGGGCGTATGGCTTACTCCTGCTCCTATTTCTTATGTTTTAATGTTCTTAACAGTGACTTCAAAATGTACTTCATTGGCTGTAAAGCACTTTGGGACATAAAGGCACTATATAAATGCATGTCCTTTGTCTGCCTTTTCATCAATATTAGTGGCTAGAAGATTGCATTTTCAAGTACAATGGATATTTGTTGCATTTAAAGTGGAGCAGACAAAAGTTTATGGGGGAAAAATTTGTGTTTGCTAGCGAAGTTGCCAGTGTTATGGCGGCTAAAGGGATCAAGGGGTATGGAGAGAAAGCAGGAAAAGAGTACTGAGGTGAATGATCAGCCATGATCTTGTTGAATGGTGGTGCAGGCACGAAGGGCCAAATGGCCTACTCCTGAACCTATTTTCTATGTTTCTATGTTAACGACCACTGGAAATAGCCGCAATGCTAACCCAGTGAAATTGGTCAGGGAGGCATGGCGATAGGTGACACAGCGTTTACCTTCCGTGCAACACTGTCCTGGTGGCATTGCCGAAGTGATCTGGGATGAAGTTTCTGTTAGGTCCGGTGTTGCAGCTTCCCACAGCCTCTGTGAGAGAAGCTATGGCGCTCACATGGAATTGTGGGCAATGAAGAGGTCTCAGATTTAAAGGGGCCATGCACACTGAAGCAATATAAAATAAAATGCAGTGAATCAATGCATTTTTCAGCCCTTTCTGTCTTTTAAGAAATATTCAATATTTAAAAGAAGTTCCAAATGTGAATATTCAGCTTTTAAAGCTGAATTATCTTCCAAACCTCAACAAATGGAAAAACTGCTTCAGCACGAACACAAATGGCTCAGCAAGCTAGAGGAGGGGCACCGAGGGTCTCGCATGCAACACTCTGGCTTTGTGCAGGGGATCAACACTGCAAGAATGGTCCTCTACCCACATGGGCCAGGAGGCTCTCCAGAAAAAAAATGATGTGGGAGTACATCACTAAGGCCGTCACTGCTAGCAGTTTCAGCCCACCACCTGACTCCAGTGCCCAAAGAAGCTTCATGGCCTCAGAGGTCAAGGTCAAGGTCAGTGAATGCATCTTCAAAAGCTGTCTCCTACCAACTGCCCCACCAGCCTCACATACTGCTCAATGCACAACCACCAATCACTCACCTACCAACAAGCTGCACCAATGAGGCACATCTCCCATTCCTAGCCTCACCTCACCCCCTTGGAGGAGACGGTGCAGGCCATTCTTGGCAGGGGCATGGTTGAGCCCTTGGCCAGCAGCGGGACTGAAAGGATACAAGATGCGGGTATCCTCATACGTTATCCTCTTTCTGATATGCACCTCTTGCTTTCCTGCCCACACAACTCCACCCTTGTGCCTTCCTCATTTCACACACCCAAGAAATGCAGTCTGCACAGCCAGTGGGTCAACAAGAAGAGGCAGCCTGTCCAGCTAGTGGCACCACACGGATGATTACATCCCGGATAGCCTCTTTTTCTGTGTAGTCATCTTCCCTCTGCAAGCGGATGCTATAAATGTGAAATGGCAGCATAAAGTGCTGGAAGTACCCAGTTGGTCAAGCAGCATGTCAACCTGAGACGCGAACTCTGTTTTTCTCTCCACAAATGTTGTGTGTTCTGCTGAGTATTTGCAGCATATTCTGTCTTCTCAAAGGCCTTCATTTACCATCCGAGCCTTTGCAAGTGTCCAGCAGCACTCCTTTTCACCTCTATTGCAGCAAGCCACCACTTCAGTAAAATAAAAAGAAAGTCCAAACCCATAAATTTAAAAAACTTACCTGACTGATGTGTGCATCCCTTTAAGAGCTGCAGACATCATCACTGTCAGCCTGCTTGTGGTGTGCTTAGGACCCAGCCCTGAGTTCAGCGCTAGGGTCGAATTTCGCGTTGGTGACGTTAAGTAAGCGTTGCATGCTGATTAATGTCACCACCATTTTGTTTTCCAGTGTGCTGCCAGTTACCAACAGCGCAAAGGGGGAGAGGAATATGGCGGCCATTGCTGGACCTGCCACCAGCTGGCGAAAGAGCGGCGGCCGCCATTTTATCGGCATTTCATGGCGCTACAGAGTGGCAGTGAGTACATGAATTTCTAGCCCTAGAACTGTTAGATTTGTTCATATTTAAATACTATTGTACCTCTGTGAACTTTGTTGGTCTTTGTAGTTGGTCCATTGTCCATCTCAGAGTTAAAGGATCAGCAAAACTCTTGAGGTTTGCTGATTTTTTTATGTGAGGTGAGTCTCCTGGAGGGAGTAGTACCTGTTTGAGGTGTAGAAGCAATCATTCCCTTTCAATACATATGCTGATGCTGCTGACATTCATAAGATGCCGACCTATTATCCACAATCATAACCAAAAATTGCATAAGAATCATAAGTGCATCTTGGCCTCAAGATCAAAATCCACAGGTCCTAAAGAAACAATATAAATGAACTAATAAATTGATCCTTACAGCATAAACAAACCTATGAGTGGTTAAGGCAAAAGGTCATCGACCTGAAACATTAACTCTGTTTCTCGCTCCACAGATGCTGCCTGACCTGCTGAGTATTTCCGGCATTTTGGGCCCAAAATTCGGATGTCCTTCCAGAACAGCGCACTCGAGAGGCACGCCTATTTTTTAGCATTAAAAAAGCGCCTAAAACTTACCTCGCGATTCTCCGAGTCCAGCAGGCCTGTTTCACAGACAACGCAGCGCAACACAAGCTGCTGGGGCGGAGATACCACCCTGGGCCAAAAAGAGTGGCAGCAGCTGCGCGCGTGCGCCGGGCAGTCTGCGTGTGTGCGCAGTAGCTCCTGGCCCTCCCAGCGCGTCCTGTCTCCGGGCTGAAGGGGCGTTGCACTGTTCGCCGCCCCTATTCAGGCCGATTGGCCTGCCTGCCTCACCGTCCCTCGCCTTGTCGTCACTGCCCTTGCCTCCTCCGCGGCGGGGCCCGCACAAAATCCTCCACGGTGGCGGGGCCCACCCACCCGAGCCCCTCTTCGGCAGCGGGGCCCACCCGAGCACCTCTTCGGCAGCGGGGCCCACCCGAGCCCCTCTTCGGCAGCGGGGCCCACCCGAGCACCTCTTCGGCAGCGGGGCCCACCCGAGCACCTCTTCGGCAGCGGGGCCCACCCGAGCACCTCTTCGGCAGCGGGGCCCACCCGAGCACCTCTTCGGCAGCGGGGCCCACCCGAGCACCTCTTCGGCAGCGGGGCCCACCCGAGCACCTCTTCGGCAGCGGGGCCCACCCGAGCCCCTCTTCGGCAGCGGGGCCCACCCGAGCCCCTCTTCGGCAGCGGGGCCCACCCGAGCACCTCTTCGGCAGCGGGGCCCACCCGAGCATCTCTTCGGCAGCGGGGCCCACCCGAGCCCCTCTTCGGCAGCGGGGCCCACCCGAGCACCACTTCGGCAGCGGGGCCCACCCGAGCACCTCTTCGGCAGCGGGGCCCACCCGAGCACCTCTTCGGCAGCGGGGCCCACCCGAGCACCTCTTCGGCAGCGGGGCCCACCCGAGCACCTCTTCGGCAGCGGGGCCCACCCGAGCACCTCTTCGGCAGCGGGGCCCACCCGAGCACCTCTTCGGCAGCGGGGCCCACCCGAGCACCTCTTCGGCAGCGGGGCCCACCCGAGCACCTCTTCGGCAGCGGGGCCCACCCGAGCATCTCTTCGGCAGCGGGGCCCACCCGAGCATCTCTTCGGCAGCAGGGCCCACCCGAGCATCTCTTCGGCAGCGGGGCCCACCCGAGCACCTCTTCGGCAGCGGGGCCCACTCGAGCACCTCTTCGGCAGCGGGGCCCACCCGAGCACCTCTTCGGCAGCGGGGCCCACCCGAGCATCTCTTCGGCAGCGGGGCCCACCCGAGCACCTCTTCGGCAGCGGGGCCCACCCGAGCATCTCTTCGGCAGCGGGGCCCACCCGAGCACCTCTTCGGCAGCGGGGCCCACCCGAGCACCTCTTCGGCTGCGGGGCCCACCCGAACTGCACCTCTTCGGTGGCAGGCCCCGCCCGAACTGCACCTCTTCGGTGGCAGGCCCCGCCCGAACTGCACCTCTTCGGTGGCAGGCCCCGCCCGAACTGCACCTCTTCGGTGGCAGGGCCCACCCAAACTACTCCCCGGTGGCCGGCCCCGCCTGAACACCGACCAGCTCTTCGGCAGGCTATTGGAGGACTCCCGGTGCTGGTGAGTAAAAACTTTAAATTTTTTATTTATTGATTGCTTTTTAATTTTTTTAATTTTTTAATAATTCTTTTTGATTGAATGATTGATTCATTGGTTGATTTATTGATTTATTTATCATTTATTATTGATGATGGCTCTTTATTGGTAAAAGTGCTTTGTAAACTCCCCTAACTTCCCTTGCCCCGCCCCATCTCTCGCTACCTAATTTCTAAAGTGTCAATAAGGTTTTTCTGAGTGTACAAAAATCGACACTTACTCCGTTCTAAGTTAGTTTCAAGTAACTTTTCACTGCGTAAACTTGCAAAACAGACATAAGTGGCTGGTAACACCCCCTTTTGAAAAAAAACTGTACTAAAACGAAAATATTCTAACTAACCAGAATTGGAGCAAACTAAATGCGGCGAATTGCGATTTCTAAGATACTCCATATTAAATGAGTTGCTCAAAAAAAATAGGAGCAACTTGAGCCAAAACGTGGGCCCATGGTGTTTTTATTTCAGATTTCCAGCATCTGCAGTATGTTGCTGTTCTATGAGTGGAAGGCAATAAAAAGGGTATAGTTGAAAGGCAGTGTTATTTAGCGTTCTGAAATACTGAAATAGATGCCTCTTAACCACATTTACATGAACCCACTTGTTTTCCGGACTCGTCAAAAAAAGAACTTTAGAAAACAATAGAAAAAATGCAATTTTCACAGCCACACCCACTTCTCCAAGATCGCTTTGCATATTACAAGTAAACTGCACTAGTCTGAACAACATTAATCTGTGTACACAAACTGTATCAATCATAAAACACTAAAACACAAATAACCAATGTTACATCTCTAGTTTCTCCAATACCCTTTTCTTACATAAATAGCTTGACAATATTTTCCATAAATAAACTGCATTTTCTATGACTGAAAACCTTATTCTCTGAGTTCACACTTCAGATTAAACATATTGGGCCGGATTTTCGGCTTTTTCGGCAAAAACGGCAGCGATACAAGAAACTTACCGTTTTCGCTGCACTACCATTTTTAGGCCGAACTTTCGGCCTTTATGTCTGATGTTGCACAAGCATTCACGGCACAAAACGCGAGCTTCGGCAACTTTAGTCCGAGGCCGGGAGTGCTGTAAGAGAGGCCTTGGGAGGGGGGGGGGGGAGGGGAATTCAAAAGAACATTCCAAAAACATTTACAAGACCTTTAACTATCTAATCGCTGCAAAAAAAAATTTAATAAAAACTTTAACTTACTTTTTTTTTTTAACAGGTTTTCATACTTACCACTGCTGGCAGGGCTGCACCAACAGGTTTGGCCTGTCGCTATTTGGGGTGCGGTGTACGGGTCAGGTGAGTGCTGAAACTCAGATGCAAAGGCAATCCGAGTCATTGCATGCCGTCACACCTCTCTCCGGCGGTACTTGGAAAAGCTGCCGCAAACAGGTACCCGAGAATCCCACCCAGGCTTTGCGATCGAAAATCCAGCCCATTTGCTTTATCATTATGCTAAAACAGTTATTTCCATGTCATGACTCACCAATTTTGTTTTGGTTTGGCTTCAGAATTACAAAAGCATTTGGATTTATCAACCATTAATGCAGTAATGATCATATTCGCATCACAAGGTTCTTTATTGGCCTCAAAGAAACAGATAATTTTTCACCTAGTTGCTTGTGACAGTTTTGCAGTGAGCTTGTTACAAGCAGAACACTACTTTAGAAGTTAAATCTCCACGACTTCAGCAGTTCCTCAAATCATCATTAATTAACAGAGAAGGTTTTCTGTCGAAGACCGCTTGTAAACGTTAATGCTTATTTACATTGTGAAACAAAGAGTGTTGAAGTGTTCCAAGTCATGAAAATTCCAAATGAGCTACTGAAGGGGGGCAAGAAAATCAGCGAAGGCTCCTGATTGCTAGTCAGTAATCCCTGCTGGAAATTGTGCATACGTAGTAAGGAGAGGATTAAGGTTAGATGGAATACTCCATCCTCTATGATTAAATAGGTTAACACATGAAAAAAGGCTAGTTGGGCAAGCAGCCAGGGGATTACCAGCACCTGCCAATCCATGCTGCACTGTGAAACATTATTTCAGAAGAGAATGTAAGAAGGAAATTGAAAATAAAAACATATTGAACTCTACAACGATCCATTGAAGTATTTTTAGAAGGCAGAATTTGTTGCAGCAAAATCTAATGGCAACATGGTTCTAGTTTAATATTGTTATGCAGCATTCATCAGAAAAAAAGTTAATTTGCAACCTGTGGCACCACATAAAATAACTTTAAAGCCCAATATTTTGAATGTTGTTGATATGGCAGCTCTGGTTGATTTCTATGATCATTTACAGCAATCCAGGCAATCATCAATAACTTATCTCCTCGGCCTTATTAAAAGTAATTAAAAAGACAAATTGAAGAAAACCCTCAATACACTATCATCCATCAATTCACAAATGGATATGTTATGAGATTAACAAGTTCTTACATGACAACATTGTCCAGCATCACAAGTTTTCAGCAATGATATTCGAGTGCATTGTCCAAGTTTTCAGTCTTACGTTTCATAGAATCTTAGAAATGTACAGTACAGAAGGAGGCCATTGTGTCCGTGCAGGCTGAAAAAGAGTTATCCAGCCTAATCCCACTTTCCAGCTCTTGGTTCATAGCCTCACAGGTGACGGCACTTCAAGTGCATATCCAAGAATTTTTTGTGAGATGTAATGCAGGGAGCCCTTTCCACTTTTCAAATAGCAGTTGTAAATTGTGGTCCTCACTGAGAACCATACGATCTAAGAAAAGGTCAGTTGTATTAAGAAATTATCATAGTATTCATACTTGTGGAGTTTTTTGCAAAGCTACTTTCAAGAAAGGCATAAAGGGGACGATTTCAACCCGACCTGCCTGCCAGAAGCTTAATGGATGGAAAGTTAAGCTCGCTCAAGTTACTTACCTGCCCTGGAGCCAGTAGGAACTAAAAGGTTTTTTTTTCAATTTTCTTTATGGAGTCAAGAGGAGTGGTAATTTGCACTCCCTCTCCCCTCTTTCCCCCCCCCCCCCCCGCCCCCCTCCCCAAATTGTGGTACCACCGCAAGACGGTCTGGCAGCCGATCCTGCCACTCACCGGCTGTTGACAGGTGATGGAACAGCTCGGAAGTAGGTCGGCAGGATTTAACTGAGGCTCAGGAGTTAAAATGCCCCGGAGCTCATTTCTGGAGCAGTGGGTGAGTTTCTAAGTTACAACACTGCTCACCTGTCGAAAACCGTGGTACAGTTAAAATCGTGCCAAAGTATAAAATATAACGATCAGTCACCATTTGTAAAGAAAAAGACAAGTTATTGTTCCGGGCATAACCCTTTATCAGCATTGAATTCTATCGATATGTTTTGCATTAGGTAATGGATGAATGGATGGATGAATGAATGTTTTTTCTGCTTATACTACCAAACTACAGATATACCTATACTAAAGAATTCATATTGGGAACAAAACTGAGGACAAGTATATCTGTTACAAGTTATAAATCTTGTCAAAAAGGCCCGAACAATTTCCACGATTGCTTTAACTCACTGTTTATGGACTGTAAAAGTCCTGTGGAATCCAGGTCAGTACTATTATCCAAGCAAGTTTCTTTTCTGCACCATGAGTTTACACTAATTAGATGCACCAATAATAGAGCCTTGAATACTGGCTCTGTAATGGAACATTCATCATTATGAAATACAGTGTCTGTTTTATCCCACTGCACGAATATTTTCCCTGATTGTTCGGCCTCTGCGCCTCAACAACAAAGGAATCACATTCTTTGAAACAAGCCAGTACTGCATACAGAAATGCTCTCAAAAGTAGATAGCACTTTTGAAAGGCAATTCTAGGTTGAGAATAACACTATTAGTGGATCTTTTTGCAAAAAAAGTAGTGAGAGTAACAGTTGGATGTCTGTACATAAAACTTTCCAACAGGAAGGCAAATGGAATGCTGGCCTTTATTGTAAAGGGAATGGAGTATAAAGTCCTGCTACAACTGTACAGGGCATTGGTGAGACCACACCTAGAGTACTGCTTACAGTATTGGTCTCCTTATTTAAGGAAGGATATACTTGCATTGAAGCAGTTCAAAGAAGGTTCACAAGATTGATTGCTGGATGAAAGGGTTGTCATGTGAATAAAGGTTGAGCAGGTTGGGCCGAAACTCCTTGGAGTCGAGAAGAATAAGAGGTGATCTTATTGAAATATATAAGATTCTGAGAGGGCTTGGCAGAGTAGATGCAGAGAGGATGTTTCCCCTCAATTTAGAACTAGAGGGCATAGTTTCTGAATAAGGATTCGCCCATTTAAAACAGAAATGAGGAGGAATTCCTTCTCAGAGGGACGTGAATCTTTGGAATTCTCTACCCAGGGAGTCTTTCAATATATTTAAGGTGGCGATAGATAAATTTTTGTATGATAAGGGAGTCAAGGGTTAGGGGGAGTGGGCAGGGAAGTGGAATTGAGGCCAGAATCAGATCAGCCATGATCTTATTGAATGATGGAGCAGGCTCGAGGGGCCAAATGGCCTACTCCTGCTCCTATTTCTTATATTCTTATGTAGTGATGGTAATTATTCAAGATATATTCAACCAAAATGGATACTTTGGCAGTCATCCTGCTTTGTATTGCAACAGTTAGATTCATTTGAATAAGACGAGTTACTGGAGCATACTTTTACAACTATTCTGAAAGATGGTGGCATTTTCAAGACAATTGAAAGAGGTGGTGACGGTGCGGAAAGCACTCACCACTTGGTCGGCGCAGAGTTGCCGACAGCCACGACATTGCCCTCATTTATTTTTGGGGCAGTGGACGTTCCCGCCCCGCCGGTGTTCCCGTCCCGTCGACCCCTAACCGACCGGTAGCGACTCCCTTTTCGCCCCATGTGGGAAATTGTCCCAAGGGAGCAGAGGGGTCGCCGCTCAGTGCCCTCCTGACAGCTTTCCCCTGCGGGAAGCTGCCTGTGGCTGGGTGGTGCATCCGCCCTTAAAGGGGAGGGTGCACTGCCGCCATTTTATTTTAATTGTCGAGCCGACTCTGAGGTCAGCCCGACAATAGCGGCCATGGGTTCGGCCGGGCCACCAACAGGCAGCCTGGCACCCCCTCTTGGGTGCTGGGCCGCTGGCCTGGCCGAAACCATCCCTGGTGGCCCAGTGGGTGCCACTTACGTGGCTGCAAAGTTCACAGCAGCCCTCCACTTTAACTGAAGGGGAGGGATGTCGCTATGCATCAATGCGACGCGGGGTGTCCATGCTACACTGACGTCAGTGCGATGCTGATGACACTGACCGACGTCCACTCCACTCCACACCAACTTCTGTCCCGAACACCACACGGAATAATTTTGTTTCCCCCAAAGAGCTCAATTTTGTTCCATTCTCCGCCCCATGGATTGGGGCAGAGAAAAATCTTTAAAGTAAACAGTTGCCCCCTTTCAGTCGGGGGGCAATTTCGGCCCCAGTGACTTTGACATGCAGGAAGACATGTCAGAGCATTTTACAACAAGGAGGAAGAGGATGCATTGGGCACCAAGGATGGGGAAATGGAAAAAAAACTGCACAGAACTGGCAACTGAAGATACGGGCTGGAAATTTCCTCGGAGCTGCTCGCTCTCCGCCACCATAAAAGCAGAGCAGGGCAGAATTGCTAAATAATACATTTAGGGGTACTTTTTTCCATGGGCAGAAAGTGACAGTAAAGGGGCTAAAGGCAGCGATGGGGTGTGTACAGTTATGGAAATAAGGAATTGTCAGAGACAGTTCTTCTAATGACAGACTATGGAGGTCTTGAGAGCACATGTGATAAGATTAAAGGGATGGGCATGAGTGTGGTGGTTAATGTCGAGGGTGAGTTTGAGAGTGATAAGCTGGGTTATGAAGTTGGTGGAGTCATGCGAGGGTGAATGAGTGAATATTGAGAATGGCAAGGATGTGGAAATGTTTAGTGCAAAGGCAGAAGCTGAAAAGGAAATGGATTTTGTTGAAGAAATTGGCCAGTGCACGATGCAGTAGACAAGAAGGATCTCAAAGCAGAGATGAGGATAGAGGGTGAGGTGATTGAACATGTTGAAAAAATAGAGGAAAAGGCTAAGTTAGGATCTCAATACGACTGCCACACTGCCACCGTGGTGGTTCAGGTGGGAGACGTGATGCAACAAAATCAGGCAGGTTACCTTGGTGATGAGGAAAGAGCCAGGTTTCATTAAGGGCTTGGATGTCACAATACCCCTCGAGAAGTGGTCATGGATAGGTGGGCATCATTCACGAGTGAGTGAACAATCTGCAGGGCAATCTGGATGGTAAAGATGCCAGAGAATAGATAGACAGGATGGGGATGACTTGGGGAAATTTATTGAGGGGCATGAAATGGGGTCAAAATGATGGAGGATGGGATATGGAGGACGTTTAGGTGATTACCTCCAGGGAAGTGAGATGGGTGGGAAGGCGTCATGCAACTTCCAGCATGATCAGCCATGATCATATTGAATGGTGGTGCCCATTCCTGCTTTTTCTCCATACCCCTTAATCCCTTTAGACTTAAGGGCCACATCTAACTCCCTTTTAAATATATCTAACGAATTGGCCTCAACAACTTTCTGTGGTAGAGAATTCCACAGGTTCACAATTCTCTAAGTGAAGAAGTTTCTCCTCATCTCGGTCCTAAATGGCTTACCTCTTATCCTTAGACTGTGACCCCTGGTTCTAGACTTCCCCAACATCGGGAACATTCTTCCTGCATCTAACCTGTCCAATCCTGTCAGAATTTTATATGTTTCTATGAGATCCTCTCTCATTCCTCTAAGTTCCAGTGAATATAAGCCTTGGTCGATCCAGTCTTTCTTCATATGTCAGTCCTGCCATCCCGAGAATCAGTCTGGTGAACCTTCGCTGCACTCCCTCAATAGGAAGTGTTATGTTCAGAATAAATCCACAGGACTATATCGCAAGCTCAAACTGTTGTGACCTTGGTATCTTTATTAAGACTCTAGAGTGAGAAAGCAGCATGGTGAATCACCTTTTATACCTGCTTGCCCCAGGGCGCACAAGTGACCCTTACATCTCCCACAGCAAGTCTTATATTTGGGTAAGGTCTACATACATACATACATACATACCATCACTCCCTCCCAAAGTCTTATTGTGCAAGTTATTGCAAGTTGAGGCAATCTGGTGCCCTCCCACCCCCGCCCCCGGGTCGATTGCCTGGGTTGAAGTCCTGAGATGGTGGGTTCATCCTTGTGGTTGATGACGCAGTTGATCATGTTAGTGGGTCACTGGGGGCCAGGTCCTTTTAGTGTGGTTCCTGGATATCTGTCATTCGTAGTTTGGTCTTGTCCAACTGCTTTACTCGTCAGCCCGATACATGGTTTCACAATCAAATGCTCCGCTTTCATCACATACCCTCCATTCCACCCCCCTTGGCTAATACGGTGGTAGCGGCCCGACTGGGGCCCTGAACATGGTCTACATCACTTATTCTGACGTCGAGTGGAGGAGCCGTACACTTATGGTGCATTCTTTGCTGATGGCATACGGAAGGCTCGGTTCTGAGTGATTCAGTCTGGTGATTGTGTAACACCCAGGATAGCCGGGTCTGTAGGGAGTCGACCGTGGCATGCGTGGTGCTAGGTTTAGTGATTTGGGCGCTGACCCTGAGGTCTGGCAAGCCCAGGATGGCCGCAATAGCCTTGAGACTTTCAGTAGCGGCGGGAGGCCTAATGGTCCCCGTGGACATTGGGCCGTAGTATGGGGGCCCCAGACCACCGACTGTGCGTAGCCGCCCTGCCTTACTTTGCAACATTGGGATGGGTTTATCATCTCTTTGGCGGATAGGTTCCCGTCTAGCAGTTTACTTTTGGCAGGCGGTAACATGGATCCTGGCTGGTCCAAGTCCTAAGCTGGGGGGCGTTACGGTTGAACCCTCACTTTCAAACACTTCCACGACCGCGAGTGGGTCTGCAGGCTGCGCCGTTTCCACCCCGGGGATGGGCAATGGTGGCCAACTGAGAGCATAGATGCTGCTCTCTGTGCCTGGCCCGTGGCAGATCATGCTACAGTGCATAGACAGTGTTGGACATTCTCAAAACAACGCATCGATAATGGTGTCTCTGCTCTCCCAAGCTTGTGGGATGAGCAGCTTGTCTGACTCGAGCACATGTTGGGACACTCTTTGGTATGTCTCTTTAGTCCCGTGAACACAGGCTGCTGCCTTGTTTAACTTATTTGATACATGTTCAATCGTTTGGGGCTCGCCCGCTACTTTTGCTTGCTACACAACACTCCCGACCCCGTGCGGTAACAGCTCACTTGCTACGAATACTTTGTTGGATACATATACGACTGGGTGGTGTTCGCCCGCTACTTTGGCTTGTTGTAAGATACATCATTGGCTGTGAAAGACCGCTCGCACGGGTTACATGGTGCACACAATTTATTTGAGCGTTGTACATAAGAACATAAGAATTAGGAACAGGAGTAGGCCATCTAGCCCCTCAAGCCTGCTCCGCCATTCAAAAAGATCATAGCTGATCTGGCCGTGGACTCAGCTCCACTTACCCGCCCGCTCCCCATAACCCTTAATTCCCTTATTGGTTAAAAATCTATCTATCTGTGATTTGAATACATTCAATGAGCTAGCCTCAACTGCTTCCTTGGGCAGAGAATTCCACAGATTCACAACCCTCTGGGAGAAGAAATTCCTTCTCAACTCGGTTTTAAATTGTCTCCCCCGTATTTTGAGGCTGTGCCCCCTAGTTCTAGTCTCCCTGACCAGTGGAAACAACCTCTCTGCCTCTATCTTGTCTATCCCTTTCATTATTTTAAATGTTTCTATAAGATCACCCCTCATTCTTCTGAACTCCAACGAGTAAAGACCCAGTCGACTCAATCTATCATCATAAGGTAACCCCCTCATCTCCGGAATCAGCCGAGTGAATCGTCTCTGTACCCTCTCCAAAGCCAGTATATCCTTCCTTAAGTAAGGTGACCAAAACTGCACGCAGTACTCCAGATGCGGCCTCACCAATACCCTATACAGTTGCAGCAGGACCTCCCTGCTTTTGTACTCCATCCCTCTCGCAATGAAAGGGATGGCCTTTACCGCATTCGCCCCTTTACCTTTGCCCCAAACCCAGTCATCTTCCTTGCGGAGCGACACATTCCTCTGTTCCGTTGTGGCAACCTTCCGTGGTCTGGACGCTCTCTCGTCCCGTGGCCTGGACACTCATCCCGTGGTCTATACGCTTTCTCGTCCCATGGTCTGGCCGTCCTCTCGTCCGTGTCCGTGATGCCAACTGCCGTGATCTTCCTCCCCAGGTATTTTGCCTCTGGAAGACGCATTCGGATCATTTCAGCCGGAGTCCCACTCCACATGGTCGACCTGGAGCCTCTTCCATCCTCGCAAAGGGGTCATCGGCTTCGGGTGGGTAGCGCGCCTATACCGCTGCTCGGTTAAACTTTACCTCCTCGTGGTTGTGATGAGCGGCCTATGCCTTCGGGATCTGCACTTCGATGCCTGGTTCAGCTGAAGGTGGGGATTTGCTCGGCCTTTGGGAAAGGGAGGCTTCGTTCGCCGGAGAAGGTACACAGAGGTCTTCCCAGTTCCATCGAATCTTCCCCATCCACCACCTGCCAAAGAAGCGTTGGCCCATCACCTGAAACAATCCACAGTGGTAAATCGTGCACTGCTCCCTCATGGAATACTCTTATGTCGGCACTACCAATAACTGGTATCAGTTCCTTGGTGTAGGTGTGCAGCTTTGCCGAAATCGGGATCAGCTTGGGTCGCTTGGCTTCGTTGCTCCACAGCCTCTCAAATGCCTTCTGGCTCATGACTGATTGACTCGCCGCCGTGTCTAGTTCCATGGAAACTGGAGTGCCGTTAAGTTCAACTTTTAACATTATCGAAGGGCTTTTGGTGGTGAAGGTGTGTTTACCATATACTTCCTCTTCATCCTCAGATTCAGTTGCCTCTCCTGCTCGTTCATCGTAATCCTCGCTGGATCGATCGTCCTCTCCTAACTCTGCCACGTGGCAAGTCAGAGATCGTTTGCACATTCGCTGGAGGTGCCCCATTGTTCCACAGCCCTTGCACACATAGGGCTTGAATCGACATTGATGAGCTCTATGGCTGCTCCCGCAGCGCCAACATGATGCTAATTGATATGCATTCACGCCCCACGGCGGACTCTGAGTCACTCTCGGCCTAGGCCTGGTCTCTGCAATCGGGTGGGCCCTGCCATGTGCCATTCTGCCTGCCGCAAACATTATTTTGTGCACGGTGCTCACCGGTGAGCTTCAATTCTGGGAAGATATCTGTTTCATGTTATCACTCGTGGATATGAAGGCTTGAGCTATCGTGATGGCCTTGCTCAGATCGAGGGATTCGGCAGACAGCAGTTTGCGAAGCACGAAAAAGTCCCGCAACGTTTCCCCCAAGGATCCTGCAAAGTCGCACTGCCCCGCAAGGCGTCTTAGGTCGGCAACAAAACTCGCCACGTCCTGACCCTCGGAGCGACGGTGCGTGTAAAAGCGGTACCTGACCATCAGGATGCTCTCCTTTGGCTTGAGATGTTCCTTAGCCAGCATACACAGCTCTGCGTAAGATTTGTCCGTTATTTTGAACGGTGCCAGCAAATTTTTTAGGAGGCCATATACCGATGACTTATATACGGTGAGGAGAATCACCCTGCATTTGGCCGCCGTCTCAGCCTTGTCCAATTCGTTGGCCACGAAGCACTGGTCGAGGCGCTCAATGAAGGCTTCCCAATCAACACCCTCAACAAATCTCTCAAGAATACCAACAGCAGCCATTACCGTGTGAAAGTTCGCGATCCGTTACTCATCGCCAATTTGTTATGTTCAGAATAAATCCACAGGACTATATCGCAAGCTCAAACTGTTGTGACTTTGGTCTCTTTATTCAGACTCCAGAGTGAGGAAGCAGCATGGTGAATCACCTTTTATACCTGCTTGTCCCAGGGTGCACAGGTGACCCTTAGGTCTCCCACAGGTGTGTCCTCTGGTGGCAAGTCTTACATTTAGGTAAGGTCTACATACATACATAACGGCAAGAATGTCCTTCCTCAGATTAGGAGACCAAAACTGTACACAATATTCAAGAACTGGCCTCACCAAGGTCCTGTACAACTGCAACAAGACCTCTCGCTATGAAGGCCAAAATGCCACTTGCCTTCTTCACCACCTACTATATCTGCATGCCAACTTTCAATGACTGATGTACCATGACACCCAGGTCTCGTTGCACTTCCCCTTTTCCTAATCTGCCACCATTCAGATAATATTCTGCCTTCCTGTTTTTGCCACCAAAGTGGATAACCTCACATTTATCTACATTAGACTGCATCTGCCATGCATTTGCCCACTCACCTAACCTGTCCAAGTCACCCTGCAGCCTCTGAGCATCCTCCTCACAGCTCGCACTGCCACTCAGCTTAGTGTCATCTGCAAACTTGGAGATATTACATTCAATTCCTTCGTCTAAATCATTAATGTATATTGTAAATAGCTGGGGTCCCAGCACTGAACCTTGCGGTACCCCACTAGTCACTGCCTGCCATTCTGAAAAGGACCCATTTATTCCTATTCTTTGCTTCCTGTCTGCCAACCAGTTCTCCATCCACGTCAATACATTATCCCCAATACCATGTGCTTTAATTTTGCACACTAATCTCTTGAGTGGGATCTTGTCAAATGCCTTTTGAAAGTCCAAATACACCACCATCCACTGGTTCTCCCTTGTCCACTATATTTGTTACATCCTCAAAAAATTCAAGATTTGTCAAGCATGATTTCCCTTTCATTAATCCATGCTGACTTGGACCGATCCTGTCACTGCTTTCCAAATGTGCTGCTATTTCATCTTTAATAATTGATTCCAACATTTTCCTTATTACTGATGTCAGGCTAACCAATCTATAATTACCCGTTTTCTCTCTCCCTCCTTTTTTAAAAAGTGGGGTTACATTCGCTCCCCTCCAGTCCATAGGAACTGATCCAGAGTCGATAGAGTGTTGGAAAATGATCACCAATGCATCCACTATTTCTGGGGCCACTTCCTTAAGTACTCTGGGATGCAGACCATCAGGCCCCCGGGGATTTATTGGCCTTCAATCCCATCAATTTCCCTAACACAATTTCACGCCTAATAAGGATTTCCTTCAGTTCCTCCTTCTCACTAGACTCTCAGTCCCCTAGTATTTGCGAAAGGTTATTTGTGTCTTCCTTTCTGAAGACAGAACCAAAGTACTTGTTCAACTGGTCTGCCATTTCTTTGTTCCCCATTATAAATTCACCTGAATCTGACTACATGGGACCTACGTTTGTCTTCACTAATCTTTTTCTCTTCACATTTCTATAGAAGCTTTTGCAGTCAGTTTTTATGTTTCCAGCAAGCTTCCTCTCATACTCTATTTTCCCCCTCCTAATTAAACCCTTAGTCCTCCTCTGTTGAATTCTAAATTTCTCCCAGTCCTCAGGTTTGCTGCTTTGTCTGGCCAATTTATGTGCCTCTTCCTTGGATCTAACACTATCTTAATTTCCCTTGTTAGCCACAGTTGAGCCACCTTCCCCATTTTATTTTTACTCCAGACAGGGATGTACAATTGTTGAAGTTCATCCATGTGATCTTTAAATGTTTGCCATTGCCTATCCACCGTCAACCCTTTAAGTATCATTCGCCAGTCTATTCTAGCCAATTCACGTCTCATACCATCGAAGTTACCTTTCCTTAAGTTCAGAACCATAGTCTCTGAATTAACTGTGTCACTCTCCATCTTAATAAAAAATTCTACCATATTATGGTCACTCTTCCCCAAGGGGCCTCGCACAACAAGATTGCTAATTAGTCCTTTCTCATTACACATCACCCAGTCTCGGATGGCCAGCACTCTAGTTGGTTCCTCGACATATTGGTCTAGAAAACCATCTCTAATACACTCCAGGAAATCCTCCTCCACTGCATTGCTACCAGTTAGGTTAGCCCAATCTATATGTAGATTTAAGTCGCCCATGATAACTGCGGTACCTTTATTGCACACATCCCTAATTTCCTGTTTCATGCTGTCCCCAACCTCATTACTACTGATTGGTGATCTGTACACAACTCCCGCTAGCATTTTCTGTCCTTTGGTATTCCGTAGCTCCACCCATACCGATTCCACATCATCCAAGCTCATGTCCTTCCTTACGATTGCATTAGTTTCCTCTTTAATCAGCAACACTACCCCACCTCCTTTTCCTTTCTGTCTATCCTTCCTGAATGTTGAATACCCCTGGATATTGAGTTCCCAGCTTTGGTCACCCTGGAGCCATGTCTCCGTGATGCCAATTATATCATATTCGTTAATTGCTGCCTGTGCAGTTAATTCGTCCATCTTATTACAAATACTCCTCGCATTGAGGCACAGAGCCTTCAGGCTTGTCTTTTTAACACACTTCGCCCCTTTAGAATTTTGCTGTTTTTAAGGAGTGCCTAAGGCAAGACGAAAGAGAGATAGAGAGGCGGAGAAGTTTAGGGAGGGAATTCCAAAGCATAGGGCCTTGGCAACCGAAAGCATGGCCGCCAATGGTTGAGCAATTATAATCAGGGATGCTCACGAAGGCAGAATTAGAGGAGTGCAGATATCTCAGAGGGTTGTGGGATTGGAGGAGATTAGAGATAGGGAGTGATGAGAACATGGAGGGATTAGAAAACGAGGATGAGAATTTTACAATTGAGGCATTGCTTAACCGGGAGTCAATGTAGGTCAGCGAGCACAGAAGTGATGGGTGAGTGGGACTTGGTGTGAGTTAGGACACTGGTAGCAGAGTTTTGGATGACCTCAAGTTCACGTAGGGTAGAATGTGGAGGGCCAGCTCAGAATGCATTGGAATAGTCAAGTCTAGAAGTAACAAAGGCATGGATAAGGGTTGCAGCACCAGATGAGCTGAGGCATGTGCGTAGTCGGGCGATTTTACCGAGGTGGAAATAGGCGGTCTTAGTTATGCTGCAGATATGTGGTTGGAAGCTCATTTCAGTGTCAAGACACCAAGATTACAAATAATCTGGTTCAGCCTGACACAGTTGCCAGGGAACAAACTTCGTGGGGGGGGACCGAAGACAATCACTTCAGTCTTTCCAATATTTAGTTCGAGAAAATTTCTGCTCATCCAGTCTGGCAATTTGGAGTCAGTGGAGGGGTCAAGAGAAGTGGTAGTCAAGTAAGAGGTGGGTGTTGTCAGCTTACATGTGGAAACTGACACTCTGTTTTCAGATGAAGGTACCATGGTGAGCCTGACAGAGACCAACAAGCTTGAGGCAGAAGGCAGTTTTGAAATGGAGCAGAAGGGGAAGTACTTAATATAGAGGAGAGAGTGGAATTTGGGCAAGGAGAAGTGTTTGGTGGCTGAAGGGTATGAGGATGTGTGGTGTTTGTTGGGGAAAGTTACTTCTGAAATATTCTCTTAATCACATGAGGTTGATGGCTATATTTCAGTAATTTATACAAATTATTTCACTTAAGTGTATACCTGTTTTAGTTTAAAGTTTTTCCTTTTGTTCTTCTTTCTTCAGCACCTTAGCGCTCTGCACCACTGACCGTTTCTGACCAAATGAGCAGGCAAATTATCTTCACCGAAGCTGTCAATACAATTCTGCAATGTGCCATTAAGAGGTATTCAAGAGCAATCTTATGCAACTTGTTCTCTGTTTCATTCCCCTTGCTTCAGAAAAAAACTCACCATGTGGCTAATTATCGGCATAAACACGCACATCCACGACTGTGCATTGTACAGGGACATAAAGGATCAGCTCACCGAGTTGCTGGGTATAATTTTCTGCTTCTCATTCATTTCTCCAATTATGTGTTCTATTAAATAACAATGCAGCTAATATTTAATACCCTGTAGTGTATATTTTTACAATCCATACAGAAAACACGCACCTTGGCAGCTGATTAATAACTACATCCTCACGGTTGTAAGTGTTTTTCTGTTGAAGTGCTGAACAGTTAATACCTCAGTATTTACCAGCTACTAAAGTGCAGCAAATATAATTTGTCTCATTTCTAAGTTTTTAAAGATGTTGTAAACTTCTCAGCTCTAACCATAAAATGGTATCCATCTGTCCTCCCCTTTCTATTTGGGACACTTTGCTACTGAGAAAATTCCTTCAAATTAGTGTTTCTACTACAATGCATTTGATGTGCTCTTCTCAAAAGAAGAATGCCAGCCTCTCAATAATTAATTAACCACATTTTATTCAATCCCTTGTCTGCGCTGAGTTAACTAATCCCAAATGTGGCAACAGTAGGACACTATAATTGTTGTCAGTGTCCCGGTGCTGGATTGCGTCTGTGGACAGATTGGAAGAAATCAGCCAGGGTTTTCGTTTATCCTTATCATTCAGTGACCCCTGCTGGAAGGTGTGAATACGTGGATGTCGGAGGAGAACAGAATTGGACTCAGCTGCAAGGCCACCCACAGTCAAATGGACTAGCAACATTCATTGTCAATGTTTTATGGTCACGAATATTCACTTTGGAGGGAAGGTGGTACCCAAGGAACTGTGCATCAGCATAAGTCAGTGTCTTCACAAGAAAAAAAACAATCCAGGATGAAAGAGCAGGTGGTAATAGTAAATGGGGAAACCTTTGTCTGAGAGGGAGTGGAGTTCTATTTCTTTCACTATTATATTTGTTGATGGCATAAATCTGTATGGAAGATAACTAGTGTAAGAAAAATTGATACCATTCAAAAATAACTAGAGCAGTTACATAGACATATAATAGCAGCTGAGTATTTATGTAAAATAATACATGGTGGACTAGAAACCGAAAACTTATGTGCACAACGATTGAGTATTGTTTTGAAATACACCAACAGATAACCAATTCTTGGATACCTCATTAAGTACCATCTTTTATAAGGAGAACACCATTAATATTTTTCTTTAAATAAATGCCACCTATTTTAAAAACAAAAGCAAAATACTGCGGATGCTGAATATGAAATAAAAACAGAAAATGCTGAAAATACTCAGCAAGTCAGGCAGCATCTGTGGAGGGAGAAAGAGTTAACATTCCTCTCTCCACAGATTCAGGTGTGGTGCCAGAGGACTGGTGGACTGCTAATGTGATACCTTTGTTTAAGAAGGGAGAAAGGGAATAGACCGAGTAATTACAGGCCAGTCAGCCTAACCTCAGTGTTGGGAAAATTATTGGAAAAAATCCTGAAGGACAGGATAAATCTTCAATTCAAAAGACTCTGATTAATCAAGGACAGTCAGCACGGATTTGTCAAGGGAAGGTCGTGTCTGACTAACCTGATTGAATTTTTCGAGGAGGTAACCAGGAGGGCCGCTGAGGGCAAAGTGTATATGTATTTTAGCAAAGCTTTTGATAAGGTCCCACATGGCAGACTGGTCACGAAAGTAAAAGGGTAAAGTGACAAGTTGTATCCAAAATTGGCTCAGAGGCAGGAAGCAAAGGGTAATGGTTGATGGGTGTTTTTGTGACTGGAAGGATGGTTCCAGTGGTGTTCCACAGGGCTCAGTACTGGGTCCCTTGCTTTTTGTGACATCAATGATCTAAACTTGAATATAGGGGGTATGATTAAGAAGCTTGCAGATGAAATTGGCTGTGTGAAATTGATAATGAAGAAGAAAGCTGCAGACTGCAGGAAGATATCAATCAACTGGCCAGGTGGGCAGAACAGTGATTTATGAGGAAAGGTTGAGCAGGTTGGGCCTCTAATCATTGGAATTCAGAAGAATGAGAGGTGATCTTATCGAAACGTATAAGATTATGAGGGGGCTTGACAAAGTGGATGCAGAGAGGATGTTTCCACTGATGAGGGAGACTAGAACTAGAGGGCATGATCTTAGAATAAGGGGTCGCCCATTTAAAACATAGATGAGGAGGAATTTCTTCTTTCAGAGGGTTGTAAATCTGTGGAATTCTCTGCCTCAGAGAGCTGTGGAAGCTGGGACATTGAATAAATTTAAGACAGAAATAGACAGTTTCTTAAACGATAAGGGGATAAGGGGTTATGGGGAGCGGGCGGGGAAGTGGAACTGAGACCATGATCAGATCAGCCATGATCTTATTGAATGGCGGAGCAGGCTCGAGGGGCCATATGGCCTACTCCTGTTCGTATTTGTTATGTTCTTATGTTCTAAAATGGAATTTAATCCAGAGAAGTGTGAAGTAATGCATTTGGGGAGGGCTAACAAGGCAAGGGAATACACATTAAATGGTAGGACACTGAGAAGTGTAGAGGAACAAAGGGACCTTGGAGTGCATGTTCACAGATCCCTGAAAGTAGCAAGCCAGGTAGATAACGTGGTTAAGAAGGCATACGGAATGCTTGCCTTTATTAGCCGAGGCATAGAATACAAGAGCAGGGGGGTTGTGCTTGAACTATAAAACACTGGTTAGACCACAGCTGATTTACTGCAGGCCGTTCTGGACAGAAGAGATTAATGTGCAAAGTTAAAGCACATGGGATTGGGGGTAGTGTGCTGACATGGATTGAGAACTGGTTGTCAGACAGGAAGCAAAGAGTAGGAGTAAATGGGGACTTTTCAGAATGGCAGGCAGTGACTAGTGGGGTACCGCAAGGTTCTGTGCTGGGGCCCCAGCTGTTTACACTGTACATTAATGATTTAGACGAGGGGATTAAATGTAGTATCTCCAAATTTGCGGATGACACTAAGTTGGGTGGCAGTGTGAGCTGCAAGGAGGATTCTATGAGGCTGCAGAGCGACTTGGATAGGTTAGGTGAGTGGGCAAATGCATGGCAGATGAAGTATAATGTGGATAAATGTGAGGTTATCCACTTTTGTGGTAAAAACAGAGAGACAGACTATTATCTGAATGGTGACAGATTAGGAAAAGGAGAGGTGCAACGAGACCTGGGTGTCATGGTACATCAGTCATTGAAGGTTGGCATGCAGGTACAGCAGGCGGTTAAGAAAGCAAATGGCATGTTGGCCTTCATAGCGAGGGGATTTGAGTACAAGGGCAGGGAGGTGTTGCTACAATTGTACAGGGCCTTGGTGAGGCCACACCTGGAGTATTGTGTACAGTTTTGGTCTCCTAACCTGAGGAAGGACATTCTTGCTATTGAGGGAGTGCAGCGAAGGTTCACCAGACTGATTCCCGGGATGGCGGGACTGACCTATCAAGAAAGACTGGATCAACTGGGCTTGTATTCACTGGAGTTCAGAAGAATGAGAGGGGACCTCATAGAAACGTTTAAAATTCTGACGGGGTTAGACAGGTTAGATGCAGGAAGAATGTTCCCAATGTTGGGGAAGTCCAGAACCAGGGGACACAGTCTAAGGATAAGGGGGAAGCCATTTAGGACTGAGATGAGGAGGAATTTCTTCACCCAGAGAGTGGTGAACCTGTGGAATTCTCTACCACAGAAAGTTGTTGAGGCCAATTCACTAAATATATTCAAAAAGGAGTTAGATGAAGTCCTTACTACTAGGGGAATCAAGGGGTATGGTGAGAAAGCAGGAATGGGGTACTGAAGTTGCATGTTCAGCCATGAACTCATTGAATGGCGGTGCAGGCTAGAAGGGCCGAATGGCCTACTCCTGCACCTATTTTCTATGTTTCTATGTTTCTACACCGCATTACAGGAAAGACGTGATTGTACTGGAGAGGGTACAGAGGAGATTTACAAGGATGTTGCTGGGAGTGGAGAATCTTAACTATGAGGACAGATTGGATAGGCTGGATTTGTTTTCCTTGGAACAGAGGAGGCTGAGGGGAGACCTCATTGAGGTGTATAAAATTATGAGGGGTCTAGATATAGTGGATAGAAAGTACTTATTTCTCTTAGCAGAGGGGTCAACAACCAGGTGGCATAAATTTAAAGTAATTGGTAGAAGGTTTAGCGGGAATTTGAGGGGAAATTTTTTCACGCAGGTTGTGGGGGTCTGGAACTCACTGTCTGAAAGGGTGGTCATGGCAGAAACCCTCACCACATTTGAAAAGTACTTGGATGTGCACCTGAAGTGCCGTAACCTGCGGGGTTACGGACCTAGAGCTGGAAAGTGGGATTAGGCTGCACAGCCTCTTGTTGGCCGGCACAAATATAATAGGCTGAAATGGCCTCCTTCCATGCTGTAAACTTCTATGATTCTATGATTCTTTCAAGTCGATGACCATTCGTCAGAACTGACTCCCCTGTGGTTTCAGCAGAGGAAGAGTCAGGCTGCGCTGAACCCTGCTGACTTTTCAGATGCTCGTGGCCAATGAGCTCTGGGTTTTGAAGCCTGCGAGAATCGTACCATAGACTCCTTTACCTGCACCTCCGTAGGGGCAGACTGGGCCAGCAGAAAAAGCAGCAGCATGTCAAGTACTGACTGGGGGAGGGGACAGGGGGGGGGCAACGGGTGAGATGTGGAAACATTTTGACCTCGAAATTTGGGCATTTGTGCCTCCTGAATGGGGTGCAAGTGCATTAACGCCCGGGCGCGGTGCTGACAACAACTCCCGCCATATTGGGCAGGAGTTTAGCGGCGGCGCTACGGCATTGTGCCCTGATCTCATGCATCCGGAGACCGTGACATCATCGCCGTGCGCATTGCCCTGGCCCCAACATTGTATTTTGCCCCCTGCAGCAGTGGCATGCGAAAGCACTGACAGCTGCAGGCGGCGTGGATGGGGTGATTGGCTGGGGTGATAATTAAAGGTGAGGTGGCCGAGGTAAGTAAAAAAAAAAAACTTACCTTTACTTCTGCTGTGTTCCTCCATTTTCTTTGCGGGGTCCTGCCCGTGATCGCTCAGCCCGGCTCTCTGTTTGACCTCTGGTCTTCTCCCTCTCCTTTGTACTTTTCCTTTTTTTCTCCTGCAAGGGGGCACAACAGGCCTGAGTCTGTAAGGCATGTGTGCATCTGATAAATGCAGTGCATTTGGTGAGGGTAACTATCAGGCAGATGCATTACAAGTGGAA